>NW_026859530.1:0-325500 GCF_026571515.1 Ruditapes philippinarum
AAATGAAGTGAATTTAGGGCAAAATAATGACAGCAAAGATCAGGCAAGCAAAGGGGCGGCAGAACTGAAAAATGTGAACAAAGTGAATACTCTACATAAAGGGAAAGTTTTGAAAACTTTGATAATGAAGAATGTTGGAGGGAGGGATTATAAAGAGTTATTTGATCCTGATGTAGGGGGAAGTACCTCTAGTGTTAAATCTATGACATTATATCTATCTTCTGACAATAAACAATCATCTGAACAACCAGTAAAACGACCAGTTAAAATAATACTGAAGAAGGTCTAGCTCGTCCTACTAGTCATTTATGTGCTTGATGTCAATGGATTAATGTGTTTTCATTTACATGATATTTTTAGCTCAATATATGAATTTCACTTATTTCAGGTATAGTTTTCTTTTGACAAAACTTCATAGGAAAGATTCTGATAAAAGATTATATAGATGGTTTCAGTTAGTGTAAGGTATTAGTAGGTCACAAAAGCTAAAAGATATAATATTCAAGAAATTTATGCTCAGAAACTGCGCTGTCCAGTGCTAAGATATTTGGCATGAAGTATCACCTAATGGTCCTGTATGAAAGTTATATAAATCATATGACCCAGGGGTCAAATTGAAGCAACACCCTGTAAAATATAATATATAAAGGATATACTGGAGTAAGCTTGATTGCTGGGCCAGTTTGTCTGGTATGGGGAGGTATCAGCTTGTCTATTCATAGATATAAATTGTTGTATTAAAAAAAGTGTATTGCTTAAGAACAATCATTTTCTTTTACAGAACTTGTCCTTAGTAATTTTTCATACTTCATTTTTGTCCAGAGCATTATGAATTTATGATACATCAAAATGTAAGGTCATTATTCAAGACAGACAAAATGGTGTGCAGGGACATCTTAGCCAGGACACAGACAGTCTTAGTTAAATTTTTATTTCCATACTTGCATTGGTAGATAAATTTTGTTTGAAGAATAAATTGTTTGAAGAATAAATTGTTTTTGATTAAAATCCTAGCCATTGCAGTCTTAATATTACCACAAGTGACATCTGTTACAGTTCATTGTTCTGCAGAAATCCTCACCCACAGTATGGAGGTGTTCCTGGCACATTTCTCTATCTTTAAAGTGGATTGGTCTACAGTGGGCATTTTTCCCACAAGTATTTAAAATATTGTTAAATGACAATAGAAATGTACCATTTGGATATTCTTATACAATGTTTCTTGAAATAAAAAAAGGTTACAAAGTTTTATGTTTTTTAATATGATAAATAAAAGATTTTTTTTTCCAGAACAATTTATTTTCTCCTATATATAGAAATTTCATATCCAGTCAATATATGTAGTACCTCAAACTTACCAACAGCACCCATAAATCTTGTTCACGGTTTGTTGTCATGTTTGCAAGTCAATATTCTCAAGACAATTATTTATTGTATTACATACCTTCCATTAAAAAGACCAATTCACTTGAAAAGTCACAAAGTTATCACAAAACTTGTATAGTACAACGTGAACAAACTAACAGTAGCGATCACAGGTGTAGCTCATTAATCTGTATCATGTTATGAAGAAGTTCTCCCGTTTGATATCTGCCAATTATTATCAGAAATAGTCCTAGAACTTAGAGGAGACACTTTAGCTTTAAAGGCACATTTAGCCTTAATTTAACATATGAAAAGGATAGGAGAAAATAGCGCTGGGCGTGAAATAATGTTGTATAGAGGTAAGATAATGTAAACGAATTGGTATTTTGACTTACAAAATATATTAAATCGCTATGACTGTACTCTACAATATTCTACAGTATCCAGCTACACAATACCTCGGGGTCAACCCGGTATTAACAGCAAATGTCTTTACACCTACAGCCTGTTACATGTGTTAAGTCAGTGCATCAATGCCAAAAAAATTAAGCTTTATGCTACTACTACTTGATTACCTGCCTCACAATGTCTTAGAGAAACTTTCTGAACATTTATAAAACACTGACGCTTTTACGGTCATGATGATTAGACCGTACCTGTTGTCCGAGCTGCCCCCTATACAGTTTGCTACTTACTTCTAATATTTTTTTTATATTTAATTGATTAAATAAATGGATTCAAATTCAAACCTAGGTACATGTATTACACAAAAGCAGCAGAGTGAGAACTCCATTTATTTGGAATCTTCAGACAAAACATGCATACGGTGTGGCATGTGAAAAAGCAGTCTGTTTTCATATACAATGTACAATATAGTTGTTTCACGCATCTAGTTTTACATGAACTGCCAACGGAAACTCGGAGTCTTATCTTCGTTTTAATAAGTTAACCTTCTATTTTGGTCATTTGGCGTGTAAGAATGTATAAAATTTGAATGGCGCGTGTCTGAACTCTAATGTCCTGGTACTTTTGTTATCATTTAAGTAAAGCAGTCTCGTGTTGACATTATTGTTCGTTCATTAGCCTGACTTCGGCGGTAATATAAATGTGTATTACTAGTTAATATAGAGAATTGTACGGTTATATGGCTGCGCGACAGAGTGCAAGCAACCAAATATACACAACCATAAACGTGCACGAGTTTAGAAATACAGCCGAATTCCTTTAATTTAGGAAAAATCAAAATTAAAGCAGCAGTTTATATAGATAACGTCAACACTACGGTAATTCAACGGATGTCGACTTAACAAGCATGCAATGTTTGAACCTCTTACCACATGAGCATACCTTTATAATTCCAGCTCTCAAATATATATAAATGTGGATAGACAGAAACATGATTTAATTCCAAACATATATAGATTACTGCAGAAATATGATATGTTGTACGTCATTTATACTTTTATCGATACCGGTGTGTTTCCATCTAAATTAAAATGGAAGAAGATTTTACAGATGAAGGTAATCAATGAATCAACAAAAGATTTATTCTTAGAAACTTTAACGCCACAGGTGCCAGCATTAACATTTCTACTTCTTCCTTACAAGATTTCCCCTTTGTTGTTTATTATTCGACAAAATCTGTTACTAAAATGGGTTGTTGAAACACTTGCCAAGGCAGTTGGACACTTGTTGTGTTTTTCATAAAGCATTAGCAATGTTCTAACAAACGGCATTACAGAACACCTTGTTTGTTTTTGTCACAGGAAAGGGACTGAAAACGTGCCTGCTGGAACGCATTTATAGTAAATTTAAGTTTTGAGCAATACAGCACATTTATTTTACATGACTACAGATATAAATGTGAAATGTTTTTAATATGTAATATGTAAAATTATTAAAAATGTACTTGTCAACTTTCATATTGCTATCGCGCTCGTCATGTTAAAAAAAATCATGCAACTTTATCGCTTTATAGAACATGTCGTATGTTTTTCAGATATATATTTCTATTTACATGATTGCTGTGTGTGTATGTTTCTAAAAAATTAAGATCATTGATTTATTTAGGAATAATTCTTATGTCATACGTCTATTTGTTAATCATTTATAAGCATGAACATACACTGTATCTTCCCTTTCTCTTAAGTTTTTGTTTCGATCTCATCTGTTGTATGCACATTATATATATAATTTGTAAATATGTTACGCTCTCCAATGTTTTTTTGGGAAAATAAAATATGATAATAAAAAGTATTTCTGTAGGAACTATACTGGTGTAAGTAATAGTTAACCTATAGCTCGAAGGAGTAAGTGTTTCTGGGCGGAGCTATAGGTTAAAACAGATACACCATTGGTGCGTTGACGATTTCTGGGTTTGCGTAAATTATACCATAATCACGTGACCTTTCTTATGCAACCTCACTCGACTTCGTCTCGTGAGGTTAAGGCATAAGAAAGGTCACGTGATTATGGTATAATTTACGCAAACCCAGAAATCGTCAACGCAAGAAACACTTACTCCTTCGATCTTCAAAACTGAAAATTATACCATAGTCTGGGTATGGTATAATTTACGGTTATTGGAAATTATACTTGGAAGAATTTTACATAAGAAGCGCTGAAGAGCTATAGGTTAATGTAGAGAAAATTCCTTAAAGTCATACTACGTGATCACTATATATAGAAGTGTGGAGAACTACAGTCATTGCACTTTACTTCAAAAATTCACACTGAACATTGACACACCATTTATGAAGTACGAAGTTTGAAATTTACCGTGTAACTTAGCGTTATTTTTTCAATTTGTTTAAATTTGACTTGAACAATTAAATACTGTTCGTAACGCAAGTTGCAAGAAAGTATATAGGAAAGGAAACATAATATAATCGTATATAAACAGGACTGCCTGTGCGTTTTTCCCGATGATTATGTATGACTTTTGAAGGCTGCAGCATTATTAAACGCTCTAAATTTTAATTATCATATTGACCTTATATATATAAACTGTGGAACTGACCTTCACAATATAAGAACATTTAGATCTAGAACGGTACACGTGTTGTTAACTACATTATTGTTAACCTCTCGCGTTGTTTACACGATTTTGCTATGTGAATATAGATCATCTAGCTAGATCTAGCGAGATAACTTGATTTAGTACTTAGACCTTTTAGGAGCTTCGTGATTATTTTATCTGAGCCGGACTGTCGCAGACATTGAAGGCCCGCCATATGGAACATAAATAATGAAACTGATTTCAATATAGTGTAATAATTGATCAAAGCATGACTGCGAATTAATTATTTTGTTCATTAATAGCCGGAATAAACCTAAAATATATAATTATATAAATATCCTAGTTACTACTTAACTAGTTGGAACCGTATTAATTAGATTTTGTTATACCAGTCATGAGCAAGCCTGACACATCCGTGCTGTTTGATCAGGTTCCTTACCGATAGTAGCTCATTTTATGTATTTATATATTTAAAGAACTGTCGACCCCTACCCAAAAATAAATAAATAATTATAAAAAAAATAAAACAACAACAAAAACGTGGCTGTTCAAAGTAGGGCAAATCCATTATACAAATTCAGCAAGTTTAAAGGTTTATTTTACCTTAAGTATACTTCAAAAAACATTTTAGGTAGTTTTGATTTGTAGTAGACATGCTTCTGATGAAAATAGAATGTAAATGATCCTCACATTTGCGTTTTTTTTCCAAATGCTGTTAGGCTATCGTTTATATGTCAACAGCCCGGCGAGTTTTCATATTTTGTTACTCTGCATATTATTTCGCAATGACACCTCTGTTCATTTCTGAAGCGATCCTATATATTAGAGTTTCTATAAATTGATATTTGATGACGTGGCGCTGTTTCCATACTTTCACGGAACTCGGCGAAATACGTTCGGAATATTACTTTGTTAAATGTATCGATTATAAGACTCGTCTCCTGTAACATTTTTGGGGAAATTACATCCATCCGTGTCTGTCATCCAAGTGAAATTTCTCTTTAAGTGATATGATTATAACATAACACAATGTTTTTATTTTGCTTCTATTTTGACCAGTAGGTTTGGGTCGAAATGTAAGACGGTATGAAAAAAATTATGTACATACATGTTTTGCAGTAATTTACTATTTACAAACCAGGAAATGTTACTGTTAAAGTAATCCAAACATATGTTTCTATCCTACAACTTAATAAAATTTATTCTGTATAACTTATGTTTTAACCGTAGAAGAACCTCTGTTCCAGTTTATAGACAAAAAGGCTTATATAACGAAGGCAGAACACCGCCAAGGTGTCAAATACCATTCAATTTCAAGGTAAGGACAATTCATTACTTGACTTTTTAGAAATTTAATTAAATTTCACATTTTATGATATTTTCACAGAAGCTCAGGACCGAAATCGCGTTTTTTGTTGCATTATCTTTATCCTGCCAGATTTGGCCTTTATTAACATAATCTTAATACACTTTTGTGATGATCCGTTCAAATCAGTTTTTTTATATCTAACTGCTGATTTTAAAGTGACATAGATGAACCAAAAATAATTTGATAATTTAAAAGTCAGCAGCTAGTAGAAGACTGTACCAAAAACAGATGGAAACTGCGTGTCCGACCCCGTGTTCCTGAGTATACATTTTCAATGACGACGATTTTTTTTTACCTTAAATACCATAAAGGTTACGCAAAAATGTAATTTCTTTGACTTAAATATACCATAATATGTGTTTTCCAAATTATTCACAGGGCTTGTCTATTAAAAAATACAGATTTAGCGATGTAATGCCTGTTAAAGTCACTAGAGCATACAATATTTTTTTGTCCAGTTTATCATGCCATGTACCATAATGATATTTGATTCGAAAATATCTACATTTCATCATAATCATTTTGTTTTATGGGAACATTTGTATCATAATTCACCGCCATTTAACGATCGTATGATATTTATCTTAGATCACGTGATTCACGGCTTTGGGACAAACAACAATGACTTCACACTGATAAGACGTATCATCCTGTTGTGTTCTTTTGTTTATTTTCAGACAATCCACAATGAGAATTATATGCACGTGCGTTGTTCTTTTTGCTGTAGCATATGCATCTGCGGAAAAGAGATTTTTAAACAGTAAGGAAATAAAGAAATAAATTTATTTTCATCATATGTATAAGGATTTTAGTAATGTTTCATTCGATGTATTCTAATGATGATTTTTTCACAAATCGTGCATTCTATCGTGTTTTTCTTTTCAAGTTTGCTTTTGCATTATTTCTTAATAGTGGGGCGGGAAATAAGGTCTCTGCTGTCAAAATAGTGCAAATTGTGATACAAGCTTGAAACTTTCAGGAAATCATCTTTAGACCATGTAGATTTCAAAAGTGAAGTGGGCCCAAAAATATCTCTGCTCATTCAAGATGGCCGCCATTTTCAAGATGGCCGCCATATAAATTTGACGTACATAATAGCTCATTCATTCCAATTTTTTGTACAGACTTGAAACTTAAACCAAAGCATGCATATAGTTTCCCCTTTTCAAATATTTAAATCTTTAGGCAATTTCGCTTGCATATGTCTTCAGAATCCAAGATGGCGTCCAATATGGCTGCCAATTTTAATGAAAACTGATATATCTCTTTTGTTGTATAATTTTTTGCACACAGTATGCTTATTTCCATATAAAATTGTTAAACATATTAGAATAAAAATCAAATTTTAGGTTAATCACATTGTTAGTCATGTTTTTAGTTTTTTGTACAAAAAAAATCTTTAACAATATCAAAGAAAAAGTGCCACTTTCTGCATTTTTCTCTAACATGGTTTTCTAGGTCTATGTACAAAATTCCAAAAGTTACACAGTTTCTTAAAGTGTATTTGATATTGAATCAACACTATGTTTTATTGTATAATTGTAACAAAAACAAAAAATGTGAAGGTTTTATACTTATTCAAAGTGGGTGGGGTAAATTTTGCAGACAATTGTAGTACAAAATAACGTCTTTTATGATTTCTTATGCATATATTCATTGTAAAAGTATTTTATTGTATTAAGGTATTTTGGTCTTCCTTCTGGTCTAGAGGGTGTACTAAAATATCAATAAATGCAGATAGAATTATATGTATACATTCAGTTATTAAATGTGTTTGCATAATATAAGTTGGTTCAATATTCTTAATATAATTTGATAATTGTACAGAAAGAAGACAGAATATTCATCAACGAACCTTATGTTAGATAAAATCATGCCTGGACCTGAGTGAAATGTTGTCTATTTATGAATAAAATTATTTCCTGGACAATTTATAGTCTTGCTAAATGCTTGTAACAGAATGATTCAAAGTTATATTTACTTGCACATCTTTGTAACCAAGTATAATTGAGTTAGTACTGTCCATTTCTAATAACTTATATGTAGACATGATATTTTCAAAAGAAACAAAAATTAAGGCGACTGATACATCATATTATCTATGTGTGCTAAAATGGGTATCAATAAAACCGCTTGACCCACATAACATAGCTTATGATTTGGAATATAAACTAAATGTATTCATACTTTATTTTCCCCATTAAACAATAGAGAATAGTTGACTCTAGATCACTCGCTTAAGATCCACTGCTGGAATTTAAAGGTCTATAATTCTTTAATACTGAAGAATGCTAAAATCATATAAGGAGTATCTTTTTTCACCAAATACAGTCATGATTTTGTATATACTATTTGAAAAGAAACATGCCCAATAACTAGGCTCTCAGAACTACAAAAAGACTCATATAACTATATTCCAATAAGAGTCCATGTAAACTAAGTGATTTTGACCCTATGCCAAAATAGTTCATAATCTTTATATAGCATCACAATGTGATGATATACGATATATTTTCTTCTCTATACACTGTAGTTTCGGAGAAGAATTTTATTATATAAGTCAATGTAAACAAAGTGACAGGTAAAGCTATTTTGGACTGCAGGAGCATGATTTAAAGGCCCTCGCGAGGAACACAGTTTTTAAAGACCTGTGTAGGGAATCTTATTGAAGTTTTTTTTGTTGTTGATGTTATTTAAAAAAAAAATCAACAAACAAAGAAACTACAATGCCTAGAGCTTAGATAGTCACCATATAATCTTGCCAAGTAAAGAAGATCTCTTTTAAAGTTACATTAAACACTTTTGGATCATTAAGTGTACATGCAAAATTAAAAATCTTCTCAAAAATCAAAATGCACAGAGCACAGGTACTAAGCATGTAGCCCCAACTTGTGTCTTTATAAACATATTTAATGTATCATGCTCATATAGCCACCTGGGTTCACAGTCTTGTATAGGAAAACACATTAAAACACCAAGTGTTAAACAACAATGACTTGAACTAAGATATTTGGGATGTAGCCTGATATAACATGCATACATTTGTATGATGCTACTGCAGTCTAAAATGGTTTTGCAATGAGTATCACTTAAATTACAAAGACTAAATTTGTATGTGCATTTCTTGCTTAGCCACTTGGCCCGAAGGAAGACAAAAATACTTTGATCCAATAAAAACTACTTTTTAAGTTGGAAAATTTGCATTAGAATTCATAGAAAAGCAAAAGGGCAAAGAAATAGAATGAACTTAGGTATGTTTATTTTCTGTTGTTGTTTCTTTTGCAATAATTACCGTATAAAATTAGCCCACCCACTTTCACAAAAGATTTAATGTTTTTTCTTACATTTTTTACAATAAACACTTGATATTAATGGAATGTCAAATACAGTTTTAGATATAAAGTAACTTTTTAACTTTGTTCATTAATTAAGGAAATTCAAATTTTGAAAAATATGAAAAAATTGGAGTTTTTTTCTTGATCTTTTTAAAGATATTTTTTTAGACAAAAACTATTAAAATGTTTACTTTTTTTGAGATTAAAATATAATTTGATTATTTTTTTCTCTGATGTGTTTAAACACTTTTTATCATTTGTGCAACAAATTATACCATAAAAATGATATAAAAGTTTTGCACAAAATCAACGGGCATATTGGACGCCATTTTGGATTTGGAAGAGGTATGAAAAAGATTTTTTTTTTAATTTAGCTTTTTGAAAATTAAAAAACTATATGCATGCTTTTGGTGTTAGTTAAAGGTCTATCCAAAAAAAATTGGAATGAATGAGCTATTGTGTACGTCAAATGTACATGGCGGCCATTTTGAAAATGGCGGCCATCTTGAATGAGCAGAGATATTTTTGGGCCCACTTCACTTTTGAAATCTACATGGTCTAAAGATGATTTCCTGAAAGTTTCATACTTGTATCACAATTTGCACTATTTTCTCAATTTCCCGACCCACTATAACACATCTTGAAGCGGACGTCATCACACAAAACCACGCATATAGTACATTTAATATCTGACACAAAAGGTCATTAGATACAATTTTCATTCTTTGGCGTTTCAGACTATGCATGCGGAATAACTTCAACCATTGCTGATTCCATTAAGGCCCAGTTGAAGATCGACGAAGGTTATAAGACAGTTATTTACAGGGACAGTAAGGGATATCTTACTTTTGGAATTGGACATCTGATCACTCACAACGACCCCGAGTACGGGAAGCCAGCGGGAACACACGTGAGCACCTCTCGCATCGACAGCGTCTTCCAGTCAGATGTCACAGCTGCTATAAATACCTTCCATTCCATCTTCCCTCACTGCTCGAGTTTACCAAGAGAAGTGAAGGAAATCATTGTAAACATGGCGTTCAATCTTGGTGGAGGATTACGTAATTTCCATAACTTTATTTCAGCTGTCAATAGTCATAACTGGAGCAAGGCTGCTGATGAGATGGTGAACAGTGCATGGTACCGCCAAGTTGGAAACAGGTCTGTGAGACTTGTTGCAAGAATGAGAGCCGTTTAAATTTACTTAAAAACTGTATTATTTTTGCAGCTGATGACTTGTGTTTAACCTTGATTTTACCAGAAACACGGAAAATAAATGATTTGTAAAATGATTATTGTTTACACTTTCTTTTAGCTTTTATGGCTCATCTGTTAATTATTATTATACAGCAAATCTATATATACAGGAATCTGCTTTACCAACAAATATGATCAAATTATAAGATCAAGGACATGTTTGAGAACATTTAAACTGCAATAATAAAATTCTCGTTCATGTTTCAGCCCTTTTCAAAATATTATGCATGTTTCTGAATGTGTTTTTTTCCTGCACAGTCTACACTATAAACAATTGGAAAAATATGCAAATTTACATTAATAAGTACTTTTCATGATATAAAAAATGTAGAAACAGAGTTATAGAGTACACAGTAAGTTCATGTACAATGTACTTATCTACCGGTAAAAGATCTTTTCGGGGCTTTCTATAAATCCTTACACTAGTTACTGCGCCAATTATTTCACACGGGCGACTGACTTACCTTCATTGAACGCCGACCTTCCTTGTTGATTTTGTTTTTTCATATTTTACCACAATAACTTTTTGTTATGAATTGCGAGAGTTGGCGTGTTGCTTCAATACATAGATCTATTTGGTTATTTATGGAAAATGGTGAATAGAAAAAACATTTAACATTCGTTTGAATGAAGAAAACTGACATCTTGATGCCTATCATAAACACACACGAAGGTGTTAGCTAGTAGTTGCAGTGCAGTTAATACAAAAAAGTAAGCGGATGAAGATAATTTTTTATTATATTCTTCTATGTTATAAACTGACCTCACGTCTGCTCTGAAAAAAAAGAGACCGTGCATGGTTAACAGAACGATCACTAACTTCATCTAGACAAGAAAAATGATATCGTTTGACTGCGTGTGCAGTTATTAATATACGCATTAATTTTCTTGCAACGCGTGTTTTTATTTTCAGACGGGATAAAAATTGACATAGTATATTTTCGAAGGTTTACCGTTCAGTCTTTTAAAAACATTTGGAACCTCAAATCTTTAATAATATGATCATATTTTCATTTACTAGTATACAGTTTCATTGAAGAACATTAATGGCACAGACAAATATGCAATGGGTTGAACCACAGGAACTTGAAATTCTATCAAATAGTCAATATTAATGATAATATCCAAATATACCCCCTATATACTATAAATAAACACAAGGAATGAAACGCCTTTTTCCCACCCCAACATAATTTACGCCGAACAAATCAACAAAACCACAGATCAAAATATTCTATCTGGCCATTTCGATAAACAATACATAAATGTATCAAATACCATCGATAACTTTTTAAAATCGCTTAGCTGTGTAGGAATAATTCAACATTTTCTGATTATTTCCCGCGATCTGAGTTTGTCGCTGACTCCATTCCGTGACGTCACTTGATGTTGATTCGAAGAGCATAATATTTATTAAAATTATTTTTAATAAGTTCCAAAAAATAACAGGTATGTATAAAACTTTTATACAAATTATTCTATGTAAATAGATTTAAACATCTTCATGCAAAACCATTTAAACAAATTACTTTTATAAATACATTTGAAAGGGAAACCCCAAACAAGAACGGTAAATCTTTGAAATAGTACTTTCGTTTTAAAAAAAAATTGTGTACTCTATTTGATATGGTCCAGCAAATAAATTCAGCCATGTCGTAAGAAAAAAAATCAGCCTTTTGTTCTAGTTTGACAATATTTTGCTTGCAAACTTGTTATTTTTGGAACTTGTTAAAAATAATTTTAATAAATATTATTCTCCTCGAATCAACATCCCGTGACGTCACGAAATGGAGTCGGCGACAAACTCAGATCGTGGGAAATAATCAGAAAATGTTGAATTTTATTCGCTACATAGCTACGCAATTTAAAAAAGTTATCGATGGTATTTGACGCATTTTATGCATTGTTTATTGAAATGGCCAGATAGAATATTTTGATCCCGTTGTTTTGTTGATTTGTTCGGCGTAAATTATGTTGGGGTGGGGAAAAGGCGTTTCATTCCTTGTGTTTATTTATAGTATATAGGGGGTATATTTGGAAATTATCATAAATATTGATAGAATTTCAAGTTCCTGTGGTTGAACTCTGTGGTTTCAGGCGATAAACCAAAGTACTCCATGATAAGCACAAGGTTGACGGATGCTTTCTTTAATGATTTTTTTAATAAAGATATCTTTTAAGCATAACACACATATCTAAAGCTTAAAAATAGTTTTTAAATAAATATTTATCCATTCAGCGGTGGTTAAGTATATGTCATATAAATAAATACGAAATTTTTTATGGATTTTCAATATATCACAGTTTCTTTTTTCACTATGCCATGTATGGGATAGATAAACTACAGAAAACGAAAACAGACGACTTCTCCACCTGATTTCTTTCCATCCCTGAAACATAAGAAAACACATATTTGTAGAAAACACTAAACAATATTTTTATGGAGTCCAAGTGCAATACTGATTTCATTTTGACTCGGATGAACATTTTGTTCTAACATCCGCAGGCAGATGTGATATTTATTTTATTATACAATTCAGATTATTTTTTTGTAAATAGACATTTTTAACATAATTACTAAAACCCCAAAGTTATCAGTACCGTTTGGTTATGTCTGCTGCGAACCGAAAACGGATGTTTCCATGTGACCCCATACGTAATATGATTAACGTTTTGTACGTTTTGTCTAACTTTCTCGCCCAGCATCATAATTAACTAAGACTTTTGCTTTACTGAAAAATGAAACAGAAATAAAATAAATGTATATTATCTTACATAAGTTCCGACTTTCTCTTTTTCTTCAGCCAGCTTTGTCATTTTGTCTTCATTATGCCGCAATTTTCATTTGGTCTCTCATTCTGTAGCCTTTGCTTGTCCTGTTCTAACTTCTCTTTCTTCAGCTTCCTGATTCTTCATCTTCATCTCATCATTCTCTTTTCTTCCGTTTTGTAACAGTAGATCATACTCTTTTTGCTTCTCTTCCAACTTTTCTTCTTTTCGGTTTATCTTTAAATGCTTTTCACAAGCTGTTTTGCCGCAAGCGCGTCTTCTTTCTGCTTAAACTCTTTGTGTAATCTACATACAATTTGAAAAAAAAAAATGTACAATTGACTTGTGGAAAAGAATGAAAGTTCCATGATCGCCAGCGTAAGAACAATTTGCGAATGTTTAAAAAACAATTTTAATATATCATTTTAAAAAGTCCTATGGGGCGTTGACTGCAGGTTACATTTCCAACTGCCCGTTCCTGAACTGGCTAAATTATAACTGGGCTGCAACATTGCTTGGTGGGCTTTAATGATCTTATTTTGACAATGAGTACTTGCGGTTATAAAAGGGATACTGCCTAATATCATTCTTACTAGTAAATATCATCAGGCATTTTCAGCAACTCTTTATTGTTTGTTTTAGAGGTTCATATATTCCTATGCAAATTTTGTCAAATTGAATTAAAGAAGTATTAGTAAAACTGGCTGAACAATGGATAATTTTATATAGAATGCATTTGTTTATCTGTCAGATATACCGAAAACTTACCATGTTCATATTACATGTGTACTTAAAGCTTATGACTTAATAAAGCCCAAATATCAATCTTATAACATGGTTGTTTCTTATTTCTCCAAACAAGTTTCAAATGAGTTTCTAGTGGTTGTTGAAGTTAATATAAAATGTATTTGTTAATGTTATACATGTATTTGTCTTTCTCTATATATTATATTATAAAACACTCTAGAATTGAATGGAATAATTTAACCAAATTTGAATTTTGAATATAGACCTAGACCACTTATAAACATTTAGTTAATGCAACCGTAATTGTAAAACTTGACAAAGACAACAGCGACAGAAAAGGATTGTGGATTTTGCTGAAAGGTATTGCTCTTGTGAAACGTTAAACTCGTATAGAAAATTTGTCTGGCTGAGGAGGTATTTTTACTGTTTTTTTTTTTAAAAAAAAAAAACAACATTTTTTAGCTCTACACATTTATTGCTTAAGAGAAGTGTAAAGTATTCTTAAAACCAAAGACATTGATTTATGCAAATAGTAACATAATTTTAATCATATATCTATATATTTCAAGTTTACAGGAAGTTCACTTCACAACTGTTTTACTCTAATGAAACAGAAAAAAAAAACCCAAAACTTGCGTTTAAAAAATATTGCGGACACGCTTAATATGCTACTATACCAATTATCATTTATAACTTGATTGTTACACTAAATATTAATTATTTTCCAAATAGAATTTTTTAACAAATTTTTTTTTTTGAGCTTTTAAACAGCTGCTTACGTTCTTTCTGCAATCATTTTTGTTCCACAGTTAACTCGGCTAAAGCTTGTTCATGGGCCTTCATTCTCGCTTCGTGCTTTTTCTCGAGCTCTAACCGTTTGAACTCAATCTTGTCTCGTTGAATTTCAAGTTCTTGCTGTCTGGTTTCGTTTTCGGCTGACATCATTTTCCATTCGGCTTTCAAGTTCTTGTTGTTTAACGTCTAGCTCTTCCTTCTGTAGCTCATATTTGTCTTCCTTTGAGCGCTGTTTAATCTCAAGCTCTTCACGCTTCTTGTTGATCTCGTTAGATTTCCTGAATAATACAAAATAAATTAAATTTTGTCAAACTTATTGTTTAAAGTTTTAAGACGTTCCTGGTTCAGAAAAAAAAATATTGTTACGTCAATATTTGGAAACGTTCCCTTTCCTCTCTTTATATTATAACATCTAATCTTCTTTTTTTATTAAGATTCTATACACCCCTTAGCATTTATTATTAGGAGAATCAAGTAACAGCGAAATGATATTGACTCCAATGAAAGCAGATGTCCTTATCTTTGCAGTTGTTCATTGCTCCGCGCCGACAGGCGCGAAGCTATTTGTGTTTACTTTTTTGTCCATGGATCTGATTTTTTTTATCAATTAATCCCGTCGATTTACAGCTAAAAATGAATTCGGAATCAAAAATTTCTTCCTATTTCTATTTAAAAAAAGTCATATATTGGTATCCCCTTCGGTGATTCGAGGCATGTCTTATTAATGAATGCGAATGGGAACAAATTTCACGCTTCAACCCCTGGGAAGGTCGTATTATTATAAAAGACAAAGAAAAAAAAATAATAAAAAATAAAAAATAAAAAAAACCACCCCCCCCCCCTCAAATTCGGCTATTCATTTCTTACATTTGTATCTTCGAAATGAAATTATTTTTTATAGTACACAGTGAGTTATTGTGTATTTTACTGTTGTACATGAATTCGAAAGCTATAAATAGTTAAACAGATTGCCTCAACATTGTGAATGTCCGAAAATCTATATAAAGAAGTAGTTGAGTTTATCGAAACGGTTATTCGTGTCGCGCTTTGGAAATAAAATAACGAACTTGGGAATTTTGCAGGAAATGAAATGCAAACATATTCAAACAATAAATTGCACTCTTTATAAATTTATAGAAAAAATTAAGTATGCCATTCTTTACGAATTGTTATATCATAGTACATATTATCATTCAGAAATTGTCTTCTCCGTAAGTTCCGTACTTCTCCGTAAGTTCTTTACGGTTTTCTTTTTTACGGCCCTGATTGCTTTTATGACATTTTTAACGTGTTATATTTAAATCGACCTAGTTCTGGCTTCCATAACTATATCTCGCTTTTATGTTGACGTTGTGCGACAGTAAACGGGTCTAGCAGTAGTTCGCTGTTCAGTTTTTTTATATCTTTTTTTTGTGCGGCTAAAATCGATCCTGATTTCTCGAATTTTGCTGTTCTATTAAATACAATTAATATTCTAATCTCTACCAAAGTCCATGATGAACAATGTCTTTCGTCCGCTCATTCATAAATGATATACAATTCTGGTAAAATCCATTGAACCATTCAAAAGTTTATAAGAATATCTGGTTATCACATGTCTACTAGTTCATCTTTACTTGCTGCATTTCTTGCTTGGACATCCTTTGTATCAATGCTTTTCTTATTATATCATGATATACCATTTGCCGCGAAACATGTAACGAACATATTGAACAAGAGCACCGCTAGGCGGAGCATTATATGCCCGAAAGTGATTTTTTGAAAGATGAAGCATTTGTAAGACATGTAAATTAAATAAAGTATTACCTCCTTCACAAAACAATCCTCCTTTGAAGTTTCAATATTGTGGTCACAATGGAACTTAAGTTATGCCCCGGAAACTGTTTTCAGTTCTAAGGTAATAGTGACCTTGACCTTTGACCTTGTGACCCCAAAATCAATAGGGGTCTTCTACCCAATATGGACAATCATACTATGAAGTTTAAACACAGTGGGCCAAATGAAATTTAAAGTTATGTTCCAGAAACTGTTTTCAGTTTTAAGGTAATAGTGACCTTGACCTTTGACCTTGTGACCCAAAAATCAATAGGAGTTTTCTACCTAATATGGACAATCATCCTATGAAGTTTGAATATTGTGGGCCAAATTGAACTTAAATTATGCTCCGGAAATTGTTTTCAAATTCTAAGTAATAGTGACCTTGACCTTTGACCTTGTGACTCCAAAATCAAAAGGGGTCTTCTACCCAATATGGACAATCATCCTATGAAGTTTGAATATTGTGGGCCAAATTGAACTTAAATTATGCTCCGGAAATTGTTTTCAAATTCTAAGTAATAGTGACCTTGACCTTTGACCTTGTGACTCCAAAATCAAAAGGGGTCTTCTACCCAATATGGACAATCATCCTATGAAGTTTGAATATTGTGGGCCAAATTGAACTTAAATTATGCTCCGGAAATTGTTTTCAAATTCTAAGTAATAGTGACCTTGACCTTTGACCTTGTGACTCCAAAATCAAAAGGGGTCTTCTACCCAATATGGACAATCATCCTATGAAGTTTGAACACTGTGGGCCAAATGGAACTTAAGTTATGCTCCGGAAACTGTTTTCAGTTTTAAGGCCATAGTGACCTTGACCTTTGACCTTGTGACCCCAAAATCAATAGGGGTTTTCTACCCAATATGGACAATCATCCTATGAAGTTTGAAAACTGTGGGCCAAATGGAACTTAAGTTATGCACCGGAAACCAAATTGCTAACGGACGGACGGACAGGCGGACGGACGGACGCCAGGGGGGAAATTCTTTCGGGCATATAAAAATGAAGTTGATGAAAGTTTTTTTTTGCTTATTTACATATGGATATTTCTAACAATGATTAGTTGTTGATATTTGTATAAAATGAGTAGCATTACAGGTGAAAAAGAAAATGCACATGCTTTGATTTTAATCTAATATAACTGACTACAGCAGTAACACAAACAGAACAATGTTGCACTACTGTCATGTCACATTACAAGTCTTGTAAGTCCTCTTTGTATTGGAATTACTTTCCTTACAAGACCTGTAGGCATCAGTGAAAGCATATATTTTAAATGTAATATCTGGCCCCTCTCTCATGGACAGTGCATACGATAAGCATAATTATGCAAATTTAAATGATTAACAAAACATCCGGAATAATGTACAATAGTACATGTACTTAATTTAAATAGACAATGACATGTGCGTAGGAATGATTTGAATGAGCGCATGTTTTTTTCGCACAGCTTCTAAATTGCTGCACATTGCATCAGCATTTGTACTTGCTACTTTAGAATCAAATCAAATGTCACATCAGTATGAATTATTGGAGAATTATGTACATGATAATATATGAAAATGCATTAAAATATTAAATTCAAAATCATGTTTTATAAATATTGTAGAATTAGGAAACGTATATATTCTTGATTTATAACATTAGATATTACAATGTATCTTAATTCTAATTTGATAAGACTATTGTGATATAGAGGATATTTTGTTTGTTTGCGTGTAAGATGAAATTTTATTCCATCGAGTGGGCTTTAAAAATAGTATTCTCACGAGTGGCGTAGTGAGAATACTGTTTTTAAAGTTCACGAGATTTAAAGTTCACGAAATTTGGTGATTGGAATTTGAATGAATAGAAGTAAGTTTTCTTCTTTTATTACTTTTGACATTTAAGTTATTTATCAATTTCAGCTTTGCTTTTTCTTTAAAATTACATCTTACACAACAAACAAACACATTTTCTTTTTATTTTATGCTTAAAAACAAGTTAAAACGAAATTTCCATAATATTAACGTTAATATTAAAATCTGTTTCCCCATTGAGAACCCCATTTAGTCGGAATATCTCATTAAATACAATAAGTCTTGAGCTGAAAATAAGTTCGGCAATCAACGTTAAATGACGTGATATTATTCATTTTATTATGCCCCCGCCATATAATGGCAGGGGCATATAGTGTTACCCTGTTCCGTCATTCCGTCATTCCGTCATTCCGTCCTTCCGTCCTTCCGTCATCATCAGTTTCCGTTCATTATCTTAATAACCCTTGCACATATTGAACTCAAATTTGACATATGGATATGTCATGAGAAAATACAGTCAAGTTCAAAATTGGTCATGGTTCGATGATTTTTGGCAGAGTTATGCCCCTTTTACATTGAAAATAATATGAAATTTTCAGTTTCCGTTCATTATATCCCAAACGGTTCAAAACATTCAATTCAAAATTGACATATGGATATGTCATGAGAAAATACAGGTCAAGTTCGAAATTGGTCATGGTTCGATGATTTTTGGCAGAGTTATGCCCTTTTACTTTGAAAATAATATGAAATTTTCAGTTTCCGTTCATTATCTCCCCAACGGTACAACACATTTAACTCAAACTTGACATATTGATATGTCATGAGAAAATACAGGTCAAGTTCAAATTTGGTCATGGTTCGATGATTTTTGGCAGAGTTATGCCCCTTTTACTTTGAAAATAATATGAAATTTTCAGTTTCCGTTCATTAACTCCCCAACGGTACAACACATTCAACTCAAACTTGACATATGGATACGTCAAAGGAATGCGCAGGTCAAGTTCAAATTTGGTCATGGTTCACTGATTTTTGGCAGAGTTATGCCCCTTTCACTTTGAAAATAATATGAAATTTTTAGTTTCCGTTCATTATCTCCCCAATCAAACAACACATTTAGCTCAAACTTGACATATCGATACGTCAAAGGAATGCGCAGGTCAAGTTCAAATTTGGTCATGGTTCGATGATTTTTGGCAGAGTTATGCCCCTTTTACTTTGAAAATAATATGAAATTTTCAGTTTCTGTTTATTTTCTCCCCAACAGTATTAAACATTCAACTCAAATTTGACATATTTATACGTCAAAGGAATGCACATGCCAATTTCAAATTTGGTCATGGTTCGATGATTTTTGGCAGAGTTATGCCCCTTTTACTTTAAAAATAATATGAAATTTTCAGTTTCCGTTTATTATCTCCCCAACAATATTACACATTCAACTCAAATTTGACATATGGATATGTTTTTGGAATGCGCAGACCAAGTTCGAATCTGGTCATGGTTCAATGATTTTTGGCAGAGTAATGCCCCTTTCACTTTGAAAATGATATGAAATTTACAGTTTCTGTTCATTATCAACCCAACAGTGTTACATATTCAACTCAAAATTGACATAATGGATATGTCAAAGGAATGCGCAGGTCAAGTTGGAATTTGGTCATGGTTCGATGATTTCTTGGCAGAGTTATGTCCCTTTCACTTTGAAAATAATATAGATACATCTTAGGAATAAGCAGTTTAAGTTTGAATTTGGTCGTGGTTCAATGATTTTAGACAAACTTATCTTTCCTGAATGTTGGAAAAATTTTGAACTTTCAGTTTCAGCACTCATACTTTTGTGGAAATGTATATAGCCATTATGTTGGCTACAAATATGCAATATGCTATTTTTAAAAGGTTAAGACTGAATAATTTCAGTGCCTTGAACATTGTATAAAAATGGTTTGTGTTAACATTGAAAAGTTTTAAGGGCTTTGAACTTAGAATGAAAAAAATAATTTGTGCAAACAAATTTGGAACTAAATATTATAACATTTGAAATTTTGGCTGCATTCGGGGGCATCCGTGGCATGATGACACATTTCTAGTTAAAAATATGAATGATCGCTTGTTTTAATAATAAAAACAAACAATTCTTGTAGGAAAAAAAGTCCAACTATCCATCCATATTTCTGTTACTTATTGCGAAATTATATTAGAGCTGGCTTTGTTAAATGTAAGCGGCAGCCATTCTTTTAGGTTGTGTATTTCAAGGGTGGAAAATAATTGTGTTTGATTCAGAGGTATATCATTTGGATTTGTTAGTCATACACCTTTTTAAAAGAAAGAAAACTTATTTGAAGATTGTAACAGACAAAAAATAAGTGTTGACAGATGTGAAAACCTTCAAAAAGCAGCTATGAAAATGGAAAACTTTGAAGCTGGCTCAGGAACGCTGGGTTGTTTACTTATTTTTCGGGCTGATGGCTGTCATTGCTTTTCAATTTTTCATAAAGCATACGGCAGTTATTGCTCGAAGGATACTTTAATTAATATGACCAAATGTCATCAAGAGCAGTTTTGCATGTGAAAGGAATCAATTTCTCAGACTGTAAAAATGAAACAAAAACATTTAGAGACAAAATTTGGTGATTGGAATTTGAATGAATAGAGGTAAGTTTTCTTCTTTTTATTACTTTTGACATTTAAGTTATTTATCAATTTCCGCTTTGCTTTTTCTTTAAACAGCCTGACATTGTCAGAATTGTCAGTAAAAATAAAATTCAGGTACCACAAGGGGAAATTCTTTAAAAAAAAACAGTTTCGTCCTTGAAAAGTGTGAAATTATATTTTGATAATTTTCACTGTGAAATTATCAAATATAATTTTCATGAATACATCAGTAATCCACTGAAAAGCATAAAATAAAAGATATTAATATCCTGAAAAAAGTATTCGTGCCTGAAATAAATGCACGAAGAATGTTCGTCCCTGAAATTATACACAAAGGGTGTGTGTGCTTGATGGATGCGCATGCCTGAAATATTGCACGAATGGTGCGCGAGTCTAAAATAATGCACGGGTGTGCATGAATTAATGCAGGAATGGTGCGAATGCTTGAAATAATGCAGGAAGGCTGCGAATGTCTGAAATACTAGTAATGCATGTGCCTCAAACGAATGCAAGAAAAGTGTTCGTGTCTGAAGTATAACATAACAGTGCACGAAATGTGCGCATGACTGAAATAATGCACAAATGGCGCACATGCGTACCATTATACATGTATAAAAATGGTACGTGCGCGTTTCTAAAATTATGCACAAATGATGTGTGTGCATGACTAAATCACGATCGATGCATTCGCATGGCTAAAACAATGCACGAAACACGTGCATGCCTGAAATGTGTAAAATCATCCTTCAACAATCTATTCTCGAAAGCTTCCTTGTCGCAATATGACTTAAATCTCGTCCTCAAAATTAAACAAAGTTGATATTATTAAGAACACACACACACTTTACTTTCGAATAAGAATAAACCCTTTATTATATTTAGCTTTTATTGTCAGCATGTGGTTAAATGTCGTTAAGCTGTTGTTTATTAAAATCTTATTCTTTTGGAATTTTGGGTATTTCAATTTAAAAATCCTAGAAACCATAATTAAAGTCCGTTTAATTCCCGCAACAATACATTCTAATCCCTCCAATATCAAATATAAAATTATTTTTTACCATGTTTTATAGAGTTAAGTTTAATATGACAGGTACTCGTTGATAACATATTCGTGCACGAAAGACAACATATTTAAGACTTAAATCAAATGTCATACAAATACACACCTAAAACGTAACTTGGTTACATATCAAGGGATCAAAATGTAAAGTTTAGAAGGTACAAACCAGGAAGAAAGTTTTGTTATCTAGGATTCACGAATGGACTAACTTTCATGCTGCAACACAACCTTTTAAATTACAAAAAAAATACTCATAACGGCACATCAATACACGAAATATTGGACGTTTTTATTAACTTTGAAAGACACACTAGGGCTTTGAAGTCCACGAACTAACATGCACACAGAACCTTAACTAGATTTATTTTCACAAAGGGAAATATTTCCGTCAAATGCTTGGGACTTATTATCGTCATTGATCTATATGAGGTTTCACCTAAATTATTTGTGTCATCCTGGGTGAGAAGATTTGCTTTTTTTGAATGCAGATTTAACAGATGCTTTTTGACAAAAATCGCTTTTAACAAAATATGATAAACAAGATCAACAATGAAAGGCGGCGTTCAATGAACGCAACCCCCACATGACGCAGTAACAAGAACCAGTGGCAAGGGGCCCAGGCGGAGTTTTGTGCCATGAAAATTGTCGGGTAACCCAAGAAAAGTAGTAATAGTTAAAATATACAAATAATAGTGTGAAAGTGTGCAAAATGAAAGGAATTTGATCTCGGCGCGCGGTATTTTTCCATAATTTTAACAGAAAAAGCATTATCTTTTTTATATAAAAGTGGGTCAGTTGGATAGAAATTCCATTCCAATTGGCCAATAGTCAAATTGATTTCAAACACAAAACCACTAACACCAAAACCCAAAGACAAATATGGCTGTGAACAACACTTGTAGATATATTTCATTTATTAAAAGCTCATTTTTCTTTTTAGTTCTAGCATGGATTAGTTTAATTTGTGTCAAACATTTTGAAATAAGGACCTAATGCGAACATTAATCGTCCAAAAAGTATATCCTCCAACTCAGGACAACAATCGTTTTTTTTTTCATATGTTGAGTTAATATATATTCATTATATCCCATACAAGCAACACTCCTTTCTTTCCTCGGCGTCTATATATACGAGTGTATAAGTATATTAAAACTAGATTAAATAAATTATGAGTTATGAAATAATATTAACTAAATATGATTTATTTCTATAATCATGTTATAACAGTTTGTTATTGCGATAAACGAAATTTTCAAGATATTTGCAACACGTAACCAAATGCCTTGTTTCTTTTTTTACCTGAAAGATATGACGAACGTTTGAAGTATTAAGTCACATGACCTCTGTCAAAAGAAAACGTCTCAATAAATTACATTAGCCAGCTGGAAAGTTTTCCCCACGCGATAAAATCTTTTTCCTTGCGAGATTTGAACCGATAGTGTTAAAAGACCAATCACATCGAAGTCAGTAGCCTAGAAGTTCGACTACACAGGCCGACTCATGATCCTTTTTCAAGGACAATGTGATAGAATATATTTCTAAAATGTTTTCCTAAAATTCAAAACAAAGAAAAGGATGTTGGTTGCCTTGTTATGCTCCACAACCCTCCATTTGTCGCTTTCTATTCATTCAATACTTTTCATTTATGCTAACTTAAAGTGAGAGTATTGTATACGAAGTAAAATGGACAAACCTTTCAGCTTCCAGAAAGTCACACTTTAACGCCTGCTCCTCGGTGATATGCTCATGACCTGAATTACATTGATGGGTCACACCACAACTACACAACGGCATGTTTCAATGACACAACCTACCAATATACGTGTCTAGAATTTGTGGAAACACACAAATACAAATGTTTCTTTTTTGTATATGATATGTAGAGAAATATAATTTATGTAGAGAAATATAATTGATGTAGAGAAATATAATTGATCAAAGTCTCGTAGTCGTATAGATGATATTCGTTTGTTTTGCATGTAAATATATTTCACTGAGTGAACACCAGATGCAATATTTTCACGAGTGGCGCAGCCACGAGCGAAAATAGAATAGCTGGTGTTCACGAATAAAATATATTTCACTCTTAAATGTAAAACAAATATTTTTTTTTATTTCATGCTTTTTAAGTGATTTTAAATATTTTTTTCTGATTTTGCCGCGGAGCGTTCACATTCTCCTTTAAGACTTCATCCCATCATGACGTCACATCATTAATTTTGAAATATAGTCCCTATTTAATTTCTCTAATTTTGTTACATTTTTAACATGATGTGTGATGACACCGACTTTTCTATCCTAAAGAAGCAACATTTAGGTATATGAATTAGGGCATTATTTATGCCTGTTGTTCCATTTAGTTCAAAATATTTTCTTTTCATCCGCTTTTTCAGATATAATCCGGCTACAGAGAAAATTATATTTTATAAATTTCACTAGTGGTTTATCAGAATAAAATCATCTGATATATTACAGTAAAACAGCGGAAAGCATGAAATAAAGAAAAAAAATACATAGCCGTAATCTCTGCAGCTATGATTCCAACTTGAACATAAATAATGTCATATTTAAGTTAGGTAACACATACTTGATTTATACGACGTATATTCAACGATTGCCTACGCATTTATAATGTATTTAAAAAGAGATTGTATTAAATTTGAATTGAAAACAATAAATTATAGAAATATATGTCCGTACTTAATCAGTATCAGTGTGTCCAAAGTAAAACATGTCTTCTCTGAATCAATTTCTAAACTATAAATCGATAGTTGGGTTATGTATATACGCATTTCTAGTTATACATGTCAACACCTTGTAAATATAAACTTATCTATTTCTTAAAACGGTATATCTTTATGGATTTGTTTTTATTTAAAACAGAAAAGATTAAAATCTACTTCATGCGCTCTTTCTTTTTTTCGAATTTGAATATACAGAAACATTGAGAAAATGACATTTTTGG
Organism: Ruditapes philippinarum; assembly: GCF_026571515.1. NCBI lineage: Eukaryota > Metazoa > Mollusca > Bivalvia > Venerida > Veneridae > Ruditapes > Ruditapes philippinarum. The sequence continues at coordinate 24,958 of NW_026859530.1, forward strand.
ACTTAATGGGATTTAAGATACGGAATTGTACAAAATTGCTTCATTGTAATATCAAAGAACTCCTCACGACGTTACTCGCAAAATAACAGTGATTTTTCAGTTTCCAAAATTTCGGTTATATTCGTATTGAATTTATAATTTTTAAATGAAACAACATACATTTTAACAGTAACACTGTTTGTAAGTTCGGACAAACTTTTACACTGACTTTAATGTCGCAAAAATATATGAAAATTTGCAATTGTGTAAAAGTACCAAAATGTAAGACGCATACAAAATACAGACCAAATATCAATGGATTTTACTGAATATATGTTTTTGAACAATATAACATTTATCTTATTTTGGAAAAAAAAACGCATGTGTGATTTATAAACAATGCAACTTTTAATTCAGAAATAATCTCAAACAAGATATCAAATCAAATATTGTGTTTTTTTTTTGAAAATATTACATTTTATTACGATAAAATACTCACAAATAATATTTTAACTCATATACGAGTATTGTATAATTATTAAATGATATTACACTTTATTCAGGCACAATTCTTACAAATAAGTTATAAAGTAAAAACTTGTATGGTTTTTAATTCAGATATTATACTCACAAATAAGTCAAATATAGTATTGTTTATAAATAATATAACATCTAATTCGGAAATAACACTCACAGATAGGTTATAAATCCAATATTATATGGTTTATAAAGATTGTACGTACATGCTACAATCGTTCATATTTTAGGGTATTTAACAATGTAACGTTGTTTTATATAAGGCTACAAGTACTCCTTTATAAATGTTATCATCTATCAGATAAGATATACGTGTAAAGTCAAGATGAGCTATTTTCGCCACTGTGAGTAAATTTATGGGGTAATCAATACACACGGGGGACAGTTTAATGATAATGATATCATTTTTGCTCATTTTTCCGAAAATAAAGCGAAATTTTATTCATTCTCTCAAAAACCCTATTCGGAGTGACTAGGCCTCTTTGATAGTACCTGACGGAAATTGTTTGTACAAATGTATGTAGTAGATCTAAGTCCGTAAATAGATCATATGTTTATTATAATAAATATTATTTTTATTTTACAGAGATTGATTTACATACAGTAACTTTAACTAAACCTTAATAGAATAAAACTATAGGTAGAGGGGTACAAAAATATAAGGCAACCAAAAAACAAATATTGACAGAAAATGTTTTAAAGCAACTTTTTCTTTTCTTCGTAGCTCAAAAGTTTGATTTTCTTCCTTTTATTGATGCATTATGCACGCATGCGAGTGGAAAAAGAGACGAATTTGAGAAACAAATCTTTCTACCTGTTGAAATAAATCTCACGTCAAAACGTACTTTATATATACTCGAACAAGAAGTATCTTTAAAAAAGATACTCGGCCGAATGAAAACGTGCTAACTTGCGTTTCTAAGTTTTCCATATCGTGAACGTTATTGGTGGTCTCGTCATTTTGGACAAAATCTATGACTCTTGCATAAAAGTTCTTGTGTAAACTAAACTCAGTAAGTTCTTATGCTAATTAAATTGTTAACTAGAAAATGTAATGAGATCTATACGTAGCGTAAATGTTTTGTTTAACAGTGAATTATATTCAGTTCTTCCCTGTAGTCAAACCGATTTTAGACGGCCCTCGACCGAAAAGGGGTTCGGTTAGAAACCATCGATTTAAAGTTGTTGAATTTGCTGTGTGAATTCAACCCAGAAAGCCTTTATATATGTTAAGAGTAAATCACACGTGAACTTGTACAGATAGACCATGCTCAAGAAGTTGATTAACGTATTCTGAACGATAGCTCACCACGAAGCTTTAACGGTAGCTTTTTTGTCATTGGAGATTAGATTGGAAAACACTTTATTTTCCAAGATAACATCTTATGACCGTTAAAGGCCCCCGTTGGACACCAAATATCAAATTTTACGGGATAACCAGTTTTATCAAGGCTACACAGAGCCCTTGGAATACCGTTCTACAGGCCCACTGATGGCTCCACTAAGACACTTGTATCCTCCCATGCTAGTGTCGTTACAAGTTGTTCGACCAGACTCATAGTGACGGGTAAAAGCTTCATCAACAATCATGCACGTGATTTTCGTGCAAAAATTCGCATATCATGGTAAATGTCGTCTCTCAGGATAAACCGTGACACTAAAGAGTATTTTCCTATTTAAATACCATAAGAGTACGATATAACATTGGGGATTCAAATTCTAAATCGGTAGATCCGAAACGCTCCTCTTAAAATGACTTAAAAAATTAAACATTTCTAAGTTTTGATAAGTGTTCATTCAAAAAAATATTTGTTTTAGAATAATATTTTTTGCGCTGTTCAATTGACATGTGGAGGTATCAAATCCCTTCCTAAATAACGAATATAAACGTTAACGCTTTACCTCTAACTACGACCATTTAATTTATTATCTTAAAAACCTACTCGTGTTTAGATAAGATTGCTTCTTTATTTGTTTAAACAGAATATAAATGCTTCAAATCACCTAAAATCAGCTGTTATATCTTTAAGTACGACTTTAATCACGTAGTTTCTGTAAATTAAAGTGCTAGTTATAGGCAATTGAAAACAAATGTATACATTTATAAAATTTATGTTTGTTGCCATTTCTCGAGATGGTATCTATAAGCTAAATAATTACATGTATGTAAATTGTATGATAGAAACAAATAGGGAGACACTTGAAATTACAGATGGTATCTATAAGCTAAATAATTACGTAAAATGTATGATAGAAACAAATAGAGAGACATTCGTATTGTTTACTTGAAACTACAATGCATGTAACATTCATTTGTATCCCGACTTCTTTATATCTAGGAAATATTGGACAGTGTTACTTTGTGGCATGCAATTATCGTATATATTAGACGTCCAATCAGATTATATCTAATCCTTATAAAATGCTGCAGATCGATGTTTGAAATATTTTGAATTTAGGAACATTCGCAGATGGGTTCATCGGCAAATATGATGGACCTTCAATGTGACACGCTTGTGCGATTCCATAAAAAGCGGCGTATGGTTGACAAGGAACAGAATGCATGTGTTCTAAATGAGAAAACAATGGGTGGAACTAAATATAATGGAATTATGAAAATGGATTAGAGGTTATGACTCTGGCATATTACAAATTAGATGTCTAATCACTGATAAGGCGTCGAGATAAGTTCACAAATCCACCCTAGAATTATATATCTTATTCATATACCTTTAACCTTGACCATGACAACACTAGTTTCAAATGAAAGCCTAATAGTTGTATACAAAACCTTATCTATAATTTTTCTCAAAAAGGAATGACTTAATACATGTAATAAATCACTATGCTTAAAATGCCTACAATTTTTAATATATGTTTTACGTTTTAGTTGTTTACATGTGGTTGTAAATGAGTTACAAAGTGGCATGCCAAGTTTAAAATTTAAGTCAAACACCAACATGGACAGGATTGCTCGAGTAATTGTCTTATTTTGTCGCTTGTGCGAATAAATTGAAAAAACAATATTTACAAAATCTCACTAACATATTTGCCTCTTTAATTATATGACGTTTCATGACAGCAACAGAAAGACAAATAGAAAAAGAAGATGAAGAAGCTGATGATATAGAGGAAAATGAGAACAAATTAAGAAAAAAAACAACTCTGTCTTATAACAAAGTACATTAAACACTTTCTTTTCTCATTTGTTTCTTCTGTATCTAAAGTGTCTGCCTGAAAGTATAAACATTCTTTGAATTTCGGGTATATCTCTACTTGAATTTGCTTTAGTTACTTATTGATAATTGATTTATTATAATAGTTATCGATAGTTGTAAACATATATGTATATAATTATGCTGGTATATCAATGAACTATTCAGATATTATTTGCGTAGTATATTTGAATTAATTGAAAGGGGACTAACTGGTGACTTGATTTCAGCGATTTAAATATAGCAATTACTTCCCTTATGCCATAGAGAGATGCCCAAGTTGTGGGAACAAAAATATCCATGCACGTAACAATATAGTTCTTAGCTATTCAAATAGGACAAGAAACTTCTTTAATATGGGTAAAAGTAATATTTTTTTTCAGGAAAAAAAAACAACACTTTATAAATTTTCATTATTTAGGGAAGAAGATGTGTAAGCGGGATCGAGTCCCTGTCAGGGTGCACATTTTTCTCACCATGTGACATGTATATAATATTCTGTTGCAGAATGATAATACTGTTTCGCACAAAAGTAATACTTATCCGTTTAATTGTAATATTTATTGTTTCGACTACAATGAAATCCTGGAAAAAAAGAGGAAAATTTTCTAAAAGAATTTCAGAAATGTCATGAACCAACCTGAAAGGAAACTAGGCGAGATTTCATGAACTTATTTAAATAATTTAATGTAAAGACATCAGATGTTAGCATCAATACTCTGACACTTTAACGATTTACATATCGGCCTTATAAAAATATATAATAGAGTGAAATAAAATTTGTTTAAATGTTCCACGGAACGGATAATATCTTATTTGCAACCAATTCTCTCACGGATATTATAATTATGAACCCAACAGTGAAATGTCGTCTGTTTTTGCAATTTCCGTAAGTGGAAATTATGATGCTAAATCGGTGTTCTATTCCTAGTTAGGTGATTAATATCCTAGATAAGTTGCCACTTTACAGCGATTATTAGAACTACCGGAAACATCTTGAAATAATAAACAATATCAAATTTAAACACGGACAACGTCGAAACAGATAGATGTTCCCAAAATAACACCTGATAGTAGAACATGAAAAAAACATCTGTTGGCGAACATGATTGATCTAACACTATTGAATTGAAAGTCTTTATGTCTTATGAAACTGACTGAGGAAAAGTACAAACGCAATATAGCGACGATATATCCTAAATATAGGCAAGAATGGTGCAATAAAATAAAAAAGACCATTCATAAAAGGTCATGATTCCAAATTAACTACCCATACTTTAATTAAGAAATAACATTGGCCCGAGAGGTGTATATCGGCTATTTAACACCGGTTTGGAGTTTGGATGCGTAGGAATTGACCACGAAGGCCGTAGGCCTGAGTGGTTAATTTTCTCGCATCAAAACGACAAAACCGGTGTTAAATAGCCGATATACACCTCTCAGGCCGATGTTATTTCGATTCTAACACGATAAAATAAGGAAAATCACTAATGTTTTTTTTCAAGCGGAAATAACTTCCGGTGCCAATTTTCGTAAAACCGGACGCTATTCGATTTTCGCACCCTACTGTTGCGAAGATATAGAAATTATTAAACAAAAGAAATAATAAGAAAAAAAACGTTATTTTATCAAGTTTTCAACAATAAAAACTTACGTTGTATTGTGTTTACGTCAGTGCCCCATTTACCATTCTTGTATGTATGAAATAACGTCAGCTTGTTTATACTTAGGATGACGTCATTACGCTGCTTATACGGATTGGCGCCGTTTTGTCAAAATATTTATTAACTGATATGGATCTAATACGTGGCATGAGTGTATGTGAGATATTATTTCGGTATTGTATGAAAAGAAAGCATTATACGAACTGAAAATATAAATAAAAATGCTTTTTATTGTTGCTTTAAAATGCTTTGTAAACTATACAATCGAGGGTGAAAACATAACAGCGCATATACAAGTAGTCCCTATCCGGTGTTTATTGGCAGTTTAACACCAGTTTTTTTCCTTCTTTGTCTATAGTGACAAAATCACGTGAGTGTTAGAATGATATTTCATGCAGCTTCTGTAAGACTGATATTGAAGATGAGCAACATCTTATTCATGTATGTCCTTGTTATAATATCATAATAATAAAGTAAAACAACATAATCCCGAACGAATGCTAAAAAATTGAGAAATAAAAATAAATAAGAAATGTAAATTTGAAGGATCATCCTGTAAACAAATGATTTTTATATATAATTTATTATCATTATTTCGTGTGTGTGTGTGTGTGTATGTGTGTGTGTGTGCGTGCGCGTGTGTGTGTTATCAAGACCATGAAATATGAACATTTTGTTCGGATTAATATCATTTCATATATCTTATTATAGACAGTATTATCGACCAAAAGAACTCGTGTACATACTTTTATTTTATGACCGAAATGCAGAAACTAATTGTCTTAAGAAGCACGAAGAATTCGATTACCGATAAACATGTTATAAAAGTTATTCGGTACAAGAATATAGATGGAATTGCGCTTGTCCTTTAATCATGTAACAGATGAACATGAGGCTTTCCTAATGTTTGATAACATAATACTTTTTTTCTGGAAACAATCTTTATGTTCTGTGAAAAATATCCGTATTAAAACCAATGTTGACTAAAAAGTATATTCTTCACATATGTAATAATAGTTACTACTTTAAGAAAATAATACTCAACGATATAGGACATATTTTGGGAAATGATGCTGACTAGCTTCATGTGGCGACAATACATTTATATTGAAAGTAGGAGTACAACAGGTTGTTGTTTATAAAATATTAAGCCACATAGGAAAACAATACGTGTAGCACCTATCAGAAACCAACCAGCATTAGGAGAGGCCACTATATATATAGGTAAAGCATTTTCTCACCGAAAACAACATTATCAATCAAGAACAACAACAACAAAAACAACAACAAAAACAACAACAAAAAACATTCCTGAATATGTTATTCCTTTCTTTAAAAATAGTACAACTGAAAGCTTTAAGTTTTAATCATCATGCTAACAATTACATAATCTTTATATTTTATTTTTTTTTATTTCAACCCAACTATAGTTTTTTACTATAAGTTTGAGCTGCAGCTTAAAATATAACAAAATTCAACCTTAAACAGAAGTCGCTTCAAATGATTAAATAAAATATCTGTTATTGAATAAAAAGACTTAAATCAAGGCATCTATCAAGAAAAATATATATTGAGATTGTACAGGTATCTTATGACGAATTTGGGTCCTAAAATATTGAAGCCATTAATTAGACAGAAACGTTTCTCACATTTAACAAAATTGAAATTACTACACACGACAGAAGGGAAATATCTCTGTCTTCACGATGCCTTGAATCTGCCCTATTTTCTTTAACTTTGTTATTTTTTCATTAGTTTCTGTCAAGTGCATTTGTTCAAAAGATGAATATTAAAATGATTACGTTTGAGACATTTTTGTCAACATGAAATAGGAAAGATTAAGGTATTTCAATTTAACCATAATCTTTGGCAAAATAACTAATATATTGCATTTCAATGTACAATATATTAGTTTACTAGTGAACCTCGTCAATGTACACAGAAAAAAAAACCACACATATAAAATACAAAATCAACGTACATTGCCAATTTAAAATATTTTAGAGACTAAAGGTTGAATAACTATTTACACATACAAAAGTAATATACCCTTGCACATATGAATCCGAGTTGCGAATCTATCTAAAAAGAAGCTACTGATGTAAATGAAGATAATGATGTAACAATTTTCCTTGTATGTTTAAAAAAGGTATTTATATGATAAAGTCAATTCAGTTTTCAATGATTAGCAAAGGTATTGTTATAATAGTACATATAAACCCACAAAATCATTAAAAATAAATGTGAATTGTATAAAATTAGTTTTCTTCTTTTCAGTACCTTTTAACAGGTTTTGGAACTTGGAACACAATATCTGTATTAGAAAGAAAACTACCCTACTTTTTTAATTTATGAGAGGGAGTCAAAATCAATGTTTAGTATTTGTGCCTTCCGAATCAAGTCGTCACGAATGTTTGTACATAGGGGGCAATTTATATATATATTTATTATATACTTACAAATGAAATATTGAGAAATATTGATGAAATAAAATACGTATTTTCATTTTCAGTATTTTCACTGTAAAAATTTATTTTTCACTGCAGTGAAACATATTTTCCGTATTTTCACTGGTGTCTTGCCGGACTACTTTCTTTTAAATTCTGCCAGTACACAAAATTTAAGAGAAAGTCTTTAAAATTTTAATGTCAAAAAAGAGAAAAATGTATATAGTAAAAAGAAAATTCAAGTTTTTTCTATAAATACATGATTTATTTTCATCTTGTGGCATGAAAATTACCATATTTCACTCGTGGCTACCGCCACTCATGAAACATTTATTTTCATACCACTCGATGAAAATAAATCATGTATTTATAGACAAAACTTGAATATCCTCTATATATAAAAACAATATAATAATACATGATATGGTTTGACACAATCGTTGTTACACTTGAAATCCATAGTGGCGTACTATGAAATTATTTTTTCAGTGTTAGCACATGTTAAGGAATTATCAACAGAAGTACTCAACTGTCAGGAAGCTTTTTATTTAGGTAAATTATAAAACCCCAAATTATTGCAATATTTTGCATCAAATTAAAAAGAGAGTTGTATTTCTAAGTGTTTTAGAATATTGGTAAAAATAAGAAAATTTCATTTAGATTTAGATATTGACATTAAGTTTTATATGAAGTTTCATTCTGTCTTGTTGAAAAGATACTGCATATCTTATTTTGTTACCGAAATAAAGAAAACGTTACTGTAACGTATACTGAAGTCTATTATTGAGGTTAGTGAACGTTACATGTATTTTATTGCTAATATAAAAATGGCGTTTCATATTACTGAGGTCATAAAATGAGTCGTTTTTATTACTGATGTCAAAACCTATAGGAACATTTTCATCCTGTCGATCATTTATATTTATCAGGAAAATAAACAGCTACATTTCTTCCCTTGTATCTGTTTTAATTACAATTCTTTAATGAATGATTTACCCATCCTTTCTAATTAGACTTGTAATTATCTAGCAAATCTTAAAAAGAAAGAAAGGGAAAAACAACAACAACAACAACAAAAAACCTACCAAAAACACAAAACAAATCACACACAAAACAAAAACAACAATAACAAAAAAAAAAAAAAAAAAAAAAAAAAAAAAAAAAAAAAAAAAAAAAAAAAAAACATGGCATTATCTTAAACAATAAATTTCATCAGAAAGGCACATCGGGGTTACATAACACCAATACACCATGTCTTGATCAGATACGTGTTGACATTGCTAAGTTTTTTTTTTATAAAAATTGTATTCCTTGAGAGAATTTAAGTGTTTAATTTTACCATTCGCAAAATTAATGTTCATTAAAATAAAGTACAGTAAGTAATATGCCACCTAACGACCACGCCGCTATTAAGGGCACTTTTCAGAAAGGCAAAACATTTGCCTTTTTTATTCATTGAGAAATATTATCAGTATACCGACCACGGCAATCTGTCCCTTTACTGATCATGTCAATGTGTCCCTTTACTGATCATGACAATGTGTCCCTTTATTGATCACGACAGTGTGTCCCTTTACTGATCACGACAATGTGTTCCTTTACTGATCACGACAATATGTCCCTTTACTGATCACGTCAATGTGTCCCTTTATTGATCACGACAATGTGTCCATTTACTGATCATGACATGGTGTCCCTTTACTGATCATGACAATCTGTCCCTTTACTGATCACGCCAATGTATCCCTTTACCGATTACAACAATGTGTTCCTTTACCGATCATGACAATGTGTCCACTCACTGATTATGACTCGTTACCCTTTACCGATCACGACAATGTGTCCCTTTACCGATCAAGACAATGTGTCCATTTACTGAACATGGCAATGTGTCAACTTACTGATCACGACAATGTGACCCTTTACTGATCATGGCAATGTGTCCCTTTATTGATCACGACAATGTGTCCCTATACCGATCACGCAACGTGACTTCGTATAAAACCACTTATACAAGGTATTTTCACGAAACGACTAAAGAGTTGTTATAATGTGCTATAAGTTACTGAAACAAATGATCTTCAATATGTTTGATCGTGTTAATATACTAACTGTACTTGCAAAATATCAAGTTTTCAAGCAGCTTAAATAATTTTTACACTTGAATACATCAATAATCGTTACAATTTCCTTAGAAGTTTAATTTGTTTATTATTTGATATGTGATTGCTAGTTTCAACAATGTATAATTAATTTTAAGATACTTTATGTCTTTTCAAACAAAATATACAAAATAAAACTGCTACAGCAACAACAACAACAACAATAACAATAGCAGCATCAGCAGCGGCAGCAACAACAAGTAGTTTCTTTAAAAACTCCTTTCTAGAACTATTCAAATGTGATGCTCAAAAGACTGATTTTAATTCATGGATTGCAATTGTCAGCACCTAAACACATCTTTGTATTGCAATAAAGATGATAATTATCTGACACAGAAAATATTTGACGATTTTTTCCGAAGAGCCTTTCTAAATCTTTTATACCGTATCTACTGATGCATAGAAATATCTGCCAAAAAGACATTATATTTCTTCTCCAGCAGCAAATCGATTCTATTATTTCATAGAAATTGTTCGATTGATGAAACACACATGATTGATGGATAAATCATATAATGCTCAACTAACTATTGATGCGATAAGATATTCATTCATTTTGTACACGGAATTGCAATTATGAAGACATGGAAAAGAAGTGTAGGATGTGGCCAAGTATAATGATGAAAAGTAGAGTAAACTTATCAAAATCAGAAACATCCAAAATCATCTGATTTCAAGACGTTACTGGTACATCGCATATATTGTATATTTGATTAGATGATATATCTACTTTTGGATTTTATCCTTTTATTTACACAAAGTAGCAAATAGAACAGTTAATCAATTGTTAAGACAGCATGCAATATTAATCTTCTACAATCTTTGACTGAGTTCATGAGAAAGAATAAGAAGTGCAGCCTAGAACCGGCTGAAGCGTTCGTTATTCAACCAGAAACACTAAAAGCATTTGTATAAATGATCCAAATGTATAAATGATCCTAATAAAGAAAAAGGCTGGGCAACATATTCAAAATTGTGTTATCTTAAAACATCGATAGACATGAAAACATAAACTGTAGTTGTTAGTCAGAGGAATGAAGTGTAGAAAGGTTACTAATATATAGAGGACTGTTCTTCTGAAGATGCATTGTACTATACTATAATTAACCATTTTATTATATAACCCAATGGTTATGAGTGAGAGTGTAAACCTATTGTGATAGATCCACTGTTAACAATTATGAAATCAAATCGAACTTTTAAAGGAGCTCCATTGAGGTTCAAACGCCTAAATCATTAAGCTTGTCTTTCATAGATCAAATGTAGCACGTAATAAAGTAAGGATATGTAAATGAAAATAGAGAAACAAACCAAAGATTGAATATAAATTGATTGTTTTCGACTCTATACGCGATTTGAGTTAAAAGCATTTAAATTTGTTTTCTGTTTTTGTTTTGCAAAATATTTTTTTTCCCTGGAAAACTTGAGTGAGCGAATGACTTTAATTAAATGGTACGCAAATCAGTCATGTACAAACTGTCACTTACTGTCTCCAAAAAAAAAAACGTTAAGTCTTTACAGAAATTTTAATTTTCAGAGCATTTCACACAGATATTCAGTCAAGTAGACAAAAGCCAATTTTTTTAAAACTCCTGAATTACTGTATGAGTTTTACAAAATTTAAAGGAGACAATAGGATATATTTGGTTTTACAAAACCTTATTTCTTTTGAATATATCTGGTGTGCTGACATTTGTTATTGTTGAAACAATAGATGATTTTAGAATGGTTCGAATTTAATTACAAATTGCCAAAGTGCGATTGATTAAGATAGAGGAGCTAAATTGCATTATGCGAACTTTTAAAAAAACTATCGTTTCAAAATATATATTAAGTTCTAACATAAAGGTTTATTAGCTCGTCAGTTTCTGTTGTATTTCAATGTTTATTTTATTTGTAAATTATAAGTAATAAAACTTAGTTATTTAAATAACGACAGCGTTCATCTGTTCAATGTAGCAATTATTATGTATTTCTCTATAAACTGTTTTAAAATACTGCATTATCGGCTTCTTATAAGGTACCTACAGTTTGAGTTGAATAAAATAAAAAGTCTTAAAGCAGAAAAAACGTATAATTCAATGAGCCGTAATGTGAAAATCAGTTACAAAATTAAATACCCTGTTACAAAATTAAATACCCCTGGAAAACAAATTCAATAGAATAATGAACTGGCGTTTTTCTACTGTATTGTTTGGAAGTCATTGAGCAATTTCATCTTTTCTATCTTTCAGAAGTATAAACACCATTACATCATTGATGTATTACGCTTATTACATGTTAAGAGGCATTAAATGAGATTTTTCTCATGTGTCATCAAATGAATTGTTACAGCTAGAATTAAAATGCAACATTTTGTTGCAAGATTACCGATTGCTATTTTAAAGTTGATCCGAATGGGAAAATATACGAGTGAAAAAAAAAAAACAAACAAAAAACAAAAACAAAACAACAACAACAAATAACTCTCCCCCCCAAAAAAAAAACAACAACAGCAAGCACACGAACAATGTTTTTTAATGATTTTAAAATTAATTGGACGTTTCTCTAAAACATTCTTTACAATGGTGTGCTTCTTATTCTCCGAGAAAAAATAATTTTCAGAATGTCAATCAATTCATAGAATTTCATCACGCAATAATGTTTGGCATTGGTTACATTAATTGGTTAACTTTACAAACAAATCTTGACATTTTAAAGGAGATCAAAAGAAAACCAGTTGCTCATAAATGACATACAAGTGTCAACATTTCCTTTAAGGCTGAATTAAACGTCACACCAAATAAATACAATCTCTAGATAATATTGATTTTGACTAAAATCTGAGAAAAATGATCAACAAGACAAAGCCATATAATAGCAAAACATTTCAATATCAATTTAATAATTATCATTTTCGATTGATCGGATGCGTTGTTATTGTCAGCTTATCTGTCTATTATATATAACAAAAATGGAACAACATAAAAGATCGATATATCTCCTTAATTAATCAAAAATACTCGGAAATATATGTTTTAAATAAAATAATATAGTTCCTATAAATTGGTGATAGTTTTGTTAGATATTGTACTTATATTTAAAAAGCTAATAAAAAGCGTTTTTATAGTCATAAAAATATATTTCCCAGCATTAATCCTTATAGGGAGCATAAAAAGCTAGAAACTAAAGTCATGACTGTGATTTAATAAATGAGAAATTAATCCAGTGTTTTGAAATAAAATTTGTAATTATCTAGCAATTCTGTAAGAAAATGCGAGATATATCCTTGACATCAAATTACCACATAACGACACACTGAAGCTTTTTATACCAATAAAATTTATAATGCCTTTATTATAGTAGTGTTGACATTGAATAACGTTGCACGATACATTGAGAAAATATCAAATAGTTAAATTTAATCACTGTCTAGATCTGCTTGGTTAGCTATTTAATACGATAGTAATTCTAAGTAAATTTATCTTCTTTCTTCTTATTTCGAGAGTTTATTTCAAAGTATTTAACGCTCATTATGGTTTATTTAATTAATAAATTAAACCTTATGTCATTTGAAATATATTTCGTCCAATGAAGTTTTGAAAATTGTACGGTGCGAACTCTGCATAGCAACACCTTTGGGGACAACAGTTTTGGTTGTTGTCGAAAGATTTGACATAGAGAGGCATAGAGTTTTTTTGAAATTGTATTTTTGGAAAAAAAGATAATGTTGTTATGAAGAGGTTCTTGCTTTATATAGGGCTTCTCTGTAGAGATCGGGCTGAATTATGCTAGGAGAGTTACGCTTTCATTTAAAATTTAATAACTATGATTATCAATATTCAGGTACATGTAGACCGTCATAACATACATCTAAATATAACTTGTACTCTCAATAAATTTTTTAAGTTTATTATAATCTAACGTATTCATATTTTCTGATTAGTAAGCCATTATTATGAACTAAATTATATTAATGACGCCCAATTCCTTTTTGATTATTTCTTTTAAGGTTTGTGCTATTTACAACGACAAATATAATGAAATATATAACGTATGCTATAATGTATTCTCAAAGAAAAAGCAAAAAAATTGCCTCGTACTTCACTTCCGAGTTGTTATATTTTTCTTGTCCTTCAGGATCATTAATGCCAGCAATATTTATGTGTTGATAATTAAGAACTGCTCAAGCTGGTGCTACGGGGCGTGAAGGATGTTGCACTTATTCATATCCCTAATGTACAGACTCAATCAAACCGAGTCTGCAATTTTCATGTATTTGTTTTGTGATTTATGCTTCCGAGGGATCCCTTTGTGTCCAGATTTTTATACTTCACAACAGCATGTGTCAAGTGCCGTGTAGCAGCTGTAAAAAAATGCCCCGTACTTCACTTCAGTGTTGTTATATTTTTCTGGTCCTTCGGGATCATTGATGCCAGCACAATTAATGCTTCCGAGGGATCACTTTGTTTCCAGATTTTTCTCAAAAATTGATAGTTTACTCTGTGCTTTCTTCAGTGAAATTTACAAAATACGGAAGCGTATACTGACCCCTTTATATATTTTATATGCCTTAAAGAAAATAGGCCTTTGTATAATACATATCCTAAAACAATTGACAGGTTAAATGCTCTATAAAGTAGATCTTTAAGACTTTTATCTGTAATTATACACCATAAATCACAAATATGCAAAGTTTAAGAGAACATAATGTTCTTCTTAACATACAGTATATGTGCACTTAAATAGCCTTTATCATATGAGCCAGATGATTGCATTAGATTCTCCTGGTATAATGAGTCGCTTCTATTATAATAATATTTCATGACCCTTTTTCGTTTTGATCTAAAAACCCTTCAAATATAAATGAGTGATATCTACCTTTTGTTATTTTTCTTATATTAAATTATTTTATTATTTACGCAAAAAGTTATGTATACTATATCTTAGGTTAATTTACACCGACTTCTGTACTTATTCTGAAACTACCTTGTGAAGCACATAAAACATACATTTAAGGTAGAAACTCAGGTGAAGAATAAATATATACTTAGTATATGTGCTTATATCATCTCTAAATCTCAAAAAAATAATGCCCCGAAAACATACTTTTCTAAAATTAATAAAAGCGGTTTATCCCAAGGAAATGTCTGCCGTCCAACGTAGAATTTCAATGAACAGAAGAAGGAAGAACATAATTCTTATAAATAAAATTAAGTTCTTAGGAAGGTCTTAATTTTAAAATACCTATTTTTAACATTATAGTAGCCAAAGAGGAGAAAAGATCATTATGAACTATATCTATAACTTAAAACAACGTCTTATCTAAATATTTATTTCACTTGTAAATCGATTTTTTTAAACATAGTTATAAATAGAAAAGTACACGATCTTTTTCGAACTTATTTTAACTCTAAATTTCTCTATTTTCAGCTTTGACACTATTTTATTTCTCATATTTCTTAAATTAATATGTCAATATAATAATCTCTTTTATATAATATTTCGAACATATATATGAAAAAATCCGCAATATTTACAGTAACAGTGAATTTCATATTAGGAAAGACCTTAATAAGCATTGCATGCTTTCGGATCTGTTTCTTTTTCATCATTGTTTCGTTAGTGATCAAACAACTACATTGTGAATTTGCTTACGTTATTTGTACTCTTACATAGGAAATTGTTCAAATAAAATCAATTCAAGTTAAAAAATATAGGAAGAAAACAAATAAGTTAAAGTGTGAAGATCGGTAAAAATTACCTCCGTAAAACAGACTAAATTACATACTGCATTGACTTTTAACAACAGCATTTTTTGGAAGCCGTCAGATAATATCACCTTCCCAAAATATAAATAACAATTACATTGACATTTCGGAATATTTGAATTGATGTTTTACGCTTAGTAAATCTTATTAGGCATTTAAGGAGATTGTTTCTTGTGTCATCGAATTAAATAGTATAATTAGTGTTGAAGTGCAAGGCAATGAAGCAATGTTACTCAGTGCTATTGGTATATATGTAAACTCTGTTCATCACAATCAGTTGAATCCGAGTACAGTCTTTCTATTATGCTGTAATGAAGTATAATGATTTACGACATAAATATTTTGCAAATAATGTTTGGCCTTTAGTGCAAAAGTTCATTAATGTTATGTCATCTTATCGTAGAGCTAGTATAATAAGAAATGCAATGTTATAACGTAAGCTTATGAAATGAGAAATGTAACACTTGATCATTTTGTTGCTTCTTAGATTATATTTTCTTGTTGAGTCTAAATTTCTTGACGTTTGACACTTTGCATTTATTTCATTACAAGTATTCAAATTTTCCAATAAATGAAATGTAAGGCTATTTTGTTCAGTAAACACACACGCACACGCGCACGCGCCCACGCATACACAAAAAAGAAAGAAAACTTATAATTTGAGTGTAAATTCAACAATTGTTTTCAGGTATTACACACATATTTTTAAGATGTATAACGATCGTAATGAGTTAGAACATACAAAATAAATATACATTAGGCATATAAATTATTAGTTATAAAAATGCGGTCGTTATACTTTTAATATTAAATCACATTAATGAATTGGATAGAAAGAATTTCAACTGAACACGTATGATTTAATATTCATAGCACTTGTAAAGGAAGATGTACACTCAGGAAGTACTTGAAGCAACTCATTAGCATTCAAATAAATTTTATTTTATGTTAGACGCTTTTTCTATGTTATAGCAAACTAAAGCTTAAATGTTTAGTTAAAAGGCTTGTAAAACACAAATAATAGCCTACTATGATAGCATTTTTCCATATTAATAATTGCCAACCGTTGAGTAATTCTAACTTCCAAAATAAAAAAGTACCCAATTATCTTGGGTAGTGGGGACAAAAACATTTGATGTGTTGTATTTAATGGCAGTTTAGGGCATTTTACCAGAAGGTTAAAGTACTGTTGCTCTAAATGTGTAAACCGTGTTCTAAAGTGAATCTTTTTATATGATATCTCAATTCGATATGTTTGTTTTTCGCCAATGACTGAGAACAATTTAATTTGAGGGATTATCTACTCAGGCTTTACTTGTACATGGAATAATATAGGTTAATACCATCCGTAAATCTGAATCATCATCACCTGGTAATGACAGTGTAAGTTTGACTTAAAACACAACCAAACATTTACCTTAAATCTTTATACAGTTAGCTTTTTAAAGTTTCTTTTATGGGCGTGATTGAAATCAAACCAGACTTAGTAAGGAGATTTCACAAACATTCACAGAGATTCATACTTACTAGTAGTATATTATTTCATTTATGTTCTAGATGTTTAAGATGCCTTTTCCCCTGGAAAGCCAAATGTCAATAATTATCACAATTGTAGTGCACAGCTTATATGATTCCGACAAATTTAACATTTAATGTTTTACTTACCAGTTAACTGTCATTTTTGATCAAAATATATTTTTGGAATAACTTAAACAGCATCACATATTACAGTAATTAGTTCCATGAGCTGTGTCATGTTACCTTGTATACATGACGATATTGGCAGTTTAGGTTTCAATCTCTTATCCTAGTGATCGTTGTTTTGAGCCATAATTTAGATTTAATGTGCAAGTTTTCACTTTAGATTTGTATGAATCGGATTATAATGCCCCCTCCCCTCTACTGATGTACAGTATTGTGATAGAACTACATTTGTATAGTTACCAGTTACATGTTACATGTCACTTGGATGTTTAATATTACATTGAACCACATTTTATTTAGTTTGGCGCATTTTAAACTACCCCTTTCACGGATATTTTCAAGCCTAGTCAGACTATTATGCCCATTATGCATAATGTGAATAGATTACAATAAAATAACATTTTGGCGAAGATTTTGCCATAATTATGTTAAATTTTACAGTTTACTATACAAAAATCAATAATTCACTAAATCAACCGAAACTTCTATCAATAGCAATCAGAATGTAACGTAAATGCTCATTCATAAAAAGAGTGGGGGCAGTAACTAAATAATTTAGGTAATTTTTATTTTGTATCATGAACAGCTTTAATTATCACTTATTGGTCAAAATCATTATAATAACATGTTCTGAGTTGGCAGCCTAGCAGCCGGAATTTGGCAGCCTAACAGCTTGGCAGCCTAGCAGACTGAAGTTGTCAGCCTAGCAGCCTACAGAAAACTAAGAAGAGTACAAACATGAAAACCGTCGGAAATACATCAGTAGAACTTCCTTAGATCATTCCACGCCTTTTTTCAATATTGTGATCTTTATTTTTTTAAAATATTGAACTTTTTTGTTCTCATTCTGACGCTTCGACTTTTATTTTTATAGGCTGCTAACTTCACAAATTTCGAAGCGTCAGAATAAAAAAAAAAGGATATTATGAACAACATCACTGTGAGATGTCGTCAGTTTTTGTAATTTCCGGTACATGACTTTATGATGCTAAATCGGTATTCTATTCCTTGTAATTTTGTGATGAATATCCTAGATAAGTTGCCACTTTACAGCGATTATAAGAACTATCGGAAACATCTTGAAATAGTAAACAATATTAATTTCAAACAAGGACAACGTCGGAATTAATGGTTTTAAATATTACTACTGATATTGTGACATAAATTTGTTGTAAAGTGGTAAATGATCCGACAATATTGAAATCGAGAGTTAAAGTATGTTTTTCTTGTAAATCTGTGTTAAAGGCAAGATCCATTAACTAAAATGTAGTGCATATTTCCATGAAAATAATCAAAGAAAAGCACTAATGTTATTTAGCAGCGAGCCATCAAAGGTTACTAGCGAAAATGTTTAGCCACGATTGGTGTAAAAAAGACCATTCATAAAGGGCCAAAACTCTTAACTCATCAACAAACCATAACTCATTTAATTCCTGTTTGTTTTGATATTTCAAACCTACAAGTATGATACTTTTAAAGGTGAGTTCCATCTTATTTTTGTCACTGTTAGAATAACATTTGTAGGATTTGTACTTAACTACCTTTATTATCGAACCTATTTTGATGAATAAATTATTCAACACAAGAAAATAGATTAAAATTTGTATTAAGTGCTTGTCTTTTAACATTTGAAAGATAGACTTGATTGTAACATAGTTAAGTTGAAGACCACGTCTGTATTTTGATTATTAATTATCAAGATTTATGTCAAAACATTTTGATGTCTGTAACTTATATACAAGTATACTAGTAAATTTGGTATTTGATCTATATAGTACACTGACACTACATTATGTCAGTCACGTTTGTAATCTATGTATTTGTTGATATGGGACGGAGACCAAAATCGTATAAATCTATTGTCATAATCATAGTCATAGTTGACATATAAGGTCTTAGCAACAACAGCAAGAACAAACATTGTTCCTGAATATAAGTCATTTAAAAAATTAAACTAACTAGTTTTGACAGTTAATAATCATCAAATTGTGTCATATATGTTTTATATTTTTTAATCGTTATCGCAAATAAAACTGCAGCTTGTCATAAAAATATTTAAAAAAACAAAAACCGCTAGAATAATATTTTATTATATACAAGTGAAGATTATGTTACATATGGTTTGTCTTTTTTAAGTATATGATGACATTAAACAAGAAATACACATGGGTATTTATATTGCAATAAGTTAAGGCAACCGTCGATTTGATAAAAAAAGACCCATTTCTCTTTAAACATCAGTTTAAACACAATTTGAATAGCAACCCATGGCCGAAGGGAAATATTTCTGTCTTTATGCTGCCTTGATTCTGATTTGTTTTTAACTTTGTTATTTTTCCATTTGTTAATGTCAAGTATTTTAAGCCGAAAGAGGGATATTTAAATGATTAAACTTGATTTTTTTTTCAACATAAAATGCAAAAGTCTCTTAGCTATTATTATACCGTTATAATCACAATCTGCGGAGAATTAATAAAATATTATTTTTCAATGCATGTAACCACAATTTACAATGAAGTTACTTTACATATTATAAAACTGAAAGAACAGTATTTTTTCGCCGACTTTTAATTTGCAACCACAGAGTTATACATAATATCTATTCGCTATTATAAAGAAATAACATTTCACAGTCATGGCTGGCGCAAAGACAATTTTGCAATTCTTACTTTTTGCTACCACATGACATTTCATAGCTTAGTTATGTAAAAATTAAGTTATAATGATACAATTTGTCACCAATGATATTTATATATTAATATAAAATAGAAAATTTAAAAATCATTTATAAAAGAATAGTTTTCTTCTCCCCCCCTGATATCACATTAATTATTATCTTCATTAATTCTTATCCACTTGGTTGGTTTAAACATATTTATTCAACAATACATTTAACAAGTGAACAATATAATACAAAGTACATTTTGGAATGGTGCAGAAAGCTATAAAGCTCATGAGTGTTCTCTCCCATGGTTGTTTTTTTTCCATGTTTTCTTGTGTGATGGGTATGAGTTTGCAGTATTTTTATGATGCTTTGACAAAATATAGAAGTGCTTTATTTATTTGCATATCTACTTTATCATAAAAGTTTTGTTTTAAACAAAAAAGTACAAAATGTAACTATTTTCTTATTTCTTCTTATTTTTAAACACTTTTAAATCGCATTATTCAGACTTCTAGCTTTTAGGATAATTTTCAGCATTAAGTTTTGACTTTCCTCAATTAAACCTTTGTCCTCATCTTCTCATCTTTAACCTCTTTTGTCAATCTATCAATAAGTTTGGCAATGATTGGTTTACTTTTAACTTGTGTTAAATATAAATAATATGATAAACAAGATCAACAAGGAAAGACGGCGTTCAATGAACGCAACCCCCACCGACCCAGTAACAAAAGCCAGTGGCAAGAAGCCCAGGAGGACCCCAAACAAAAACAGGACAGGTCACAAGGCAGAGCATGGACAGGCCAACCACTAAAATCATACATAAGAATAAATAATTAGTAACTGATAAGGAACTATAAGAAAACAAATAAATGATTGAATAATACGCCCATCAAGTCAAAGGGCACAGGGGAAGGGGACATGAGACTCGGGGAAGGGGGGGGGGAATAAATAAAATAAATACAAACTAGGGGCAAAGGGGAAGATACTTACCGTAAACGAAAAAACAACAAGGGTTACGAAAGTGTCACCAAAACAGTATGAAACAACATTTACATATATCTGAGGAACACAGAGGGGCGCCGCCTTGGAACGGTCAGCAGCATAAATACTGCTGGGGAGTTTAAACCGGTTAATGGTGCACCAAATCTCACTCTTAGCCCCACCATGTTCCTATAAACGAGACAGTGTAAATAAAATGAATCCCCGCCAAGTGAAATTCTAACAGTTGTCATGGTTACAAAAGGTGAAATAAGTAAAACATCGAAATGCTCATGTAGAAACATACAAAAGAAAATCCAATGACCATAACAAAAGTACTCAATGTCTTAAAGGAAGACAGAGCAACAAGAAGATCACCTACAAGGGCCCGACGAAGCAAGACAGAAGACGAACATTAAGGCAATTCAGTCCCAAAGGGCTTTAAGAACTGTCCATCATAGAGTCTCCCACTTGGTCCGTCAGATGTAATCAAAAGAGGAAAGCGTAGCGTCCAACTGTAATTGGGTTGAACACTAAGAAACCTTCGTTCGTTTTTCCTTAAAAAATGGGCGACGATCGAGTAGATAATGAAACTCTTCACCTAACCATTTAGTCAGCAGAGGTTACATTTACGTTGCTCGTTGGGGAAAATGACTGGCTTCAACGGCCTACTTCAAACGGGAATCTATGGTTGCCCGTGCGAAATTTGGGAGTATGAAAAAGCATTCCTCAAACAATATGGTACATTTGACCTTTGCTTGAAGCTTCAAGTTTCGAGCACCAATCCTGGAAAAACTGGTCACTTCGAGTTGAATCTAGGATTTGTTTAACAAAGGAAGGCCATTTAAATATTTGATTATATTGGAACATATACAGATAACAATTAAACCAGTATTTCGAGTTACTGGAAAGAATTAGCTTATTCCAAAAGTTAACCATTCGGTACCTAATGATAATTTCAATAGGGTAGCGTCCAAGTTCACCATATAGCATATATCTAGGAGTACTTTTTCTGGTCTCTACCATATCCAAGTTCTCGAAGCCCCATATTTCACTTCCGTATGTAAGGTTAGGTAGAACTGTATGGTCTGCAGGTCAATAGGAAAGTCAATGTTACTGATTCTCATGTACAATAAGTGCTCGCGAAACCACGTGTTTTCTACAAGATAAAAACGATCCTGAGCTCGCGAAATTAACACCTAAATATTTATACTTTTTAACTGTTTCAACATGTTGACCATTTATGTTAAGACTGTGTTTACTCGGTTTGTTAGTTCCTATCACTTTAGATTTTGAAAAAATAATGTTGACAGTAATTATAGAAATAATAGAAAGTAATTTCACCTTTTCCGAAGAATAAATAACAATCACAGATATTTCGGAATATTGACATGACAGGATACATGGGAACACACGTATTGTAATAAATACACAAAAACTTGTAAAGATTATTCAGTTGTGATGATTTTAAAGTGAAATAATATAATTAATATCAGACATTTTCTGAGATAAACTGATCTAAAATAAAAGGAACCGAACACATTCGATGTCGTTATATTCATAGCACTTGCTGCAAGAAGATTCTTCAAATGTTGATGAAGTATAACAAGAAATACGTCGTCAATCTATTCAACATTTAAGGGACTCTGGAAATAAGTTACCATTAGCTTTCAAATTGATTGAATTTTATGTACGATACTTTTTCATTTAAAGAGCAAATGAAAGTTAAAAGCTATGGTAGAAAGTCCTGTTAAAACACACTTAATATTCTACTGTGATGGGGTTTCTCTACACTAATAATCAAAAACCGTAGAGATATCTTCGCTTCCAAAATAAAAAAAGCCACCAATTATATTGTCAAGTGGGGACAAAAACATTTGATGTGTGGTGATTAATGGCGTTATTAAGGCTTTAAACGTGGTTGTTTAACCGTTAAATGTGTTAGCGCTAATGATTACGAATGCTTCCATGTGAGGAATCTACTCGTAAGTCTGAGGTAGGTTAAGTTTGATATTTGCTCCACCTGGCATTACAATAATGCTTTCAAAACAGGATTAGACTGGAAGACAAATACTTATGTAATACAAAATTCTTCTCCTAACAGAAACTTTGAAAATAATTTAAAAAATCAAGGGGCAATTTATAGAAATCTGGAAAATGAATGATCTTTCAAGCCAGATATGAGATAACCAATGGCAAAATATTTATGTAATGGAAATTTAAAAACATACCGTTAAATATTTTTGATAACCTGGACATCTTAACCACTGAAATGATATTATTTTTATTTACCAAACTTTTATAGCGCCGCGCCCTTTTCACACACACGTTCAAAGGAGCTTTACAATCTCATCAACTGATAGCTTATTAACAATTAACAATAATTAAAGATAAGCTAACGAAATACTCGAAAAATATTTAAATGAAAATAACATAATTACACTCGTCATCTAAATTGCACTTATAGTCGCAAGAAATTACACAGGATATATTCTTTTTTTAAATATCATAGTAGAATTCAAACACGACTGATATCAAATAATTGCCACAAAGTGTTTCGAAAATAACTGCTTCGTATTATTTCTTATAACGAAAATGCAGATATACGCTTGTTTGAATAATGTGTAAGAAAGTTTATGGCTAATGTAGCAAGAAACACCGCCTTTATTTTCGATAAAATGCGGAAATTGATTTGAATCTTGAGACATGCTGTTTTGATGCTTCAAGCCAATTTAATTTTGAAATTCATTGCTCAATTATGATGACACATGAAAATTGAAAATTGCAATTTTTTATCAATGAATTGTAAATTGTGGTGTTATTCAATTAAAAGACATAATGGAATAATTCAGGTTTGATGCAGCCGCATGCCAATCAAAAATTTATTGGATCAAGTATTTGAAATTGCTTCGTCATATTTTACTTAATAAATAAAAAACTAGAAATTATGATTGTTGGGGCCAGAAAAAAAAGTAGGAAGCACTGTATTCCGTCTAATAATTTAATTACCTTCATTTTTCTTTATATAACCAACATATAGATATAATATACATTTACTGTGGACATTATTTATCTTGGCGTTTTATGAGAAATGAGTCTCATTGATGTTCTTTCTTGACAAAAGATACAAATTGAATATGGGCGAAAAGATATCCGAACGGAAGGAAAGAGTAAGTACTAAGTAATCTTTTGCTAAATATTTAGAGTAATAAATATCTTATTCTTCAATACTTATATGTTAACATATCAAACCTTTCAGTACATAAAATGGGTAGAAGGCTATTTCATGCACTGTTTTTCAACTATCATGCATTTGTTGTATTAATTCTTAAACTCCCCAATTTCGCAAACAACTTCTTTCGTTTTTTGAGAAGATTCAATGAAAACCAGTGGCTCATTAATGACATACAAGTGTAGACATTTTTTTTCAGGGTGAATTACATGTCACATAAGAAGTGTTGTTTTATACACAATATCCAGATATTATTGACGTTAACTGAAATGAAGTAAAACAACAACATTTCAATTTCTATTCTTCTGGCTGATCTGATCTGTTGTTATTGTCAGTTTACCACTCTAACGTGTTAAACAAAAGAGGTACTGTAGGAAATTGTATTTTCATATGGATTGACATTTTAATAATGATGTTCAATTAAGGTTATTAATCCTTTACTCAGGCAAAATAATGACAAAAATATTAAAATGATCTTATGTACTCAAATCACGCTAAAATGACTTTACTTGAAGTTTTACGCACAAAATTCTGTTTAAATTCTATATATTTTGGATTTGAAGCGTTAATATATCTATATATGTTGAATAAAATTAAGACACCAATAGAATCACCAAATAGTTTTAAAACAAGCCAGGTGACTTGAAAAAACCCTTGAGGTTACAATAACAGATATTGTGGATATTGTATGATTGAAACAAACCTAAGTCATTCATTTGACATGTTCTTTAACGTTTCCAGAGTTCACTTTGACAACTATTGTGAAATGCTAGCACTCTAACCTGACCCACGCGGGTCAAGTTGGGAAACCACCATTTTATTCTTTATATGGAGAAAAGTTTTTGTTCCTTTGACTGTCTAATATATTCATTTTGAGGGCATTTACAGAATAATGAATGAAAAATTCGAAACTAAGAAATGAAAATTTTGCCTGTGTCTCCCTTTAACATGCCCAAATGTTGTCACGAATTACTTTGCTTAAAATTTGTAGGAGTTCATGTAAAGACAAAAAGGCTTTCACAATCAAAAATAGAAAAATAAGCTGTTAACATTATCTTCATTATTTTAGTCAGACTAGATGTGAAACATTATTTTATTTTTTTTGTATGATTTTAAACAGACTTTTGACGGATATTACTATTATTATGAACATCGTCAGTGTGACATGTCGTCAGTTTTTGTAATTTCCGGTCCATGAAATGTCCTTTCCAGGAAATTGTGATACGAAATCGGTATTTTATTCCTTGTCATCTAGTGATGAATTACCAGCTGAAGCTACAATGATTCATAAGGTACTTGCAGTTTACAGATGTCACACATGTTTGTGTTTAAATTATATCAATCATAGTTTAAGTTAGCTGTAGGGTTAAAACCTGTTAAACTGACTAATTTACCTCTGGAAAACAGACTTGATAACATTTTGCATAAGTGATTCCCTATTGTATTTCCTCGAAGCCATCGAGTCATTTCGAAACCTTTCCGAAGAAATAATAACAACTACATTGAAATTGCGGAATATTAACTTTCATGTTTTTTGCTTGATAAATCTTAACAGGCAATTAAATTGTTTTAATGAATCATTGAATTAAACGGTATTATTAGATTTAAGGTACAAAACAATGCTATCTTGATATGCAAGCAAACCGAAAAACAAGGAAATTTTAGTATAATCAGATGTACAATGTAGCTGGATAGTCTCTACCTAGTGTACACCGTGTCAGTGTGACATCCATTAGTTTCTCCCATTGTTGTCTCGTTTAGGGAACAAGCATTTATTTATTTACAGACCATATGCCGTTTTTCATGGAATAGCACTAACGTGTAACAATGAAGGTTCCATGATAATCCCCATATGTACACATCACGTAATTTGTACTATCACATAGGAAATTGTTAAAATACAATTAATTCAATTTTTTTAATGAAGAAAGAAAGCAAATAAGTGAAGTGTGAAGATTTGTAAAAGAAGACAGAATTACATCCGTGAAAGAGACTTAATTACATACTGTATTGACTTTTAACAACAGTATTTTCTGGAAGCCATCGGAAAATTTCACCTTCCCAAGGTATAAATAACAATTATATTGACATATCCGAATATTTGAATTGATGTTTTAAGCTTAGTAAATCTTATGAGGCATTTAATGATATTGTTTCTTGTGTCATCGAATTAAATAGTATAATATGAGTTGAAGTGCAAGGCAATGAAGCAATGTTACTCAGTGCTATTGCTATATATGTAAACTCTATTCATCACAATCAGTTGAATCTGAGTACAATCTTTCTATTATGCTGTAATGAATTATAATCATTTACGACATAAATATTTTGAAATTATGTTTGGCCTTTAGTGCAAAAATTCCTTAATGTTATGTCATCTTATTGAATAACTAGCATAATAAGAAATGCAATGTTTATAACGTAAGCTTATGAATTGAGAAATGTAAAACTTAAAAATATTGTTGCATCTTCAATTTTATTTTCTTGTGGAGTCTAAATTTTTGGCGTTTGACACTTTGCAATTATTTCATTACAAGTATTCCAAGTAAAACATTACACATATATTTATAAGATGTGTAAAAAAATCGTAATTGATTTTAGAGTATACAAAATAAATATGCATTAGGCATAAACATTATAAGTTATAAAATGTAATGCGGTTGTGCTACTTTTAAAATGAAATCACATTGATGTTCTGGTTAGAAAGAATTTCAGCTGAAAACGTATGATGTTGTTATATTCAAAGCACTTGTAGAAAAATCTTTAGAACATAACAATCGCTACATTGTCAGACACTCGTGAAGTACTTGAAGCAAATCGTTAGCATTCAAATAAATTTGATTTTATGTTTGACACTTTTCATATCTTAGAGCACATTAAAGCTTAAATTGCAAAACATACATAATAGCCTACTATAATGACGTTTTTCCACATTTATAATTGCCAACCGTTGAGTAATTCTAACTACTAAAATAAAAAAGTACCCAATTATCTTGGGTAGCGGGAATAAAACATTTGAATTGTTTTGGTTAATGGCAGTTTCAGGCATTTCACCAGAAAAGTACTGCAGCGTTAAATGTTCTAAACTGAGTTCTGAAACGTTTTTATATGATATCACTATTATATATGTTCGTTTTTCGCCAATGACTGAGAACATTTTCATGTGAGGGATATTATGATGAGTTTGGGTCCTAAAATATTGAAGCCATTAATAAGACAGAAACGTTTCTCACATTTAACAAAATTGGAATTACAACACACGACCGAAGGGAAATATTTCTGTCTTCACGCTGCCTTGAATCTGTTATATTTTCTTTAATTTTGTTATTTTTTCATCAGTTTCTGTCAAGTGCATTTGTTCAAAAGATGAATATTCAAATGATTACGTTTGAGATATTTTTTGTCAACATGAAATAGGAAAGATTAAGGTATTTTAATCTAACCAAAATCTTTGGCGAAATAGCTTAAATATCATATTTCAATGTACTATAATTATATTAGTTTATTAGTGTACCCCATCAATGTACACAGAATAAAATACATATAAAATACAAAATCAACGTATATTGCCAATCTAAATCATTTGAAGAGACTAAAAAGTTGAATTACTATTTACACATACAAATGTAATATACCCTTGCACATATCATCCGAGTTGCGAGTCTATGTAAAAAAAGAATCTACTGAAGTAAATAAAAAGGAACGGTGTAACACTATTCCTTATATGTTTAAAAAAGGTAATAATATGATTAAGTCAATTCAAGTTTAAAAAGATTAGCAAAGGTATTGTCATAATAGTTCATATAAAACACACACAATTATCAAAAATAAATGTGAATAAAATAAATAAAAAAATTAGTTTTCTTCTATTCAGTACCTTTTAACAGGCTTTGGAACTTGAAACACAATATCTGTATTAGAAAGAAAAATACCCTACTTTATCAATTTATGAGAGGGAGTCAAAATCACTGTTAAGTATTTGTGCCTCTCGAATCAAGTCGTCACGAATGTGTGTATATATATATAAATACAATATAAAAAATACATGATATGGTTTGACACAATCATTGTTCCACTGGCAATCCATAGTAGCGTACTATGAAATTATTTTCTTTTCAAATGCAGTGTTAGCACATGTTAAGGAATTATCAACAGATGTTTTCAACTGTCAGGAAGCTTTTTATTTGGGTAAATTTTAAAACAACAAATAATTGCAGTATTTTGCATCAAATATGAAAGAGAGTTGTATTTTTAAGTGTTTTAAAATTTTAATATAACACGATAAACTCATTCAGATTCAGATATTGACATTAAGTTTGTATATGAAGTTTCATTCTGTCTTGTTGTAAAGATACTGCATATTTTATTTTGTTACCGAAATAAAGAAAACGTTACTGTAACGTATACTGAAGTCTATTACTGAGGTTAGAGAACGTTTCATGTATTTTATTGCTAATATAAAAATGGCGTTTCATATTACTGAGGTCATAAAATGAGTCGTTTTTATTTCTGATGTTAGAACATATAGGAATATTTTCATCCTGTCGATCATTTATGTTTATCAGGAAAATAAACAGCTACATTTCTTCCCTTGTATCTGTTTTAATTACAATTCTTTAATGAATGATATACCAATCCTTTCTAATTAGACTTGTAATTATCTAGCAAATCTTAAAAAGAAAGAAAGGGAAAAACAACAACAACAACAACAAAAAACCTACCAAAAACACAAAACAAATCACACACAAAAAAAAAAACACAAAAAAAACATGGTGTTATTTTAACAAATTTTAACAATAAATTTCATCAGAAAGACACATCGGGGTTACATAACACCAATACACCATGTCTTCATCATATACGTGTTGACATTGCTAAGTTTTTTTTTTTTTATATAAAAATTGTATTCCTTGAGAGAATTTAAGTGTTTAATTTTACCATTCGCAAAATTAATGTTCATTAAAATAAGGGCCTTTTTTATTCATTGACAAATATTATCAGTATACCGACCACGGCAATCTGTCCCTTTACTGATCATGTCAATGTGTCCCTTTACTGATCATGACAATGTGTCCCTTTATTGATTACGACAGTGTATCCCTTTACTGATCACGACAATGTGTTCCTTTACTGATCACGACAATATGTCCCTTTACTGATCACGTCAATGTGTCCCTTTATTGATCACGACAATGTGTCCATTTACTGATCATGACAATGTGTCCTTTACTGATCACGCGAATGTGTACACTTACTGATCATGACAATGTGTCCCTGTACCGATCACAATGTGACAACCTCCTACTGATCACGATAATGTGTCCCTTTACTGATCACGACAATGTGTCCTTTTCATGATCACGCCAATGTGTCCCTTTACTGATCACGACAATGTGTCCCCTTACTGATCACGACAATGTGTCCCCTTTCATGATCACGCCAATGTGTCCCTTTACTGATCACGACAATGTGTCCCTTTACTGATCACGGCAACGTGTCACTTTACCGATCATGACTATGTGTCTCTTAACTAGTCACGACAATGTGTCTCTTTACTGAGCACGTCAATCTATACCTTTACTGATCACGGCAATGTGACCCTTTACTGATCACGGCAATGTGACATCGTATAAAACCACTTATACAAGGTATTTTCACGAAACGACTAAAAAGTTGTTATAATGTGCTATAAGTTACTCAAAAAATGATCTTCGATAAATTTTATACACTTGAATACATCAATAATTGTTACAATATCCTTAGAAGTTTTATTTGTTTATTATTTTATATGTAATTGCTAGTTGAAACAATGTATAATTAATTTTAAGATATTTTATGTCTTTTCAAACAAAAGATACAAAATAAAAAGTGCTACAGCAACAACAACAATAACAATAGCATCATCATCAGCAACAGCAGCAGCAGCGGCAGCAGCAACAAGTTGTTTCTTTAAAAACTCCCTTTAAGAACTATTCAAATGTGATGCTCTTGCCATTTATTCAAAAGACTGATTTAAATTCATGGACTGCAATTGTCAGCACCTAAACACACATTGAAATTGCAATGATCTGACACAGAAAATATTGAACGATTTTTTCCAAAGAGCAATTCTCAATCTTTTATACCATATCTACTGATGCATAGAAATATCTGCCAAAAAGACATTATATTTCTTCTCCGGCAGCAAATCGATTCCATTATTTCATAGAAATTGTTCGATTGATGAAACACACATGATTGATGGATAAATCATATAATGCTCAACTAACTATTGATGCGATAAGACATTCATTCATTTCGTACACGGAATTGCAATTATGAAGACAGGAAAAAGAAGTGTAGGATGTGGCCAAGTATAACAGTGAAAATATAAATCTTCTACAATATTTGACCGAGTTCATGGGAGAGAATAAAAAGCGCAACATCTCTAACGCGTCTAGAACCGGCTGAAGCGTTATTCAACCGAAAACGCTTAAAGTATTTCTATAAATGATTCTAATAAACAAAAAGCTGGGCAACATATTCAAAATTGTGTTATCTTAAAAAATCGATAGACATGTAGACAAAAACTGTAGTTGTTTGTCAGAGGAATCAAGTATATTGTGAAATAGTATTTACATTTACTGTGGTTGTAGAAATGTTATTAATCTATAGAGGACTATTCTTCTGAAGATGCACTGTACTATACTATATTTTAACCTGTTTTCATTTTGTTATATAACCCAATGGTTATGAATATCGAGGAAAGTGTCTACCTATTTTGATAGATCCATTGTTAACACTTATTAAATCGAGTTTTCAGCCCCAATGAGGTTCAAACGTGAAAATTTGTCTTTCATAGATCAGCTGTAGCACGTAATTAAGTAAGGATATGTAAATGAAAATAGAGAAACAAACCAAGAATTGAATTAAAATTGATTGCTTTCGAATCTATGCGCGATTTGAGTTAAAAACGATTAAATTTGTTTTCATTTTTTTGTTTTGTTTTTCACAATATCTTTTTCCCTGTAAAACTTGATCATTGAATGGTACACAAATCGGTCACGTATAAAATGTCAGTTGATGTCTTCGAAAAAAGTTAAGTCTTTACAGACATTATATTTTCAGTGCATCTCACAAAAGTATTCAATCAATTATACAATAGCCAATCTTTTAGAACTCCTTAATTATGATTTTTACTAAATTAAAAGGAGAAAATAAGATATATTTGGTTTTACATAACCTTATTTCTTTTGAATATATCTGGTGAGTTGACACTTGTTATTGTTTAAAAAATGGATGATTTTAAAATAGTTTGCTTTTAATAAAAAAATTGTCAAAGTGCAACTGATTAAAGATAGAGGAGCTCAATTGCATTATGCACAAACATTTAAAAAACAATCGTTTCATAATAAATATTAAGTACTAAGATAAAGATTTATTAGCTCGTCAGTTTCTGTTGTATTTCAATGTTTATTTTATTTGTAAATTGTATTTTTAAAACACAGTTAATTACATTTATATAACAGCATCGTTCATCCGTTCAACAATTATAATGTATTTCTCTATAAACTGTTACATAATACTGCATTATTGGCTTCTTATAAGGTACCTACAGTTTGAGTTAAACAAAATCGTCTTAAAGCAGACAAAAGTAAAATTCAATGAGCAATAATATGAAAATCAATTACAATAAATACCCCTGGAAACAAATTTAATAACATAATGAACTGGCGTTATTCTACACTATTGTTTGGACGTCATTGAGCAATTACATCATTTTCATCTTTCCGAGATATAAACACAATTACATTGAGATCATTACGCTTAATACATCTTAAGAGGCATTAAAGAAGAATATTCTCATGTGTTACTATATAAAATGATATAATTAAGTTTAAAGTGCAAAAATCTGGTCCAAGATTACCGACTGCTATGTTGAAGTTGACTGGGAAAATATACAATACGAGTTAAACAACAAAAACAGAAACAACAACAACAACAAAATAAAATAAACAAACGCAAAATTTTTTCATATGATTTTGAAAGTAATTGGATTTTTCTCTGAAACATTATTTACAATTTATAATCGTGTGAATCTTTTACTCAGAGAAAAATTAATTTTCACAATGTCAATCTTTGCCAATTCATAGAACTTCATCACGCAAGAATGTTTTGACTACCGTGGCATTGGTTTCATTTTTGGTTAACTTTACAAACAAATCTTGACATTTTAAAGGAGATCCAAAGAAAACCAGTAGCTCATAAATGGCATACAAGTGTCAACACTTCCTTTAAGGCTAGATTAAACGTCACACCAAATTTACACAATCTCTAGATACTATTGATTTTGACTAAAAAAAATGAAAATAAAAGATCAACAAGACAAAGCCATATAATAGTAAAACATTTCAATATCAATTTAATAATTATTGTTTCCGAGTGATCAGGTCCGTTGTTATTGTCAGTTTATCTGTCTATTATATCAAACAAAAAATTGGAACAACATAAAATGATAGATATATCTCCTTAATTAATCCAAAATACTAGAAAATATATGTTTTAAATAAAAAATAGGGTTCCTATAAATTGGTGATAGTTTTGTTAGATATTGTACTTATATTGTTCTTCTATTGTCACGATTTTCTGTTCCGGAAGCAACGGAAACGGAATATTCTTCTTAAATTACAACAGTAAATATATAATAATAATAGTAGTTTTTTTCGCTGCAAAAGTCGCCATGAAAGTATTGAAATTATTTGACCTGATTTTTATTAGAAAGCAATTAATCAAACATTGACTTTGCCTTTTCTTTTTAGATACGTTGATTTAAATTACATTAATATTATATTCGTGCGTTCTTCTGGACGGTTTTCAAATAAGATCAACTGATATTGACATTTCAGAACGAGTAAAGATCCAAGAGAAAGTTTCTATTCGAGGTGCATTTGTTTAAAACTATTTAATAGGTATAATATGGCTGACCTGTGGGAAATTGTACATGTACAGTTGTTTCGTCTAACAAATACTTCAATGTGTTTCTGAAGTAAATAAAACTGACACAGATGCTTAAAAACGTATGTCTGAAGTAGAAGGACATTTCATATGACTGAGGTTATCAACGTTATGTTTTAACGATGGTTATAAAAAGCTTTTTTATTGCTGAGTTTAGTCATAAAAATATATTTCCCAGCATTTATTCTTATATGGAGCATAAAAAGCATATATTTCTTTCCTAGAAACTAAAGTCATGACAGTGATTAAATAAATGAGAAATTAATCCAGAGTTTTTAAATAAAATTTGTAATTATCTAGCAGTTCTGTAAGAAAAGCAAGAAATATCCTTGACATTAAATTACCACATAACGACACATTGACGCTTTTTATACTAATATATTTTATAATGCCTTTATTATAGCAATGTTGACATTGAATAATTGAGGAAATATCAAATTGTTGAATTTAATCAGTGTCTAGATCTGTTTGGTTATCTTTTTTAATATGATACTAATTCTAAGTAAATTTATCTTCTTTCTTCTTATTTCTAGTTTATTTCAAAGTATTCAACGCTCATTATGGTTTTTTAATTAATCAATTAAACCTGATGTCATTTGAAATATATTTCGTCCAATGAAGTTTTGAAAATGATTTTGTATTCAATTTTAAGCAGATTTATTCAGATGCATACCAACCTACAAACAATGATACAAGGCAGCCCATCTCGTTATTCAGGCTGTTTTTTATTTTATTTTACTGTTTTATACAGATGCAGATAAAATTTACAAAGTAGCTAAAAGAAGTACCGATCATTGTACATGTAATAAATGTGAAAAGTCACCAGTCTGTTATAATATGTGATCAGTAAACAACAGAAATAGTTGCACCAATGTTTTGAAATTTATGTTTTATAAAGACAGTAAAATTATTATGGTAAAGGAACATCATTGAGGGTTATAGAAGTAAAGAATGTTGCAAATGGCAGACGTGCACGTGATTGTATTGAGTTCATGAAAGATAATGCTAAAAGAAGAATATCTTTCATGCACGTAGCACCGGCTGAGGATGTATTCAATCGTTAATTCAAAACTATTTCAATCAATGATCCCCATAGACAAACGGTGGGATAAAGAACGGGAGAACATATGCAAAGTTATGTTGGCTTAAAAGATTAACAACCTAAATCGATAAGATAAATTCATTTTGCTTTTGGTTGTTGTCGAAAAATTTGACATAGAGAGGCGAAATGGTTTTTTTGAAATTGTATTTTCGGGAAAAAAGATAATCTTGTTATGAAGAGGTTCTTGCTTTATATATGGCTTCTCTGTAGAGATCGGACTGAATTATGCTAGGAGAGTTACGCTTTCATTTAAATTTAATATTAATTATGATTATCAATATTCAGGAACATATAGACCGTCATAACATACATCTAAATACTAGTAGCACTTGTACTCTCAATACAATTTTTAAGTTTATTATAATCTAACGTATTCTTATTTTCTGTTTGGTAAGTCATTATTATGCACTAAATTATATTAATGACACCCGATTCCTTTTTTATTATTTCTGTAAAGGTTTGTGCCATTTACAACGTCAAATATAATGAAATATATAACTTATGCTATAATGTCTTCAGTGTTGCTATATATTTCTGGTCCCTCAGGATCATTGATGCCAGCACTATTAGGTGTTGAGAATTGGGAACCGCTCAAGCCGGTGCAAGGGGGCGTGAGGGATGTTGCACTTATTCATTATCCCTCATGTACAGACTTAATCAAGCCGAGTCTGCAATTTTTATGTGATTTCGATGTGATTAATGTTTCCGAAGGATCACTTTGTTTCCAGTTTTTTACACTGCACAACAGCAGGTGTCAAGTGCTGTGTGGAAGCACAACAGCAGGTGTCAAGTGCTGTGTGGAAGCGTGTACTTCACTTCAGTGTTGTTATATTTTTCCGGTTCTACGGGATCATTGATGCCAGCACTGTTAGGTGTTGAGAATTGGGAACCGCTCTAGCCGGTGCTAGGGGGCGTGAGGGATGTTGAACTTATTCTTTATCCCTCATATACAGACTCAATCAAGCCGAGTCTGCAATTTTTATTTGATTTTGTTGTGATTAATGCTTTCGAGGATCACTTTGTGTCCAGATTACAGCAAGTGTCAAGTGCCGTGTGGCAGCTGTAAAAAGTTGCCCGTACTTCATTTCAGTGTTGTTTTATTTTTCAGGTCTTTCGGGATCATTGATGGCAGCATTATTATATGCTTCCGAGGGATCACTTTGTTTCCAGATTTTTCTCAAAATTTGATTGTTAATTTTGTACACTCATCCATTTTTTTCAGTGAAATCTATAAATACGGAAGAGTATACTGACCCCCTTATATATTTTATATGCCTTAAAGAAAATAGGCCTTTGTATAATACATACCCTAAAACAATTGACAGGTTGACTGATATCAGTTATGTAGACTTTATCTTAGGTTCATTTACACTGACTTCTATTCTGAAACTACCTTGTGAAACATATAAAACATACATTTAAGGTAGAAACTCAGGTATAGAATAAATATATACTTAGTATATGTGCTTCTTCATCTCTATATCTATCTAACAAACAATGCCACGAAAACATACTATTCTAAAATTAATAAAAGCGGTTTACCCCAAGGAAACGTCTGCTTTCCAACGTAGAATTGCAATGAACAGAAGAAGAAAGAACATAACTCTCATAAATAAAAGTAAGTTCTCAAGAAGGTCTTAAGTTTAAAATACGTATCTTTAACAGTATAGTAGCCAAAGAAGAGAAAAAATCATTATGAACTACATTAATAACTTATAACAACGTTTTATCTAAATATTTATTTCACTCGTTTATTGATTTTTTTCTAAAACATACTTATAAATAGAAAAGTACACGATCTTTTTCGAACTTTGACACATCAGTTTTGACACTATTTTATTTTTCATCTTTCTTAAATTAATTGTCAATATTATATTCTCTTTTCTTTAATAGTCCGAACATATATATGAAAAAAATCCGCAATATTTACAGTTACAGTGAATTTCATATTAGGAAAAGACCTTAATAAGCATTGCATGCTTTCGGGTCTGTTTCATTTTCATAATTGTTTTTGTAAGTGATCAACCAACTACATTGTGAATTTGCTTACGTTATTTGTACTCTTACATAGGAAATTGTTCAAATAAAATCAAGTTAAAAAATATAGAAAGAAAACAAGTAAGCTGAAGTGTGAAGATCGGTTAAAATTTCCTCCGTAAAACAGACTTAATTACATACTGCATTGACTTTTAACAACAATATTTTCTGGAAGCCGTCAGATAATATCACCTTCCCAAAATATAAATAACAATTACATTGACATATCGGAATATTTGAATTGATGTTTTACGCTTAGTAAATCTTATGAGGTATTTAAGGATATTGTTTCTTGTGTCATCGAATTAAATAGTATAATTAGAGTTGAACTGCAAGGCAATGAAGCAATGTTACTCAGTGCTATTGCTATATATATATAACTCTGTTCATCACAATCAGTTGATGGTTATTACAATCTTTCTATTATGCTGTCATGAATTATATTGATTTACGACAAATAATGCTTTGTATTTAGTGCAAAAGTTCAATAATGTTAAGTCATTTTATCGTAGAACTAGTATTATAAGAAATGCAATGTTTATAACGTAAGCTTATGAATTGAGAATTTAACACTTGAAAATATTGTTGCTTCTTAGATTTTATTTTCTTGTTGAGTCTAAATTTCTTTACGTTTGACACTTTGACACTGCAATTATTTCATTACAAGGAATCAAATTTTCTAATAAATAAAATGTTAGGCTATTTTGTTTAGTAAACAGACACGCGCACGCGCAAACGCATACGCTAACACACAAAATAGAATTTGAGTGTAAATTCCACAATTGTTTTCTGGTATTACATCTATATTTATAAGATGTATAACGATCGTAATGAATTAGAACATACAAATTAAATATACATTAAGCAAATGAATTATTAGTTGTTATACTTATAATATTAAATCACATTTATGTATTGGGTGGAAAGAATTTCAACTGAACACGTACATGTACACTAAGCAATCATCGATAGTATAGTGGCGAGTATCCCCGCCTGTCACGCGGGAGACCGGGGTTCAATTCGCCTTCGGGGAGAAGCTTATCTTTTGCGAAATGGCCGCTATCAACAAAAAGAGCATTTAAAGGGACTCCACTGATTAAATTTTTTTTTTTGACTCAATAAGATTAAAATCACACAGGAGCTTATTTACCTTTTTTCAGACACTAATAGAATGTCAAAGACTTTCTTGTCATCAATGTCCTACATATTATGTATAAAATCACTTTTTATGTAAATAATGTCTGCTTTAAAAAGAAATGTTTTTTTTTGTGACAGCACAAACTATTAACGTTGTTTGCCAATAAAATTTGCGATTGTGAGTAAAATCAAATCGACTGTATTTCTTCATATGACATCAACATTTGTATGTCTGTGAAATTTTTAAAATTTAGCTAAAGAAATTATATATGCCTCAACTTAAAATTTATTTTAATACAATTTAGAGCGTATAATGTTACATTTATATGTTGTTGTTTCTACATAAAATTTATCTATTTATATTAGGAATGACATGCAGGGATTATATTCGGGGATAATGAATATGTATTATGCATATGCTCAAACATAAATTTACATTCTAAATTTCATTAGTTTTTTTGTATTTTAAATATATATATGATGAAAGAATCAAACAATAAATAACATTTTAAATTTTATTACATTTTTTTCTCTTTTAATATATATGATGAAAAAAAGGGAGAAAAAAGAAAACAAATTCTTCCAGATGGTTTTCGACCTTGTCGTGGTTGACAGGCTTTTGACAAACAGAAAACCATTAAACAAGGTTTTAGTAA
The DNA here is from genome assembly GCF_026571515.1 of Ruditapes philippinarum. NCBI lineage: Eukaryota > Metazoa > Mollusca > Bivalvia > Venerida > Veneridae > Ruditapes > Ruditapes philippinarum. The sequence continues at coordinate 63,217 of NW_026859530.1, forward strand.
CACAATTTTGCATAGTCGTCTTTGAAAAATGATTTTAGGTGCTTTAAGTGTCAAAACAGAAAGCAAATAAAACACTGATTTTTGTGTCGCCTCTACGGAGTGCATATTGTCAGCATTTTCCGTTTCAGTGATTTTGTCAGAGTTATGGTCCTTTAATAATTTTTATTTTTAAAGTTTGTCTGGACTACTTCTCTTTTACCACTAATGCAATTTCAATGAAACTGTACAGGATTGATCTTTAGCTCAAGTCCTTGCGCATATTGCACGGGGTTTTCAGGTTGAATGATTTTTGGCCTAGTTATGGCCCTTTGATAAAAAGGTGTTTTTTTCTGTGCGTTGCAAGATACACAAAAGCTTGTCCGGACTACTGGTGCAATTTTATCCAAACTTTACAGGAATGATCAGTACCAAGTTGTGCACTGTCCGTCTGTCTGTCCGTCTGTCACAAAACTTGTCCCAACATGAAATTGGCCATCATGAGGCGACACATGTGATCACTGATCGCTCTTGTATTGTAAAATTATAATACAGATTTGTCTAATATTTTAATTGCAAAATTCGTGCAATTTCGTGTAATTTTCATGCTTTGCTGAACACACATTTAAATCTATGGACATAAGAAAATGTTATCATACTTCAAAGCCGCGATTTAGTCATTTTTAGCATAGAGAGGAAGTTTCAACACAATTTTGTCATCGCAAGATAAATTCATTAAAAGGCAGTTGTTCATAAAGAATATGACCTTATAACGCAACAATATCATTTTTTATCAAATATTTGGTAATACAACATATTTTTGTTTAATACGACAGATATATTTCAATCGTGTTCGTTTTTCGAATTGATTAAACACATATCAATCCTAATTGCAAAATTAAACTACATATAAGAGCTAATTCAAAAAAATATCATCACTTAAATATCTCCAAAGGAGTTTGGTACACATTATTTCATTGTATCGAGTTCTGCATTGATATGAGTTTTGCGTTGATATGATTTTATTGCAAAACTCGTTTTTATTGCAAAACTCGTTGTGATCAATTTGCAATAAAATCATGTCAACGCAACGAGTTTTGCAATAAAATTATTGCAAAACTCTTTATTCTTTCTTTCTTCAACGAACTGGTAAGTTAGGACCTTATTAAAAGTTCATGTATGTATAACACCGAAATTTGAGCAACTACAGTTTTTGCTGTAAATGTACATGTCCTAATATTTCATGATGATCATCATTTCATCATATATATTAAAAGAAAAAAAGACAAATGAAATTGAGAATGTAAATTAATGTATGTTCATATATATTCATTATCCCCGAATATAATCCCTGCATGTCATTCATATACATAGATAAATTTTATAATGTCTTTTGTATAATGTCAATAAAATCCGATAGAAAAAATATTTTATTGCAAAACTCGTTTTTATTGCAAAACCGGTTGTGATCAAATTGCAATAAAATCATGTCAACGCAACGAGTTTTGCAATAAAATTATTGCAAAACTCGTTTTTTTTTCTTTCATCAAAGAACTGGTAAGTTAAGACCTTATTAAAAGTTCATGTATGTATATCACCGAAATTTGAGCAAATACAGTTGTTGCTGTAAATGTACATGTCCTGATATTTCATGATGATCATCCTTTCATCATATATATTAAAAGAAAAAAGACTAATGAAATTGAGAATGTAAATTAATGTTTGATCATATGCATATATATTCATTATCCCCGAATATAATTCCTGCATGTCAATCCTAATATACATAGACAAATCTTACAATGCCTTTTGTATAATTTCAATAAAATCCGGTAGAAAAAAATATTTTATTGCAAAACTCGTTTTTATTGCAAAACCGGTTGTGATCAAATTGCAATAAAATCATGTCAACGCAACGAGTTTTGCAATAAAATTATTGCAAAACTCGTTTTTATTGCAAAACTGGTTGTAACACACGTCTACGTTAGATATAACGTTGCCAATATATTTTATATTTAAACGTTTCTTGGGAGTTTAAACTCATGAAGATATTAAGTGTGCTTGTTTATGCTAATGAATCAAGGCAAAAATAGTGCTGGACGTAAATCTGAATCTTCGACACCTGGTAATGACAGTATAAAATATGATAAACAAGATCAACAAGGAAAGGCGGCGTTCAATGAACGCAAAAAGTTAGACTTAAAACGCTACCAAAAATTCACCTTCAATGTGTATACTGTTAGCATTTTAAAGTTTCTTTTATGGGCATGATTGAAATCAAACCAGACTTGGTAAGGAGATTTCACAAACATCCTTATAGATTCATACTTACTTCATGGTTTCATTTATGTTCTAGATTTTATAAGATGCCTCTTCCCTTAGAAAGCCAAATGTCATTAATTATCTCAATTGTAGTGCACAGCTTATATGATTTAGACAAATTTAACATTTAATGTTTTACTTACCAGTAAACTGTCATTTATGATCAAAATATTTTTTGGAACAACTGACACAGCATCAAATAGTTATTAGTTTCATGAGCTGTGTCATGTTAACTTGTATGCATGACGATATTGGCAGTTTAGATTTCAGTCTCACATTCAAGTGGTCGTGGATTTGAGCCATAATTTAGATTTAATGTACAAGTTTTTACTTTAGATTTGTATGAATTGGATTATTATGCCCCCTCCCCTCTACTAATGTACAGTCTTGTGATACAACTACAGTTGTATATACAAACACTGAAGTTACCAGCCACATGTCACTTGAATGTTTAATGTTACATTGAACCACATTTTATTTAGTTTGGCGCATTTTAAACTACCTTTTTCACGAATATTATCAAGCCTAGTCAGACTAAAAGTGACATTATGCCCGTTTAAATATAAATTGTCGGTGAATAGGTAACAATAAAATAACATTTTTGCGATGATTTTGCCATAATATTATGTTCAATGTTACAGTTTACCATACAAAAATCAATAATTCACTAAACCAACCGAAATTTCTATCAATAGCAATCAGAATGTAACGTTAAAAAGAGTGGGGACAGTCATAAAATAATTAAAGTAATTTTCATTTTGTATCATAAACAGTTTTAATTATCACTTATTGGTAAAAAATCATTAAAATACCATGTTCGTGAAGTTGGCAGCCTAGCAGCCCGGCAGCCTAGCAGCCTTGAGTTGGCAGCCTAACAGCCTAAAGAAAACGTAGAATAGTACAAACACGGAAACCGTAGGAAATACATCAGTAGAACTTCTTTAGATCATTCCTTTTTTCAATATCGTGATCTTTATTTGTAAAGAAGTTGAACGTTATCTTAATATAATTTTTTCATTCTGACGCTTCGAAATTTGTGAAGTTGAATGCCGCCTTTCCTTGTCGATCTTGTTTATCATATTTTAGCAGCCTGGCAGCATAGCAGTCTAGCAGCCTAACAACCTTAAGAAACCTTAGGATAGTACAAACATGAAAACCGTCGGAAAGAATCGGTAGCATATACTTAGACCATTCCACGTCTTATTTCAATATCGTGATCTTAATTTTTTTTAAAATATTGAACTTTATTTTTATTTCATTCTGACGCTTCGAAATTTGTGAAGTTAGCAGCCTACACAGCCTAAAAAAATCTAAGGATAGTACAAACATGAAAACCGTCGGAAATGAATCGGAAGCACATACTTAGACCATTCCACGTCTTATTTCAATATCGCGATCTTTATTTTTGTAAATATTGAACATTATGTTTTTTCATTCTGACGCTTCGAAATTTTTAAGTAAGCAGCATAACAGCCTCAAGCCTTGCAGCCCAAATAAAGTTCAATATTTTAAAAAATAAAGATCGCGATATTGAAATAAAACATGGAATGGTCTAAGTATGTACTACAGATTCATTTCCGACGGTTCTCATGTTTGTACTATCCTTAGTTTTCTTTAGGCAGCTAACTTCACAAATTTCGAAGCGTCAAAATGATAAAAATTGGATATAATGAACAACATCACTGTGAGATGTCGTCAGTTTTTGTAATTTCCGGTACATGAAATTATGATGCTAAATCGGTATTGTATTCCTTGTAATTTTGTGATGAATATCCTAGATAATTTGCCACTTTACAGCGATTATAAGAACTATCGGATACATCTTGAAATAGTAAACAATAATAATTTCAAACAAGGAATAGTCGGAATTAATGGTTTCAAGTACTAATACTGATATTGTAACATTAATTTGTTGTAAAGGGGAAAATGACCAGACAATATTGAAATCGAGAGTTTAAAGTATGTTTTTCTTGTAAATCTGTGTTAAAAGCAAGATCCATTAACTAAAATGTAGTGCATATTTCCATGAAAATAATTAAAGAAAATCACTAACGTAATTTAGCAGCGAGCCATCAAAGGTTACTGTGGAAAATGTTAACACACGAATTGTGTAAAATAGACCATTCATAAAGGGCCATAACTTTTAACTCATCAACAAACTGTAACTCGTGTAATTCCAGGTTGTTTTGAGATTACAAACCGACAAGTTGTGATACTTTTAATGTGAGTGCCATTAGTTTTGTCATTTTTTAGAATAACATTTGTGGGACTTGTACTTAATTACTTTTATGATCGAACCTCTTTTGATAAAGAAATTATTCAACACCAGAATATAGATTACAATTTATATTACGTGCTTGTCTTTTAACACGTGAAAGATAAACGTGATTGTAAAAAAGTCAAGTTGAAGACCACGTCTTTATGTTGATTAATAAATTATCTAACTTTATGTAAAAACATTTTGATGTCTGTAACGTATACTAGTAAATTTGGTATTTGATCTATATAGTTCACTGATTCTACATTATGACAGTCATGTTTGTAATCTATGTAATTGTGGATATAGGACGGAGACCAAAATCAAATAAATCTATTATCATAGTCATAGTCATAGTTGACAATTAAGGTCTTAGCAACAACATCAACAACAAACATTGTTCCCGAATATATAATTCATTTTGAAAAAATTAAACTAACTAGTTATGACAGTTAATAATCATCATGTCATCAATTATCAAATTGTGTCATATATTTTCTTTATCGTAATCGCAAATAAAACTGCAGCTTATCATAAAAATATCTCCAAATATATATATATATATGAAGATTATGTTACATACGTTTTGTCTTTTTTAAGTATATGATACGAATGAGAAAGACATTAAACAAGAAATTTATACTGCAATAAGTTAAGGCCGCCATCGATTTGATAAAATAAAAAAAACAAACAACATTTCTCTTTAAACATCAGTTATAACACAATTTGAATAGCAACCCATGGCCGAAGGGAAATATTTCTGTCTTTATGCTGCCTTGATTCTTATCTGTTTTGGCTTTGTTATTTTTCCATTAGTTGCTCTCGAAAGTTTGTTTGTTTGTTTGTTTGTTTCATTTTACGCCTTTTTCCAACAGTATTTCAGTCATATAGGCGGGTAGTTTCCTAACCATCGTTCCTGGAGAGTTACACCAGTACTAGACTACCTTCCCCCGCGCTAAACTACCAAAGCATCTCCCGGGGATCGAACCCACGCCAGAGAGGTAACTGGATTAGAAGTCATCGACTCTAACCCCTCGACCACGGCTCTCGAAAGAGGGATATTCAAATGATTATTTTTTTTTTCAATATAAAATGGAAAAGTCTCTTAGTTATTTCTATTCCGTTATAATCACAATCTGCGGATAATTAATAAATAACACTTTGACTTTTTTTCCAAATTTGTTTATAGCTGGTCATATTTGGTACGTAATGTGACCCATTTAAAACATAAACACTTACATCCGGGTACTGTCATCCAGGTCAAACACCACCAAATTAATATTGTGAAATGTTGAAGAGAGGAGACCCATGCTCGCCCACCGGTATATTATGAATATAAAACGGATGTTAACTTGAATCATTCATCATATTTATAGACTGATGTGTTAATATAAAGCATGTATTTATATTTTTGCATGGAATTATATTTTTACAGAGTAAAACCTATTTATATATACTTACTATGTAGACTTTTCATTTTTTTAAGAAGATAGTCAACTGCTGTGAGTAGAGTGTAACTAAAACGTTTCTGTGACTAAATATCATGTACTTAAGTGTTTTTTTTTCAAATTTAAAAAGTTAACTAGTAACATAAACTAAAACAAGAATAACAGTGTGTGGTATTTAGCTTCAACAATTACTCCTCTGCACAATATCTACCATGTCACCTTGTGCTGGTAACTAAACTGAGATCTACATCTGTTTGCACATTAGTTGGCAAGCACTCATAGTGGTACCACTTGTCACATTTGTCACACCCTACCCACGAATATTCTAGTCTCTCACCAACCATACATGAAACACAAACTTCTTCATTGTCAATCTGGTCCTGTTGATTGTCATCAGATCCAGGTAACAATTGTGTGTCATCATTATTCATAAGTGACAACTCATCATTTTTAATGTTCACTTTTTTCTTTTCAGGTTCACTGTGCAAAACAGATCTTGCATTTTTATATGTTTTCCTTTTGGATGCAGACTTTTGCTTGTTAGGAAGAGGAGATTCAACTAATATTGAACTCAGATCCTCAGATATTATACCTAATTTAACAAGAGCATTTTCCTTAGAGTGTCCACAATGTTCACATACAGATTTACTTTCACCAGTAACAGATTTGGCTGCTTCAGGTGTTGACTGTCTAGGTTTTATGTCAGGAATAAGAGCATTAACAACAGTTTTGTTGAAAGAAAATATTCCTGTACATTTAAAAGCTGATGCTACAGTGATGCCTACAGTTTTATTGAAAGCCTGCATTAACACCCTCGGAAAAAGATGTCTAGGTAGTGTTTTGATTCCAAGATAACCCAACTGGGAGGAAATGTTAACAACTGTTTGCTTAAAAATATGGAAATATCCTTCATTTTAGGGGTGTAAAAGATGGGAAGAATGTGCTGGTAGATATAGCAAGTCTACAGTATGTCTAAGTGCCGCATCAATGAATACTTTGGATACATGTGTTGCATGATTGTCTAGTATGAAAAGAACAGGGCGCTTGTCACCAATATATGGTACAAAACTATGTTCGAACCATGAGAAAAATAGATCTATAGTTATGTAACTCTTTTCAGTTGTAACAAATGTCCAGCTATCAGGCATACCATCACAGACCATCCGAGGTATACACTGAGAAAAGATTAGCATTGGTGGAGTGGTCTGACCTGCTGTGATATTGCATTTAAAAGTGTAACATGACCAGAAAGGCTTACCATACTTTAGTATGCATGCCTTGTCATACATGATTCGTTGTTTTTATTAGCATCACGGACTTTCATTTGTACTTCCGTTTTCGTCTGCTTTATTATGATAACAACCGGTAAACTCTTCAAAAACAAGGTGAGAAACTAGGACACTTGCAGCATCAAGAAACAATAACACATGATTCAGATAATATTTTTATTCATAAGTTTATATCATAAAAATAAAAATCTGGGCGAGCATGCGCCTGGGCGAGCATAGGTCCGGTAAGTCTAACCACAATTTATAAGGAAGTTACTATACATATTACAAAACTGAAGTAAAATTATTTTTCCGCCGAATTTTAACTTGCAACCACAGAGTTATACATAATATTTATTCACTCTTACACATATTATCACCCTCGTGGCTGACGCAAAGCCATTTTTGCAATCCTAACTTTTTCCTACCACGTGATATTTTATAGCTTAATTTTGACAAAATTAAGTTATAATAATACAATATGTCACCACAGATACTTATATATTATTATAACCTAGACAATATAAAAATCTTTTGCAGTTGAGCTAAAATATGTTGTAATTATGTTTGATTAATTATTTCATATGCACATTACCAGGCAATTAACACATTACCAGGCAATTAAATGGCGTTACCATATCATACGATGATTAATTTTCTTTATGACACATTTGTAAATTACGACTACGTTTAAACACCTACATGTGTTACGTCTCCTATAATAAAACGATAAGCAGACATCAACAGCAGCAGCAGTAGCAACAACAACAACAACAGTAGCAGCAGTAGTAGTAGAATTAACAACAACAACAGCAAAAGCAGCAGCACCACCACCGCCAGCAGAAGCAACAACAACAACAACAACATTAAATAGAAATACTTTAAATGAATAACTAACTTTTTCAAGTGATTTTCCAATGTTTTCATGAGATAATATTTTACTGTTTTTTTAGGAACTAACCGGCCATAGCAAACCAAAGCACATATTTACCAAATAATATAAAAAAACAAGATCAACAAGGAAAGGCGGCGTTCAATGAACGCAACCCCCATATGACCCAGTTGGAGCAAACTGGGTCAATTACCAAGGAGCAAATTATGTTTAACATTTCTAAGAAATTGTTCGATTGGCGAAGCAATCATGATTGATAGATTAATATTAATTAATAACTGTTGATGCTACAACACATTCGATTATTTTTGACCAATTGCCATTATGAAGTCAGGACAATGAAATGTAAGGTGATGCCAAGTATATGAGAAGAAGAGTGAAAACGATCAAAATCAAAATCATCAAAAATTTCCAAATCAGGATAAATTACTATATATCGATTTTATTCTATTATAAATAAGATGACGGATTTATTTTTGGATTTAACAGTTTTACAGATGGGATGGTGTTAATTTAAAAAGGTAACAGAAGTGTTATGAAATAAAGTATAACGAAGGCACCAAATTACATTTTCTTTAAAAGAGCTGCCCCATTTTTGCTGTCAAGTATTATGAAATATGTAATTCTTATTATAATGTCTTCGGATAAACCCATCGGTCGTTACAGAGATTTATTTATTTCAATACAGTTAACAAAGTGGCGCAGCCAGTTAGACTGCAGCGAATCTTTAAAATCTCCTTTAGTAGGATCTATCTATACACAAAACAAAATGTGATGCAAAAAGAGAAGATATTTCTGGTGTCAAGTCGTCTAATTTCAATTTCTTAATTTACTTATCCGTTGTTTTCATAAAGGCAACAAAACATAATACAAGACTGCAGTAAAATATGGTATTTTATTAGTAGATTGCTTTATGTTAATGTCACAGAAAAACGATCAGAAAATTACTTCTCATAATAAGCACTTTTTTGTCTACAATGATTTAAATTTGTGATCATTTCCGTGAAAAGTATATCAAATCATTTGCCAAACATAACTCAAATAAACAATTTCAATTTTATTTTTTATGCAATGCTTTTTTTAAAATCGAATTCTTTTGTAATACTTACAAAACATAATTATATAAAACGCACACATCAATAATAAGGTATTGATATAAAACGCACACAACAATAATAAGTTATTTTCTCTAACATAACCCCCCCCCAGCTTATATAGGTTTGTGTTCAATTTAAATCAATCTTCCTCTAAAAAGCAAATTTAAAATAAAGTTGGGGTGAGCTGTAGTGTGAAGGTGTTAACAGTTACCTCTGTAAAAAAACTAAATAACAAACAGCATTAGCCTTTCGCTACCGTATGGAAGCTGTCAAGTAATTTCACCTTTTCCGAAGAATATTTCACAGATATTTCGGAATATTGACATGACAGGATGCATGGGTAAAAACGTATTGTAATAAATAAGCAAAAACTTCGGATTAACTGTATAAAAAATTTGTAAAGATTATTCAGTTGTGATAATTGATGAATGGGGGGATCCACTTGCAATTGTTTACATAATGACGTAATCATGTGTACACTTAAACAATAGAATGGGTGACACACGTGTGTCACTCAAAACAATAGAATGGGTGACACACGTGTGTCACGAATAACAATAGAAAGCTTAGCACACAAATGTTTTAATCCCGCCAAAATAAAATGGATGCCTTATTAGATTGAAATAAAAAATGGCGCACTGTTTCTCCATAACAAAAGAAAACGAAACATATTTGTAGGGGTCACATAAATATGGTCTAAAGTACACAATAGAAAAATGTTACCATAAAGGATTAACTAATTCGGTCAAAATATACAAAGGAAAACTATAATGAAATTATTGGTTTAAACTATGAAAAGAAAATTAGGACAAAATATTATTAACAAGTCTAGACCAGCTGTGGTCAACTCATCTAATAAACTACTTTAGTATCTGGTATTTCTTCTTCTTGATATTGTATTTTACTATCATCAGAAAAATGTAAAGTTTAATCAATTGTTTACATAATGACTTAAGAGTGTGTACTTTATAACGATAGAACAGGTAACACTTCAAAAAAGTCAATCTTATACATGTAAATGCAAAATTTAACATGTCGTATTTTTCCAAAAATTGACATGTCATATTTTTGCACATGTTGACAAGTTAGTTAGAAACAAACCTATGCCACTTGTTTTGTATATAATTCTCTTCATTAAAGTTACTACGCATCACATCCAAGGCCAGAGATCAAAATAGGTCTCTCATTGAATCTGCGGTTCACACAATGCTTGATCTAATTAATTTACTGTGTATTTCTAAAGCAGTAAATTTGATAAAACTTGATAGTCAGGTGGGATACATACAAAACAAGTTACCTTATTTAGAATTCATACCCAATTATTGTTTTCTTATAATATAATGAGGCCTGTTTTGTCAATGGTTTCAACACCTACATGTATCTTTAGAACTCATTACGCCGCGTCTACACCTATCCAAGTCTTGAATGCAAGTATCATATTCTTTTGTATTGGATATTGTAGACACCCTACTTGAATGGTTTTTAATGAGAAATTATGTGACATCCAAGAAGATAATTTCTTGCAAGAAAATTAGAACAGGTTCTATTTTTCTACAAGTTTTTGGCTGTCAAGACACTGATAACACCAGTTTGACACAAAACATGTGCCCAAAGGTTTGATAGTGCTGTTTTTTTTTATTATTTTCTGACTTTTTGTTGTTGATTCAGTGTACATGCCCTTTGAATTTCAGTTAATGTTTACAATGTCTTGGTCAAAGAAACAAATCAATACGCTGATACACAGAAGAGCAAGAAAAATAAATAAATAAAAATAAATACATTGTAAAAAAAATAAAAAAGAGCTCTTTTTCAAGTAGAGTCAAAATGGATTTAAAATGATCTTGTTCATTTAGTTAATAACTTTCATCAAATAAAGAATTTGCATCAAGATAAATTTTTGTCACATTTTTTCAATTTTTAAAAGAATGTACGCATTTCATTTACTCCATTGTATTAGCTAATTGCATCATTTTCCCGCTTTTTCACATATCTTACAGAAACATGATAGTATTGCAAAGACAAAGGTATAAATCTTGGGCTATCTTAATGAGACATTTCAGTAAAAATTGTGCCTGAAAAATGTTGAAAGGGCCATTTATTTAGCTTATCTAAATGTGACATGTAAGAAACTTGAATAGGTGTAGACGCGGCCTTAGAGTAAAACAAAACAATAATTGTCAATGAATAATCCTTAATTAGAAAATAAATCTTTCTTTACCAGCTAGTAAATCTTGCTTTTATCATATTTATGGTTTAAACTCTTAACCAGACAATGTGGTTACCTGATAAAACAAACAATCCTTTAAGGATGTATGACCAGTATGACCCCAGATGTAACATATATTTCAACCAGGTAATAAATCCACAAAGGGACGCCTTTCTATGTCGATGAAAGTATGGTTTCGGATCAGTTATGAACATTCATTTATTCAATGGAGAAATTTTAAACGATTTGGTTTACCACTTTTAAGCGAGGATAGGAATTACAACCTAAAATTATATACATTGTACTGAAACTTTTTTTTATTCACATTCTTATTTTTTATATTTTGATCTAGCAAAGAGAAAACATTTTCTGCTGTTAATTGCCAGAACGAAGAAACCAATTAAATCTTACATTTCACCACTGAAGTGATAATGTCATCACCTTGGAATTTGTATAGCAATGAACTGTCAGATTTGTAACATCTGTGAAATTGATGTCAGCGCCAAGATAAACATTGGTCCTTTTTATGACTTGATAACAGAAAGAAACAATAATTAAAATTTTTAATTTCATGTCAATAAGTAAGCCCTTTGTATACAGGTGTGTCCCTAAATTACTCACTTCTTGTTAAAAACGAGTTTTTCCTTATAGTTGCCACAGTATAACTATTTTCCTGGCATGCTTTAAGTGGTAATATGGATTTTACTTAATATTCAAAAATATCATCAGAGCAAAAACAGCTATTTGGTGATAGATTTTTATGTCAAGTTTTCACATACCCTTGACTAGATTTCTCTCTCCAGATAACTTTTTTTGCATTTCAACTATATACACCCAGGCGCAACATGGATTAGTTGGATGATTTAAGAAAAGGATATACATAAATTTATAAACAAAATAAAACAAAGATCTAATGATACAGTTTAATTTATTTATTACAGATTGCATTTACAAAAAGAAATATTTAAAATAAAACGCATTTGGCAGATGATAAAAAAAATGTGCCAATCATAATGTACCACACTAACACTTGTCCTTTTGTCTTTCCAAAATATGAATAAATGATATAAACTTTCACACGTCTTTAATAATTTGTTCATTTATTGATAAAATGTCAGTATTCATCACTACTAGTTGCTTTTTCACTGTCATCATCATCATCATCATCAGCATCATCAGCATCATCAGCATCATCAGCATCATCATCATCATCATCATCATCAGCATCATCATCAAATGTTTCTTCAAGTTCTGGTAATGGGTACTTGTCCATAACACGCTCTAACATAAATTTTCTTTTTTTAACAGCATACTGTATAGCTTCATCATTTTCGAAATCATCCCTCTCTCAATCTTTTAACAGTTCCATGATCTTTTTATGTGTAGGATTGCGCTGAAGTGCATACATTTTTCCAATAAAATCCAAATAAACTTCTCTGAATGCTTTATGATACACGGAGCGTAATTTTTCAAAAGCTTCATTTCTTATTTCTTCAAGAGAGCTATCAGGGTCTTCATTACGCATTTTACTGGCTGTTTCATTTAAAACGTCATCTCCTTGTTCATATGTGAGATCTGTAAAATACTTCCATATGTCAATATGTTTTTTCTTGTTAATATCATCATATTGTTTGCCATTGTCATTCCCAATAATAGAAGATTCGTCGTCATTATCATGGTCTCTGTCATCGTCTTCTTCGTAATGATGAGATTTGGATCTATTAGGTCTCAACCGATCGGAAATGTTTCTATATAGATAAGGTTTACGATATGGTTCCTCATCTGATGTATTTCCATCGCTGATATTATTTTCAGACATACTGTTCTTATGTTTGAGATGCGAATGCCTATTTAAATTGTACTTTTCATTGAATCTTTTATAACACAAAAGACATGTGAATACCATTATTTTAAGCGATCAAATGGCAAAATTTATGCTAATTCTCCTTTTTATACTCCCAACGAATTTATTTCGTTTCTCATTTTCTCGTTTTGCTTGCTACGTGGCTCAATTGGGTGTTCATTAACTCATTTTGCTTGCTCAGTCGCTCATTTTATTTGCTCATTTGCTCATTTTGCTAGCTCATTTGGTTGCTCATTTGGTTGCTCATTTGCTCATTTCACTTGCTCATTTGCTCATTTGGTTGCTCATTTGCTCATTTTACTTGCTCATTTGGTTGCTCATTTGCTCATTATACTTGCTCATTTGCTCAATTTGGTTGCTCATTTGCTCATTTGGTTGCTCATTTGCTCATTTTGTTTGCTCATTTACTCATTTGGTTGCTCATTTGCTCATTTTGGTTGCTCATTTGCTCATTTCATTTGCTCATTTGGTTGCTCATTTGCTCATTTCACTTGCTCATTTGCTCATTTGGTTGCTCATTTTCTTATTATACTTGCTCATTTGGTTGCTCATTTGCTCATTTTGGTTGCTCATTTGCTCACTTGGTTGCTCATTTGCTAATTTCACTTGCTCATTTGCGCATTTGGTTGCTCATTTGCTTATTTGGTTGCTCATTTGCTCATTTGGTTGCTCATCTGCTCATTTCATTTGCTCATTTTGGTTGCTCATTTGCTCATTTTGGTTGCTCATTTTGGTTGCTCATTTGCTCATTTGGTTGCTCATTTGCTTATTTGGTTGCTTATTTGCTCATTTCACTTGCTCATTTGCGCATTTGGTTGCTCATTTGCTTATTTCGGTTGCTCATTTGGTTGCTCATCTGCTCATTTCATTTGCTCATTCGGTTGCTTATTTGCTCATTTTGGTTGCTCATTTCCTCATTTTACTTGCTCATTTGCTCATTTTGGTTGCTCATTTGCTCATTTACCTGCTCATTTAACTTGCTCGTTTGCTCATTTGGTTGCTCATTTGCTCGTTTGGTTCCTCATTTTACTTGCTCATTTGGTTTTTCATTTGCTCGTTTTGGGGGATCATTTGATTGCTCATTTACTCATTTTTCCTTGCTCAGTCGCTCATTTTAGTTGCTCATATGCTCAATTTGGTTGCTTATTTGCTCTTTTTGGAGTGTTACCTGTTCTATTGTTATAAAGTACACACTCTTAAGTCATTATGTAAACAATTGATTAAACTTTACATTTTTCTGATGATAGTAAAATACAATATCAAGAAGAAGAAATACCAGATACTAAAGTAGTTTATTAGATGAGTTGACCACAGCTGGTCTAGACTTGTTAATAATATTTTGTCCTAATTTTCTTTTCATAGTTTAAACCAATAATTTGATTATAGTTTTCCTTTGTATATTTTGACCGAATTAGTTAATCCTTTATGGTAACATTTTTCTATTGTGTACTTTAGACCATATTTATGTGACCCCTACAAATATGTTTCGTTTTCTTTTGTTATGGAGAAACAGTGCGCCATTTTTTATTTCAATCTAATAAGGCATCCATTTTATTTTGTCGGGATTAAAACATTTGTGTGCTAAGCTTTCTATTGTTATTCGTGACACACGTGTGTCACCCATTCTATTGTTTTGAGTGACATACGTGTGTCACCCATTCTATTGTTTAAGTGTACACATGATTACGTCATTATGTAAACAATTGCAAGTGGATCCCCCCTATTCATCAGATAATTTAAAACTGATTTAATATCAGATATTTTCTGAGATAATCTGATCTAAAATAAAAGGAACCGAACACATTCGATGTCGTTATATTCATAGCACTTGTTACAAGAAGATTCTTGAAATGTTTATGAAGTATAACAAGTAATATGTCGTCAATCTATTCAACATTTAAGGGTCTCTGGAAATACGTTATCATGAGCCTTCAAATTAATTGAATTTAATGTAAGATACTTTTTAACTTAAAGATCAAATTAGAGTTTAAAGCTATAGTTTAAAGTCCTGTTATAACACACTTAATATTCTAGTGTGATGGCGTTTACACTAATAATTGAAAACCGTGGAGATATCTTCGCTTCCAACATAAAAAACTCCAATTATATTGTCAAGTGGGGAGAAAAAAACATTTGATGTGTGGTGATGAATGGCGTTATTAAGGCTTTAAACGTGGTTGTTTAACCGTTCAATGTGTTATCGCCAATGATTACGAATGCTTTCATGTGAGGAATCTACTCGGGAGTCTGAGATAGGTTTCCACCATCTGGTAAGTTTGATATTTGCTCCACCTGGCATTACAATAATGCTTTCAAAATAGAATTATAATGGAAGACAAATTCTTCTTCTTACAGAGAATTAAAATATTAAAAAAATTAAGGTGCAATTTATAGAAATCTGGAAAATGAATAATCCCTCAAGCAAGAAATGAGATAATCAATGGCAAAGTATTTATGTAATGCAGATTAAAAAAAAAGCATTTACAGTTACGTATTTTTGATTACGTTGTCATCTTAACCACTGAAATGATATTATTTTTATTTACCAAATTTATTGTGACGTGATAGCTCAGTTTGTTAGACTACTGACTGTCACTCCCGAGGTTCCGGGTTCGATCCTAGGTAACACCCTTGGGATTTTTCAGAAACACTATCAGTGTTTCCCACCTACCTAGAGGCATACTGGTACAAAGCCTAGGTAATCCACGCATGTATCACTGCTATACCCTGGACATGTAAAAGAACCTAGGGATCTATTCAATAAGAGCTAGAGGACTGATTCCCGGATTCCCTTGTATCTCATAGCTGTCTCTAGTGTCTGCTGAGTTGAAAACCGTACTGGAAATTAGAGTTTGCACTTTCGTAGGCTATCCTTGACCGCTCGGTCAAAAGATAATCAAATCATATCTGGACGCGCCCTTTACACACGCACGTTTAAAGAAGCTTTACAATCTTATCAACTGATAGCTTATTAAAAATTAACAAAAATAAAAGATAAGCTAACGAAAAACTCGGAAAATATTTAAATGAAAATAACATCTAAACTGCACTTATAGTCGCAAGAAGTTACACAGGATATATACTTTTTTTAAATATCATAGTAGAATTCAAAAACAACTGATATCAAATAATTGCCACAAAGTTTTCGAAAAAACTGTTTCATATTATTTCTTACAATGAAAATGCAGTTATACGCTTGTTTGAATAATGTGTAAGAAAGTTTATGGCTAATATAGCAAGAAATGCCGCCTATATTTTCAATAAAATTCGGAAATTGATTTAAATCTTAAGACATGCTGCTTGGATGATTCAAGCCAATTTAATTTTGAAATTCATTGCTCAATTATGATGACACATGAACATTGAAAATTGCTATTTTTATCAATGAATTGTAAATTGTGATGTAATTAAATGAAATGACATAATGGAATAATTCAGGTTTGATGCAGCCGCATGCCAATCAAACTTTATTGGATCAAGTATTTGAAATTGCGTCGTCATATTTTACTTAATAAATAATGTTTCAACCAAGATAACTAGAAATTATTATTGTTGAGGCCAGAAAAAATAAATATTAGGAAGCATTGTATTCCGTCTAATAATTTAATTACCTTCATTTTTCTTTATTTAACCAACATAAAGATATACTATTAATATACATTTACTGTGCACATTTTTCATCTTGGCATGTTTTGAGATATGAGTCTCATTGATGTTCTTTCTTGACAAAAGATACAATATGGGCGAAAAGATATCCGAACGGAAGGAAAGGTTCAGTACTTGAATCTTTGACTAAATATTTAAAGTAATATATCTTGTTCTTCAATACTTATATGTTTAAATATCAAACCTTGCAGTACATCAAATGAGTAGAAAGCTATTTCATGCACTGTTTTTCGACTATAATGCATTGGTTATATTAATTATTAAACTCCAAGATTTCACAAACGACCCTTTTTTCGTTTTCTGAGAAGATTCAATGAAAACCAGTGGTTCATTAATGACATACAAGTGTAGACATGTCTTTTCAGGGTGAATTACATGTCACATCAGAAGTGTTGTTTTAAACACAATCTCCAGATAATATTGACGTTAACTGAAATGAAGAAAAACAACAACATTTCAATTTCTCTTCTGCTGGTTGATCTGATTTGTTGTTATTGTCAGTTTACCACTCTAACGTGTTAAACAAAAGAGGTACAGTAAGAAATTGTATTTTCAAAGTACTTTGGATACATGATTTTGATATGTTACTTCAAATATTGCTTCAAAATTTTCACAAAATGCATTTAAAATGTAACGGTATGAGATGCCAAAATTAAACATGCAATTTCTAAGGAAAACGACTGAAATGCTTATAACAAATTTATACTGAACATATTTTTTCCATTCGCTTCAAAAAGTCTCATAAAAAGAAGTAACATCATTTTATCTGTTTGTTTTCTTTTCGCCATTTTATGAATTTTATTGACTGCTATTACCTTTAACAAAATAATGCTTTATAAAATAGAGTTTAAAAGTTTAGAACATAGCCCGAAGTTGTAACATTTGAAAACTATAATGAAAAGTAACTGTTTGTAGTGTCTGAATTGACATTTTAATAATGTTGTTCAATTCAGGTTATTAATCCTTATCCATAATGTTGTCACGGAGTTACTTTGCTTTAAATTTGTAGGAGTTCATGTAAAGATCTAGACAAAAAGGCTTCACAATCAAAATATAAAAATAAGCTATTAACATTATCTTCATTATTTTAGTCAGACTAGATGTTAAACATGAAACCTTATTTTATTTTTGTGTATGATTTTAAACAGACTTTTGACGGATTATACTATTATTATGATCATCGTCAGTGTGACATGTCGTCAGTTTTTGTAATTTCCGGTCCATGAAATGTCCTTTCCAGGAAATTGTGATACGAAATCGGTATTTTATTCCTTGTCATCTAGTGATAAATTACCAGCTGAAGCTACAATAAAATTAGGACCTACCTAAGAACAACGTTTCAATTCTACGATGTTCTAAAAGTAACACGTGATTCAGATGGACACGTTAGTGTGGTGAATATAATTGAAACGCTATTGAGTAAAAAGTGTGTTTTCTTTATTTAGTATGTTAATTTGCGTTAATGCAAGACTCCATTATCAATTGCGGTGCATAGTTTATGAAAATGACTGCAGAAAAGTACGAACGCAATTTCGCAGCGAAATATTTAATAGCCATCAATAGTCCAGGTGAGAACGGTTAAGTAAAGAACATTTATAAATGGGACAAGACTCTTTTTACTTAATAAACTAACCGAAATTTACCGATGATTTCAGCAGTTCTTAGTAGTTTTGAGAATCTAAGTATTCATCAATTTGTTATACTTTTGACATTGATGACGAGTACCACCGTATTATTTATGTTTTTTTTTATTTAATGTAAATGTCGTTCTGAAATACGTTTATGTTCAAATATACTTATAAATTAATATTATATTATTAATTAATTAAACACGATTTATTAAAAAATAGCGGAAAACAGAATTCCGAAAGAACGTCCCACCTTCAATAAACTACGACTCTTGAAAATTCTAAATATTTCCATGAATGCTTACTTATTTGTAAATCCCGTTTGAACTGATAACCTAGTGCTTTTTGTGACGATAAATCAAGGGTTATGCATATTTATTTCAATGACGATGTTTAATGTACGCTTCTAAAATAAATTGTTCAGATTTTGTTTTGAACCCATTTGGTGTATGGTTTCATTTTGTGTGAATATTTCGCATGACATTATTGCTGTTATGTTAAACTATACACATTTATTGAGACTGTTTAGTTTGACATCATTTAATATACCCATTTAAAGACAGTTTCATCGGCATCTTGTGTGCACTTTTGTTTTACGACCGAAATGTTTTAAGAATCACAAAAAATTCATGTACCTATAAACTAGACTGACACGTAAAAAAATAATACAACAAAGCCATACAGATGATAATTTTAGTTAAGTGCTTGTCCTTTTATTATGTTAAATAAACGATAAATGTGAGGCTTTACAATGTATGATGACAGAATGTTTTTTCGGAGTCAACCTTTATAAGGTACTGTCAGTGAATAGGGATTAACATCTTGTTAACTGAATGTTTATTCTTCACTAACAATCGATGTTAGAAAATTTATGTTTTTGAAATAATGATGACTAGCTAAATGTGAAAATATTATTCATTAACTGAAAAGATGACTAACATGATCCCTAAAAAAAGACGCCACTTAAAATAAAATATATCAATTTATTTCTAGAATATGTTATACGATATTTTTTTATTCATTACACAAATGAAAAATAACAAAATGAAGAAACAAACATCGACATCTATTCTTCGATGAGACCTGATAGCAAATGCAGCCATCAATTAACCAAAGAAGCGTTTCTTTCCATATCACTTTCAACTTATTTTTTTAAAAGCAACACATTGCCGAAGGGAAATATTTCTGTCTTTACGCTGCCTTGATTCTGATCTTTGTTATTTTTCAATGTGTTGCTGTCAAAGAATTCTTGGCCAATAGAGGGATATTCAAATGATTAAATTTGGATTTTTAAACATGAAATGGAAAAGTCTCTAAGGTGTTATATTAATCACAATCTAACAATCTAAAGTGCATGTTACATGTGCACAATTTACAAAGAATTTACTATACATATCATAGTTTTTTGGTCGACTTTTAATTTGCAACCACAAAGTTTTATAAAATATTTATTCAGTCCTACAATGAAATCACATTTAAGAGCTTAAGTTGTCATTTTTACTACTGATAAATGACAGTAAGTAATGTCAGCAATAGTTCTGGAAATTTTCGTACGTAGGTAGATTAGTTGTTTTTGTTCAAATTCACTTTAGATTTTTGGGAATTCATCAAGAGATAAAAACGAATTATTTAGATCAATTCTAAACTCAAATTACCGCTGCATTTTGCATTACCTTATTTTGATGTTTTGAAAAATGAAATATGTAAAAAATAAGTTCATTAAGATTTAAATTTAAAGTTTTAGTATCAATATGAATTTGCATGCAAAATAAGGATGATTATGAAACAACGATTTAGTTGTAAAAGAAAAGTATTGATTAAAACGGTACCGTTTATTTTGTAGCTTTTATTTTTGCAACTGTCATGTAAATTTGTTGTTATTAATGCCTCTTTATCCAGATTTTTATACTTCACAACAACAGGTGTCAAGTGCTGTGTGGCAGTTGTATAAAGTGCCTCGTACTTCACTTTGGGATCATTTATTCAAACACTTTAAGTGTTGAAATTAAGAACCGCTCAAGCCGGTACTAGAGGACTGAATGTTGCGCTTTTTCATCATTCCTCATGTACAGACGAGTCTGTAATTTTCATTTAATTTTGTTGTGATTCATGCTTCTGAAGGATCACACTTTATCCAGTTTTTCATATTTACCTGTATAATGTATGAAGTGTAATGATTAATAAAATATAGAAAAAAATTGTATAATTAAAGGACGACGTAAGCACACATGACTACGTTTTTACTTTTACGTCTTGCCAGATGCTGACATTACCTTGAGCCATCATTGTTTTAATCACTTCTCAGTAATCTGGTCCCTTATCGCTCTGGTTCAGAATCTCGCCAGCGACTTCTTTTTTTATGAGGAAGCTAACCAACTAGCTTATGTAACGTCGCTAGTTCTACCCAGGTACCCCGTTGCAGAACACACAGTTCATAGAGCTTCTTCATGTAAAGTTGTTCGACTGTAGTTGATTTTACTTACTCCTATTCGTGAACTTCACAATTTTACAAATAAAACATGACGTTTTTATGATAAGATGCAATAAAAGCCAGTAGCTCATTAATGACAAACACGTGTCGACATTTCCGTTAAAGCTGAATTACATGTCACCTCACAAGTGATGTTTTAAACACAATCTCCTTGATAACAGTGATGTTAACTGAAAGAAAAACTTCATCATTTCAAATACTTTTTTCAAGAAAATGTTGTTTATGGTGATCTGATCTGTTGTAAATATCAATTTATCTGTCAATTATACCAAACAGAAGGGAAACAATAAAGGTAGTTATATGTACATACGAGTATGTGAGAAAATCACGTAGAATACTTGGTTACTCAGACATTCATCTTACAAACGATTTACTTTCAGAAAGGCTTTTTGTGAATGTTTCCGTTTGGTTTTCAATTCAAGTAGATAATTTGAATAGTTTAAGGTTATGAATTTTATAAAAATATGGAATCATATTCTTGTATACTAAATAAGAAGAGGTCTCTTTAAGCTAATTGCATATATTATGTTAGAATATCTGATATGATAATTTACACGTTGAGATATTTTGTTACTTTCATGTGTTGTTGTGTAGAGGTGATTGATCTTTCAAAATAGACAAATAAATAAATAAATAAATAAATAAATAAATACAAAACTAAGTGAATAAATAAATAAATAAATAAATACAAAACTAAGTGAATAAATAAATAAATAAATAAATAAATACAAAACTAAGTGAATAAATAAATAAATAAATAAATAAATACAAAACTAAGTGAATAAATAAATAAATAAATAAATAAATAAATACAAAACTAAGTGAATAAATAAATAAATAATTAAATAAATAAATATAAAACTAAGTAAATAAAAAAATAAATAAATGAATAAATGAATAATAAATAAATGAATAAATAAAATGCTGTAAAAACATTTTTTACCTAATTAGCTGAGTACTACAATGATACATGTCAATTTCAAATATCCCCCTAAAATAAACTGGCGTTTTAATCCATTAGTTTTAGATTGTATATAGTGTACTTTATATGCTTGGTGAAGTTGATTGCAAGGTTGTTGAGCGTTACTGCAATACAGGGCAAAACATTTCTTTTCTACGCAAACCACATGTCAGTTAAATAATCTTATATAATGACACCTAAGATAATTACTGCTAATCATCACAGACACAAATGTCAGCAAAAGTTCTATTTTCCTGGGGAAAATTTAGATTTTTACATCTTTTTTCAAATTGGGTATAAATGTTTGGGAATAAATGAACAGGTCATAAAACTGTCAAGAAGTGACTTATTTATGCCATTTGTTGAACTAGAATAACTATAGCATTTTATATCATATTGAATGAGCTTATTTCTGTACGTTTTGAAAAATGAAATGTTATCATAGAAGCTCTGAAGTTTTCTGTATGCATGTAACATATTGGTATTAATGTTTTTTTTTGTATGCAAGGAACGAATTAATGGCAGGATAAAAATCGGACTTCTTCATTTCAATAATATGTATATACTAACAATACAGAATCCTCACTTAAAATAATTGGCATTACAATTGATAACTTTGACCATAAAATATTTAATCAGGCATTTTAATGGAGTTCAGCTTTTGGTCTTGTTCAAGAGAGACTGTAAAACCTTATTCCGTTACTGAAACAAAAGAAAAAGTAATACTTTATTAGTGAGGTTATTATTATGTCTAACTGAGGTTTAAAAGAAGTTTTTATTACTGAGGATGTATACGTTATTTTATTACAATGGTAATTAAGTCTTTCTCATTACCAAGCGATCATTTACTTCGAACATGTAAATATTTTCCCCTAGCATCTATAGTAATGACAGTGCTTTATTTAATGATTACCCCCCTCCACATATTTTAATAAGAATTTAAATTATCTAGAAATTCTGTAAGAAAAAAACGGGTATTATACTTGTCATTAAATTTCCTCAGAAAGATAAAGGGTGGTTACTTAATACCAATTCCCTATGTCTACATTCAAGTTTTACTGATCAAAGCAATGGGTCTTCGTCTAAAAAAACATTTTCTGGTTGTTTAAAGGAAACAAACTTAAAAGTTGATATAATATGCTATAAATTTGGTCTTTTACAATGTAGCAATCTAACAAAATGTTAAACTAAGCCACGCGGTTATGTCAAGCAATCAAATAGCATTCAGACAGCTTTAAAGTGACATTATGCCCACAAAATGGTATAAATGAGTGAACAAGTGAATGTCAAAATAAATTTTCATTTTACCATAATTCCTTTCAATATAAAAAAAAATATTTCACATTAACAATAAACAACGCATGGATTCAAATGAAATTGTCGTAAATATCCGCTAGAATTTACCTGCAACGTTCATTTCGTAAAAAGAGTGGGGCAGTCTTTTTTTATATTATAGGCAGATTTAAATTTTATCCTAAACATTTTCCAATATGAACTGTTGGTCAATCACTATTTTAACAGTCAATCATTTGAAATATATAGTCAGTTCAGCTTAACTTGGCTATGAAAATATGAGCATAATGTCACTTTAATCTATTGCTTAAACAATATGAATTGATTTCTTGATGTACTAGTGATTGGTACAATAAATTATGTAATAATTTGCTAATCATTGTATTTGTTATTGCTACTTTCGGAAATCGTATCAATATTTAGATGTTTTATGTATATTTAAATCACAACAACAATAATTTAACCAAATCAAACAAAACACAAGCAAGGTGTTTTTGTACAAACATTTTGTCAACAGCTTTAAAAAGACATGTATTTATTTCTAAAGTTATCAATTATCTGAAATTGAAAATATAGGACGTTTTAGCCACACCACTATTCTTAACCGTTTGGATCATGTCTACTGACGCGTTAAAAGATTTGCTTAAAAGACATTATTTTTCCTTCCAGCTGCAAATCCATTCTTTTATTTAAACAAATGTCAAATTGATGAAATACACATGATCGATGGATGAATAACATCATTCTTAAATAACCATTGATGCGACAATTCATTCATTTATTTCGTACACGAAATTGCAATTATAAAAACAGGAAAACAAAATGGAAATGTAAGGTAACACCCAAGTTACACAGAGCCATCGGTGATTGATCGGGAGTTTGTTTAGCCAAATTATGGAGCGAGCGGATGACAACGTATTTAACACCGATATCACCTATTAGTCACCTGTTTTCCACCTATCAACTGCTATTGGGGAAATATAAGTTTTATCGGTGAAAAATTACCGATTGGGATTTTTAAAATTCTCGATCGGTGAAAATATTTTACAAATAACCGACAGCAGATGTGCAAGCTCTTAGTCACCGATATCGCCGATCAGACAAATATAACCAAATATGAATCGCCGGCCATATCTGACAAAAATTGTTTAACCACTGATGACTAGCTATCAAACACTGTTTATTGTTATATATCGAATGTATTCTATATTACATCAGGGAGCATATCTTAACATGTCAACGTTTTTATAAACAAAAGTCAATTAAGATTTTCACATAGCAAACAGAAATGTTAAGTATAGGTTAAAGTTTATTAGTATGTATTTACAAAAATAAAATGGTCAAGCGCGGCGTACTTATAAATTTTAACCGGCTTAGTGTTTTAAATTATTTTTGTACACTCTAAATGTATCCGCCCTCTTTCGTCTCGCGACATTGATTGACACCCCGAAACACAAAAAATATTCCTGTCAATATCGGCGACGTCTGATCTTTTACCGCCTTATGCAAAGAAGAATCTGTCTTCGCTGGCACTTAAAGCGTGAATGTCAAGGATTATGTTTAATGTTTATAGTCATTATGTTCATGAGGACATTAGGATTCGCATTCATGATGAAGGATTGTGTCTGCTTTAACAAATAAAATAAAAATCGTCTACGGACGAGCAATTTGTTAGAATAAAGTTAGGTACCTACCCAGCATTACCTAGTTTTCAAGGTTGCTCTTTTACTTTAATTATTTATTGGAATATAAGCCTGGATTCAACACCTTTTCTCATTTTTATTCAAAATCTCATAGCAGCTTATCGGCCCTTTTTATTGTGAATATAATTCGGTACAAGTAAGAAATGTTAATTTTATCAAACAATAGAACTTCCCAACCTTTTCAATTTCGTCTGAAAATATATTGTTCAAAGTATTGATTTAACTGAAATGGGGTCTCAGTTATTGCACATGTGCATTCAAGCTAGAATTCCCCAGGTGTAGTTTATTTTTAAATGCCACAAGTTCTCTAAGGTAACTTTGAAGTGACATGCTCATATTTTTATAGTCAAGTTGAGCCTGATTGACTTTTTATTTCAAAAGATTGACTGTCAAAAATTAAATGGTGTTTGACCAACAGTTGATATTGGAAAATGTTTAGGATAAAATTATAAATATGCCTAAAATTTAAAAAGACTGCCCCACTCTTTTTATAAACAAAGCGTTATATGTAAATTCTAATGGATCTATTTGTCAAATTGAAAGGAATTATGGCAAAATGAAAACTTATTTTGATCTTCACCCGTTCACTCACTATATTCACTTGGATGGGCATAATGTCACTTTAAACAACATGCAAAACTTCAAAACATGTAAATCGCTGTACTATTTTAACTGCTGTATTGCATATTCTGATTTAATGAAGTAATATAGATGCCCTTCAGGTAAAATAGACTGTACTGGACGAAAACGATGAAGGGCCGGAAGACTGCTATAGGATCCGGAAACTGCTAGGAAACCAGTTATGTTTCAGTTAAAACGTTCAGATTGAAAACTTGGACACCATCTATTACATATAAATTTTGTTTCTGGAGAGAAAATGTAAGTTAATAAATATGTTTGTTTTCTCGGCTACTTTCTCTTTAATCCTATGTATTTCTTTGAAAAAATGTCCACGATATTATAAGATGAACGTCTAAACTAACAGCTGTTCTCTTGTGCATCGCACGAATGTAAACAAAAAACAATATCCCTGTTGCTCCACCTCCAAGGCACACATGCGGAATAGCGTCGGTTAATCAGTTCATTCGATTTACCTGGTTAGTAGCACTGGTTGTTTAAAAATCAGGAAACAAAGTGATCCCTCGGAAGCATTTATCACAACAAAATAACAAGAGAATTGCAGACTTGGTTTGATTGAGTTTGTACATGAGGAATAATGAATACGAGCAACATCCCTCACGTCCCCTAGCACCGGCTTGAGCGGTACTCAATTATTAACACTTAATAGTGCTGGCATTAATGATCCCGAAGGACCAGAAAAATATAACAACACGGGCAACCTTTTACAGCTGGCACACAGCTGCTTTAAAGCTGATTTACTAAAAATAAATTCTTTCAAAATTTGAAAAATACCGCCATCTCATTGGACAAAAAATAATTTCAAACACTAATTATTTGTATAGAGTGAATGTACAATGTAATTGGTGTAGAAAGAGGTCAACTTTCTGCAATATCAAATCAATAATCACTGGAAATAGTTGAATCTCAATGTATGGATGTGTACGTTTTATTTAATATAAATTCATCGTTTTAAAATCAATGTATTGTCTGAACTAAAAATGAAATAATGTTATCTTTTTCACAATGACGAGCGATTGGTTAAATATTGAATTAACGTCAAAAACAAGATTAGAATGATTCTGAGAAATTGAATATCATTCAGAGCAATAGAAAAAATGCAGGTTGCAGACAAGATATGATTGAGTGAATAAAGTATAATTTGATAATTTAAATGAGCAACATCTCTCACCCCATTAGCATCGATTGAGGCGGTATTCGTTCGTAAACATAAAACTGTAGCAACAAATATTTCTGGACAAAGATTTGGTATTTCTGAGAGTTTATTCTAGAAAGGTTATATGAAAGGTGATATCTTTTGTCCGGATAATTTGATAGCGTTGTAGCTCAGAGGTTATTGCTGTATAGATGTTGTACTGTACTTTTTACGGAGTGTTTTACCAGTTTTCATTTACTCATCATTTATTGTTGTAGAAAATGTAGACCTTATTTGACAGATCCGCACAACATGTATCTAACACTTTTAAAAATAAACTATACTGTCAACATATTTGTCTGTAATATCATACTTAAATATATTCATATTTTCTTATTAGCAATCACTTAAATATATTGAAAGCACTAACAGCCATTTTGTTCATTTTCTTTAAAGGTTTGTGCCATTTCGGATGTCAAATATAATGAAATATCTAATTCGCGATGTAATGTCTTCGCAAAAACTGTTGTTATTTTTACAGAATTTCATTTATTTCAATTTATTTTACAAAATCATGCAGCCAGTTAGATAGCATCCAATCTTTAAAAACTCCTTTAACATGATTTTTACACCACAGAAAGGACAGAATAAAATAATGCTGGTGTCACGTTGTCTTATTTCTTAAGTATATTGCTGTTGAGGCATTGTTGAATAAATGATAAAGTTAGGATTAACCACTTATCAAATTGCCGAAGTGCAAACTACTAAGCATATATTCGAATGTTTATTTCCTTTGTAAAATTGTATATATTTATTAAAACAGTTTGTTTTATATAGAAAAGTACAACGGTATCGCTAGATCGCTAAAATACATTTATAATATATTTATTTCCCAATGGTAGGTATTTAAATGAAATCAGTTTGAGCCTAAAGGCAAATTAAAATTACAGTTAAACAGATTTTATTAACTTTGTATCACATAGTGCGTTTTTTACCGTATTTTCCAGAAGCCATCGAATAATGTCACCTTCCTGAAGTATAAATAACAATTACGTGGACTTTTTGGAACATTAACATTGATGTATTAGGCTTCGTAAATAATGAGATTGTTTTTAAGGTTCGATTGAATTAAAGAGGAGAATAAGGTTTAAAGTGCAAATCATTGTAGCAAGATTACTCATTGTTGGTTTTTTAACCAACCAAACAGACGAAATAAATAAATATAATCTTAAAGTCTTTAAAAAAATCATTTTCAGGCAAACCATTACGGTTATATTTAGGTAATGAAATAGAGCATTCATATAACATATGTATAAGGTGCATAAATAGATGGATGAAATATTTTAATGGCCGATGATTTTAAAATTAAAATTACATGGGACAATCTTTGACATGCAATGGTTAGAAACAAACGGAATTTTATGGATATGTTGTTGTTTTAAACCAAGCACTATTGCAGGAATGTGATTGAAATGTCTATCACATATACCAATTCCTAGATTTGTTATCTGTGTAACGTTATTAACACTCAGGTGTTACTTTAAACAAAATATCGGCTTTTAAATAAATTGAATTATATGTCAGACACCTGTTAGCCGACTGAGCAAATTTAAGAGGAAAGGTACATTAAAAGGTCTAAAAGTACACTTACTATCTTTTTATAATTGCGTTTTACGACATTTAAAATGCAAATTGTTGAATTAATGTATCATTCAAAACAAGAGGGCCATGATGGCCCTAGATCGCTCACCTGACTTATCAAACTCATCCAAACAATTACCTAGACAAGCATTCTGACCAAGTATCATGACAGGTGAGTCAAAAATGTGACCACTACAGTGTTAACAAGGATTATCCATATTTGAGCAGTGCGACCTAGTTTTTTACCCAGGTGACACATATTCAAACTTGACATAGAAATCAAAACAAAAAAAAATCTTGACAAAGTTTGATGATGACTGATGCAAAAATGTGACCGCTAGAGTGTTTACAATGTTTTTCTATTTTTAGCTCCGGTGACCTACTTTTTCATCCGAGATGACCCATCTTCGAACTCATCGGAGCAATCACCTAGACAAGCATCTTGACCAAGTTTGATGATGATTGATGCAAAAATGTGACCGCTAGAGCGTTAACAAGATTTTTCTATTTTTTGCTCCGGTGACCTACTTTTTCATCCAATGACACATGTTTGATATCATTCAAGCTATTAACTAGATAAGCATCCTGACCAAGTTTGATGATGATTGATGCAAAAATGTGACCGCTAGAGTGTTAACAAGGTTTTTCTATTTATAGCTCCGGTGACCTAGTTTTTCATCCGAAATGACCCATATTCGAACTCATCTGAGCTATTATCTAAACAAGCATCCTGACAAAGTTTGATGATGATTGGGTCAAAAATGTGACCACTAGAGTGTTCACAAGGTTTTTCTATTTTTAGCTCCTGTGACCTAGTTTTTCATCCGAGATGACCCATGTTCAAACTCATCCAAGCAATTGACTAGACAAGCATTCTGACCAAGTTTGATGAAGATTGGTTCAAAAATGTGACCACTAGAGTGTTCACAAGGTTTTTCTATTTATAGCTCCTGTGACCTACTTTTTCATCCGAGATGACCCATGTTCGAACTCATCCGAGCTATCACCTAGATCAATATCCTGACCAAGTTTGATGATGATTGGGTCAAAAATGTGACCTCTAGAGTGTTCACAAGGTTTTTCTATTTTTAGCTCTTGTGACCTAGTTTTTCATCCGAGATGAGCCATGTTCGAACTCATCCGAGCTTTCAACTAGATAAGCATCCTGACCAAGTTTGATGATGATTGAGGCATAAATGCGACCGCTAGAGTTTTCACAAGCAATTGTGGACGTACGACGTACGACGGACGGACGGACGGACATTCACCGATCCTAAAAGCTCACCCTGAGCAAGCTCAGGTGAGCTAATAAAAAAAGTCCAATTAGCTTGGCAATTATGGTTAAAACATATGATGAGTGTTGGTTAATGACAGTTTTAAGGTATTTAACAAAATATTTCAAGGATTGATGCATTCAATGATTTTGTAGAAAAATCTAAATAAGCAATGGACCAACAATATTTTATGAAGATTTGTTTGAATATATTTATGAAAGTTAATATGGAATGACAACATCACTCAGCCCGCCCCCTAGCAACGGCTTAAGCGGTGTTCAATCTTCGATACTTACATGCTGGAAGGATAAGAAAAACACAAACCTGGTTCTTAAACGTGTTAAATGTAATATCCCTATTCAATGTGTTTGTTTTTGCCTATTACAGGGAATGCTTTCATGTAAGGATAATAACTTGTATCTAAAATAATTCACTTGATTGTCTATTTAAACAGCACTCTCGCAATCAAACTGATCTGCAAACATCGCTATGTGTTGTTTATCTGTATTTCATATTTATGATCAAGCGCAAACAGAGATATGGATATATTGCAAAAAAGCATAATTCGTTTTCCCTTGACAATGAAGTCAACAAATTAGCAAATTATCAATTATAAAGTCTTGATTTGATATAAATTCCTTCTTTAAGTGGTTGAGAAATCCCAATGCAGATATTAAGAATCACTGGTATTCTATAGAAGAAGTACCCTTTATATATATATTCATAAATACCCTTTATATGTATCCTATATATTATTAGTTATAAAGATCGTTGACACGTTATATTGCCCTATATAGATGGTTATATTGCAAACAGCCGTTTATATACGGCCATATAACCTGTCAACAATCTTTATAACGAATTTATAATACGGCAAGCATCATGTTTTGAGAAAAAGGTAAGATTTCTTCATGAAACGACAGCAGCCGTGTATGTAAAACTATATAAACGTCACGATTATCCAATGAAAAATGACGTTACAAACGTGCAGTTTTATATAATTATATATTCATTATAATTGTCTTTTTTATCTTTGTCCTATCAGTTGATATTAATTGGCCTTTTATTTTTTTAATTTACATTGATTTTCACTACATGTGGTACAATGTAATTTTATTTCTAACCTGTCATGTCAGTCAGTTTCTTTGAGGAAAATTGTGGTTTGTTGCCCATTCAAATAGTGTATTTTGTTTCTATCTGCATTACAGTATATCTAATGGTTTGTTTAATAACGTCGTTTATTTCAATTATTTACGAAGAGTAGAAAATCAATCAATTCTATACACGTATCTTCTTATTATTTTTATATTTTCTTTAAAAACACACTTTCTATTCGGGTGTTTGCTTAAGAAACCACTAAATCAATGCAAGGAAAGTTAACGAATTTTCAAAGTTTCTTCTCATGAGTTTTATATGCATTTTTGTATTATTTAATTTGAGAATTAATATTGTCAGATGAAGATGTCATTATGATATAAAATGTATGTTCGTCGAACATCATATTAAACATATTAAAACTTCATAATGTCATAGAGATAATTAGAATGTGCAACACATTGTTATGTATGAATTTATGAATCATTCATTAAAACTATTAAAAGTCAATACATTCAATAAACGACTTGTTAACTTTTTAACTTTTCATAAATCTGAATTCTTTCAACCTCATTCCATCCTTTATCAGTTGGTTTTACGTTTATTCAGAAGTACAATGAATATGTTTTACAAAGAATTTCCTCAGTATGTCAGTGATGATAATTGTAAACTGAAATAACATCAGACATTTTCTCTAAACTAGTTTAAAATATACGGAACGGAGCAAATGTAACATTGTTTTATTCAAAGCATTTGTTTCAGTGAGATCATTGAAACGTCTATGAAATATAACATTTGCTAATTAACGTTTTAGACTGCCAGAAAATACTTGAAATAAAACATCACCCTTCACATAAATTGAATTTTATGTTAGACACTATGTCTGAAAGAGCAAATGTCTCAATAGTTAAAAGGCGGGTAAAACAAATTTAATAGCCTATTTTGATAGCGAGTTTTAACACTGATAATTTCAAATCGTTGAGTTATCTTTTTCTTCAAAAAATAAATAGAACATGTTTATTGTGGCAAGTGGGGATTGAACATTTTGTGAACGATATGTTATCATATTTTTAATTTAGTTCTTTCAGCGTTGAAAGATGTTAAGTATGTTTTATATCTGGTCATATTTTCATTCCATGTGTATTCTTTCCGAAAGTGTGTTTGCATATCAACTTTGACTTAATTCTGTTTTTCTCTATTTTTTAATATGATACAATGTGGGGCAACTACTAGGTTAGCCACGGCTGCCTTAAATGATATACGTAGGGCAGTAAGGACATATATTCTTCTACATTCCGATCAGCTGGCTTGTCTTCGCCTGATGTTTACCATATTTCAATGGACAGTTTAAAAGATCTCAGTCTTACTGCATGCTCATTTTATGTATAATACCTGGAATATGGTAAGTTAATATACCGAGGTTAAGGTTATGAATTTCATAAAAATACATAAAAGTACCTTTGATTTTAATTTGCAGAATACGTCAAGAAACTCAGAAAATATATGCTTTTCCACTTAACGCATTAACAATACATTTCACAAATATCCCGATTAATAGAAAAGCCTTTCTTTGTTCTCTCTGTAATTATATTTTGTAAATAAATAAATAAAATAAAGCAAAAACATTTTTTTCCATAATTAGCTGAGTACTACAGTATGTCATTTTCAAATATACACCCTAAACAAACTGGCGTTTTATTTCATTAGTTTTAGATTGTATAAAGTGTATTTTGTATGCTTGGTGAAGTTGATTGCAAGGTTTTTGATCGTTACTGAAATATAGGGCAAAACATTTCTTTTCTACGCAAACCACATGCCAGTAAAATAATCTTATATACTGACACCTTAGATAATTACTGCTAATCATCACAGACACAAATGTCAGCAAAAGTTTTATTTTCCTGGGGAAAATTAAGATTTTTACATCTTTTTCAAATTGAGTATAAATGTTTGGGAATACATGAACAGATCATTAATCTGTCAGGAAGTGACTTATTTAGGCCATTTGTTGAACTGGAATAACTATAGCATTTTGTATCATATTGAATGAATTATTTCGGATAGAAACTCTTAAGTTTTCAATATGCATGAAAATAATATTAGTAGTAATTTTTTTCACTTCAATAAAATAAAAGTAAACACTGTTTTACTAACAATACAGAATCTTTACTTGTTTAAGATAATTGGCAATACAAATGGTTACTTTGACCTTAAAATATTTAACACATTAACAGATCTTGTTTGAGTTTAGCTCTTTGTCTTGTTCAAGATAGACGGTAATACCTTGTTCCATTACTGAAACAAAAGGACAAGTAATACTTTGTTGATGAGGTCATTATTATTTTTAACTGAGGTTTAAAAGTTTTTATTACTGAGGATGTATACGTTATTTTATTACAATGGTAATAAAATCTTTTTCATTATCGAGCTATCATTTACTATGAACATGAAAATATTTTTCCCTAACATCTACAGTAATAGCAGTGTTTCAATTAATGATTACCCATCCCCCTATTTTAATAAGAGTTTTAATTATCAAGCACATCTATAAGAAAGAAAGCAGGCATTATACTTCATTAAATTTCCTCAGAATGATGATAAGGGTGGTTACTTAATACCAATTCCCCAAGTTTTACTGATCACGGCAATGTGTCTTCGTCAAAAAATGTTTTCTGGTTGTTTTGAGGAAACAAACTTAAGATTTGATACAATATGCTACACATTTGTTCTTAAAAAATGGAGCAATCTAACAAAATTTTTAACTAAGCCACGCGGTTATGTCAAGCAATCAAATAGCATTCATGTAGCTATAATTTGTTGCTTAAACATTGTGAATTGATCTCTTGATGTATTTGATATTGTTACAATAAATAATATAATTTGCTTATCATTGTATTTGTTATTGCTCGTTTCGGAAATTGTATCAATATTAATATGATCCAAAACACAAGCAAAATGTTTTTGTACAAACATTTTGTCGACCGCTATTTATTCAAAAAGAAATGTATTTATTTCTAAAACCAGAACACAAGGTCATCAATTATCTGAAATTGAAAATATAGGACGTTTTAGCCACAAAACTATTCTTAACCGTTTGGATCATGTCTACTGACGCGTTAAAAGATTTGCTTAAAAGACATTATTTTTCCTTCCAGTGCAAATCCATTCCTTTATTTAAACAAATGTTGGACTCATGAAATACACATGATAGATGGATGAATATTATCATGCCAAAATAACTATTGATGCGATAATTCATTCATTCATTTCGTACAAGGAATTGCAATTATAAAAACAGGAAAACAAAATGGCAATGTAGGGTAAAGGAGAAGAAGGAAGAGAACGATCTAAATCAGAACCATTTCTAAGCTTTCAAATCGAGATCACTTTATCACAAAAAGTTAATGTTACATATCGGATGTATTCTATATTACATTAGGTGGCATATCTTAACATCTCATCGTTTTTATAAATAAAAGTCAATTAAGATTTACAAAGTAGCAAACAGGAATGTTTATTATTTGTAAAGAGTGTATGTACAATGCCATTGGTGTAGAAAGAGGTCAACCTTTTTCAATATCAAATCAGAAATAAATGGAAAAATACTTGAATCTCAATGTATGGAAGTGAACATTTTATTAAACCTAAATTCATCGTTTTAAAATCAATGTATTGTCTGAACTGAAAATAAAATGTTGAACTGCTTGTAATAATGTTATCTTTTTTCACAATGAGAGAGATGGGTTTAATATTGAATTAACGTCAAAAACAACATCATAATGATTCTGAGAAATGGAATATCATTCAAGGCAATAGGAAAAAATGCAGACAAAACTTGATTGAGTGGATGAAGTTAAATTTTGATAATTTAAATGAGCAACTTCAAGCATCGACTGAGAAGGTATTCGATCATAAACATAAAATTGAGCGCAGCAAATCTTCTTAGACAAAGATTTTGGGTGTTACTGTTTCTGAAATGTGAAATCTAATGTCCGGATAATTATGAGTCACCGGTAGAAACCGGCAACTATATATGTTACAGTTTAATATTATATCTATGGTAGAAGAAGGCTTTAAAATCTGAAAATAAAAGCAAATCAATTATTGAACAATTCAGGACCACAATTATTTTTCATAATCTTAAAAATTCAAACATATAATAACGTTGCTCAATGAAAAGAAATATACAAATATTGACATCTTAAAAAAGCAACATTACAATTTTTATAAAATGAATTAATAATGTATCCCTATGGATAAGTAATTGAATTTAGGGATGATTTTACTTTTTCTCTAAGTGTCAGGCGTTGCTATTTCATGATGAATAAATCATGAATTATATTTGAAGTGACTGTTTAAACTTATTTGGTTGTTTATATCTTATGGGACCTATTATATTTTATTATTGTATTTAATTATTAACATTTTCTCTCTGTTCTTTTGTAAGAATCACGTGACTACACATATGTTATTGTGTTACAGAATCTATTAATAGTAACAGATTGCTGATAAGACATACAGGTAACTTGTGAATGGTATGGCGGCTGATAAAATGCAAATCATAGTCATTTTGTATGAATAATAACAAAGTTATTTTTCATATTTCATTTCATAAGAAAGGTTTGAATACTCATATTTTACACATTAAAAATAAATTTTCAAGAACTTTACATTTTTTCTTGGTAAAGGGTTAAACTTCAGGTTGAACATCAAATTTAAGCTAAAGAGGCACATTTATTAAATCGTCGTTTTCGTTTTATTCCGTCGATTTCCGTCGCGCCGGTTTCCAAAACGGTATGATGGTAGGGGAAGACCCCTGGATCCGGAATAGTATAAGATACATAGAGAAAACTAATAAAATATTTTGTATTAGTATTTTATCGCACTGAAAAGCAATTAAACGTTAACTATTTCGTATGTAACGACGGGAATGTTGATTTCAACTTATTTATATATTTGTTCGATAGAGCATAATACCTTTTTTGTGCAGACATCACTTTTACGGTAGAATTGCATTGTTTTATTCAATAATTAAAACATATATATTTTTCATAGTCACTTTGCAAATATTCGATGACAGGTAAATATTTGTCGGTAATTGTCGGGTTCTGAAGTAAACCACGTGGATTTCAATGGATGGTACAACGGTATATATATAAGGTAGAATTACAGAAGAATTACAAATACAAAATGAATCAAATTTATGAAATTAAAAAAAATTGCTGGAAATGAAACACACTATTTATCAACTTATGTTTTATAATGTTAAAAGAAATAATAAAAATATATTTATAAAAAGTACAAAAAGGATTGTCAAACATTCGAACTTGCGCCTATTAGGTCACACCTTCTTTAAACTTACCACTAGGCCATCGAACAGTATTAGAATTAATTTAATACCAAGATCTATACTATCAATGAAATCTTTAATATTAATCATAGTAAAATACGGAAACTAATAAAACACCCTCCGAAAATAATGGAATCTCAGGTCAATATTGCCACACAATACTTGCTTTTTTAATAATGATAGCAGTGTCTTGACAATATTGCTAAACAAATTTGCTTAAAATATGATGTTTTATTGTGAATAAACAGTTACTCAACATATTGTTCCTCTTTTCTTCATACTTAAACCATTAAACTGATATTTTTCTTATATTTATGATAATACAATCATTTTTCTAACCGGCGACTTGATGCTTTAACATCAAAACCTGTACTTGTTTGATAGTGTTGTAGTAAAGAAGTTGTTGCTGTATAGAGGGCACCTTGGGGTTGTACTGTATTATTTACGGGGTGTTTTTACCAGTTTTCATTTACTTATCATTTTCCTTGGTTATCGATTTCATGCAAAATGTAGACCTTGTTTAACAGATCCGCACAACATGTTTCTAACACTTTTAAAAATAAACTATACTGTCAACACATTTGTCCATTATATTATACTTAAACATATTCATGTTTTCTGATTAGCAATCTTTTAAATATATCAAAGACACCTACAGCCATTTTGTTCATTTTCTTCAAAGATTTGTGCCATTTGGGATGTCAAATATAATGAAATATCTAATTCCCGTTGTAATGTCTTCCACTTTTTTTACAGGAATTCATTTCTTTCATTGTAATTTACAAAATCATGCAGCCAGTTATATAGCATCCAATCTTTATAAACTCATTTAACATGATTTTTACACAACAGAAAGGACAGAATAAAATAATGTTTATGTCATGTTGTCTTACTTCTTAAGTATATTGCTGTGGAGTTGACAGTTGGCAATGTTGAATGAATGATTAAGTTAAAATTGATCGCTTATCAAATTGCGGAACTGCAAACTACTAAGCATGTATTCGAAAGTTTATTTCCTTTGTAAAATTATATATATTTATCAACAAAGTTTGTTTTATATAGAAAAGTACAACGGTATCGCCAGATCGCTTAAATACACATTTATAATATATTTATTTCATTTACAATGGTTCGTGTTTAAATGAAATCAGTTTGAGCCTAAAGGCAAATTAAAACTATAGTTAAACAGATTTTAAAAACTCTGTATAACAGACTTAATCACATAGTGCGTTTTTTACCGTATTTCCAGAAGCCATCGAATAATGTCACCTTCCTAAAGTATAAATAACAATTACGTGGACTTTTTGGAACATTAACATTGATGTATTAGGCTTCGTAAATAATGAGATTGTTTTTAGTTCGATTGAATTAAAGAGGAGAATAAGGTTTAAAGTGCAAATCATTGTAGCAAGATTACTCATTGTTGGTTTGTTGACCAAGCAAACAGACGAAATAAATAAATGTTAGATTAAAGTCTTTAAAAAAATCATTTTCAGGCAAACCATTACGGTTATATTTAGGTAATGAAATAAAACATTCATGAAACATATGTATAAGGTGCATAAATAGATGGCTAATAGATGTATTAGATATTTAAATCTTCTTTGATTTTTAAATTGAAATTACATGAATCTTTGAAATGCACTTGTTAGAAACAAACGGAATTTAATGGGTATGTTGTTGTTTTAAACCAAGCACTATTGAAGGAAGGTGATTGAAATGTCTATCAAATATACCAATTCCTAGATTTGTTCACTGTTTAACGTTTTTAACTCTCAGGTGTTACTTTAAACAAAACATCAGAATTTAAATAAATTGAATTTTATGTTAGACACCTGTTAGCCGACTGAGCAATTGCAAGAGAAAAAGTACACTTACAATCCTTTTATAATTGCGTTTTACGACATTAAGAATGCAAACTGTTGAATTAATGTATCTTTCAAAATAAAAAAATACCAATTCGCTTGGCAAGTTTTGTTAAAACATATGATGAGTGTTGGTTAATGACAGTTTTAAGGTATCTAACAAAATATTTCAAGGATTGATGCAGTCAATGATTTTGTAGAAAAATTTAAAGGAGCAATGGACCAACAATATTTTATGAAGATTTGTTTGAATCTATTCATGAAAGTTAATAATTTGTTTGAATCTATTCATTAAAAGTTAATATTGAATGACAACATCTTTCAGGCCCCCTAGCACCGGCTTAAGCGGTGTTCAATCTTCCATAGTAACATGCTGGAACCTGGTTCTTAAACGTATGTATATCCCTATTCAATGTGTTTGTTTTTTGCCTATGACCGGAAATGCTTTCATGTTAGGATAATAACTTGTATCTAAAATAATTCACTTGACAGCACAGTCGCAATCAAACTGATCTGCAGACATCGCTATGTGTTGTTAATCTGTATTTCATATTTATGATCAAGCGCAAACAGAGATATGGATATATTGCAAAAAGCATAATTCGTTTTCCCTTGACATTGAAGTCAACAAATTAGCAAATTATCAATTATAAAGTCTTGATTTGATATAAATTCCTTCT
Source organism: Ruditapes philippinarum (assembly GCF_026571515.1). Taxonomy (NCBI): domain Eukaryota; kingdom Metazoa; phylum Mollusca; class Bivalvia; order Venerida; family Veneridae; genus Ruditapes; species Ruditapes philippinarum. The sequence continues at coordinate 101,968 of NW_026859530.1, forward strand.
TTAAGTGGTTGAGAAATCCCTATGCAGATATTAAGAATCACTGGTATTCTATAGAAGAAGTACCCTTTATATATATATTCATATATACTCTTTATATGTATTCTTTAATTATATATCAATTATAATTGTTTTTTATCTTTGTCCTATCCGTTAATATTAATTGGCCTTTTATATTTTTAATTGCATTGATTTTCACTACATGTGGTACAATGTTATTTTATTTCTTACCCGTCCTGTCAGTCAGCTTCTTTGAGGAGAATTCTGGTTTGTTGCGCTTTCAAAAAAGTGTATTTTGTTTCTATCTGCATTAGAGTTTATCTAAAGGTTTGTTTAATAACGTCATTTATTTCATTTATTTACGAAAAGTAGAAAATGAGCTTATTCATATGCGAAAAGAGACACGCAATTCTCCGCCTACTCTCAGGCAAATCGAAATTCCACTTCTGTTTATGTTCTAGCTTTAAATTGTAAATTCTGCTTTTGTGTGAAAACACAGCTACAATACCACTTTATTTAACTAGTCGGGAGTAATTTGTTTGTAATGTGTTTAGGTGAATGAAATTATGATTTGTTGTTTGAATGATGTTTGCTTCAAAGTAACGCTGTATCGAGTTAAATCGAATCGTCAATAAGATCAGACTTGATGTATTTTAGTTAAACAACTGTCGTATAATGCAATCCTTAAAGATCCTGTTACTCATTTTTTATGGTTTTAAATAAAAAATATGATGCTCAAATTAGATTTATCAATATTGTATGTTCCAAAAAGCATTATTTATAAAGATATTACCAAATTTAACATTTCATGTAAATGAAGGGAGATAATAAAAAATTATTTTCTTTTAAAGTTTAAGTCAAAATTTACAAAAAGAAATGAATGCATATAAACTCATACCAAGTTTTGAATCAGTGCATATAATATGCACTAATATTTACATCAATATTTTACATATTCTTCGATGTTTTAAAATTGTTTTTTTTTCATAATTATGTACATATATATAATTTCACTAAGTGTGGTTCACCACTTTGATCACAACATACAGGATCTTTAACGCTTATGTTTTTTTTATTAGGAAAATTCAGACTATTAAGACAGATTTGTTACAAGCAAGAAAAATTATGAAAGAATTACAATGGAGAAGTTCACAGGAAACGTCATGAACAACATTTAAAGGCCAACAAATTGTACAATGAAATTATGTTTGGACTACAGAACCCTTAAATAATTCATAATATACCTTCAAAGTTCTGCTGTTTTAAGACAATTCATATTTAACTACAACAGATTTTTCTGTTGAGAAAACTCATGCCAAGTTTTGAATCAGTGCATATTAACGTTTTGTAAAGAAATATACGTTAAACAAACCTGTGATGATTCAAATATTCATAAATGCCACTCCAAAAAGACATTAAGCAAAGTTTTAAGGAGGTACAGAACAAATGTACAAGCGTGAAAGCCTCTCCTAGCAACCTCTCCTAGCAACAATGGAAATATGAAATTATTCGACACCAAATACTTCTACTGTATATATTCACATCAACAAGTCAGACCATCGATATGAAGCATAAGCATAGCGTAGAATCGATTTCAATGAAAATGGAGTTTCATTTGATTTATACAGTGCAATAATCTATTTTTTCTTCTTTTTATCAGAAAATTTGTAATGTTAATTTAACAAAAATTATTATAAATTATTATAGAACAATTCGCCTACGTAAAACGATTAAACAATTAAAAACAATGTTTCTGGCAGCATGGTATATTTTCTCTGTTGTCTCTCTCAATGTTTTATATCAGGATACTCCGATTGAATTGTTGGCTTGCTTTTTCTGCTTTGTTCTTAAACTATTGTTTTAACATTGCATTGACATGCACGTATCTGTGACCGATTTTAGTAGTGGCGATTTATCAGAGTTCTGCAAATCTCAATCAGTTGACATTTTAGAAATTTCAATTGGATTAGTGTTACTCCTTATATTTTGGCATTGATTTGTTATAATTGAAGGAAACGTTTTAAAAGCGAGTTCAAATTATTATTTATTTACATCCAGAGCATCATTGATCATTTATTCATTCACTGATAAGAATGATTTTCATATATATTATTCATTTCGAAAATATTTTTGTATCCATTCCTCATTAATTATATAGTTTATTTAGCGTTTATATTGATAAAGTTTGAAGGAAAATAAACGTGCTTTTTCTATTATTATTTCTGTTTAGTAATTCCAAAGACGGAAGGCAAATTGAATTATTAAGGTCTGTATTATTCTTTGCACTGCCACAGAACGTAATTTGTCATATTTCAGCAAGCGATGTCCTGAGCAAAGAACACAACTGTATAATTTTATTTTTTAATATGATCATGATCATGATACTATTTTATCATTTTCATCTTTTTGTTTGGCAGAACACACACACATATATATTGCGTTTTTTTTCTGTAGAACAACTGAACGTTTGACTTGTGTAAATCACTAAAAATAAAGTTGTAAATTTAGTTACTGTAGGATATCTGTAACTTTTTGTCAAAAATATAAGCCTTATATTTACAGATCTAGACGCTTTTGATAAACGGGAAAATGAAAAAAAAAAAAAACAAAACACTTTCTGATATCAAGAATGCTTCTTTTTTTCGACATGAAGATCCATCAATCCACATAAATAAACTCACATTTAGGAGAACTAACATTTTGAGGCAAAATGGTCGTGCTTTCTATTTTCAAAAATATTGGTTTAATTTATAGAATGAAATTATTATTTTATTATGTTTTTTTAATTAAATTGCAAAGTAAGATTTGTTTTGATACAGTCCGATATTTAAAGGGCACCATGGAGGTTATGGAAACGTTTTATTTTTGATACTGAGGTTGAAAATCACATTATCGTTGTTTTTCTCTAACTTGCCTATATTTCTTAATGAAATTTTACGCTAATGTTGTTGCCTTAAAGAAAGTGTTACTAATGCTTTTTCCAAAAATACTTGTATATTGTATCTTGCACTTTTGTTGCACAGAGTAAGCAATATAATTGACTTTATATACTTTCATAAATACACCATGGAAAACGTCATACCCTAAAAACTTTGTCTAAACAGATAAATCTATGCTAAATTTGGATCTTTAAAAGTATTAATACCGGTAATTGCTATAAGTCTTATTTTAAATCTTAAATAAACATATTTTGAAATACCAAAAGATCGACATCGTATGTATTTAATATTGATTAAAAGGCTATTTGATGCAAAATTTGCAAAGCTTTCAGTGAATCAAAATATATTTAATTTTACCAATATATACATCTTTTTACATATATATCCTATCATTTTTTTTATATTTTCTTTAAACAGAAGGACAGACAAACTTTCTATTCGGGTGTTTGCTAAAGAAACCACTAAATCAATGCAAGGAAAGTAAACGAATTTTACATCGTTTTTTCTCATGAGTTTGATATGCATCTTTGATATTATTTAATATCAAAATGACGATTATTACAAAATAGATGCAGATGTCATTATGATATAAAATTTGAATAATGTCAGACATCATATTATGAATATTAAAATTTCTTAATGTCAGAGAGATAAAAAACATGTGCAACGAATGCATAAATTTATGGATCATTCTTTTCTTTAAGAATTTAGTCAACACATTCCAGAAACGAATTGCAAATTTTTCAACTTTTTATAATACGGAATTCTGACATCCTCAATCCATCCTTGTTTTTATGTTTACTCAGAAGTTTAATGAATAAGGTGAACCAAGAATTTCTTCAGTGTGTATGTGAGGATGATTGTAAATTTAAATAACATGTGACATTTTCTGAAATAAACTGATCTAATCTTGTCTAGAAATAACGAAACGGAAAAAGTGTAATATTATTTCATTCAAAGCGTTTGTTACAGTGAGATCATTGAAACGTGTATAAAATATAACATTTGCTAATCGTTAAACTGTTTAACGTTTTAGACCACGAAGCAAAACATCACCTTTCAAATAAATTGAATTTTATGTTAGACACCATGTCTCAAAGAGCGAATTAAAGCTAAATTTATAGTTTAAATGCCGGTAAAAAAAATTTTAATAGCCTATTTCGATCGCATTTTAACACTGATAATTTCAAGCCGTTGAGTTGGTTTTTCTTCTTCATAAAAATAAATAGAACATGTTTATTGTGGCAAGTAGAGATTAAACATTTGGTGTATTGTGTTTAATTACATTTATGAAATACATATTATCAGATTTTAATTTAGTTCTTCTGGCGTTGAATGATGTTTATGTTTTATATCTAGCTATATCTTCATTCCATGTGTATTCTTTCCGAAAGAAAGTGTTTGCATCCCAACCTTGACTTAAAATGATTCAATGTGAGCCAATTAGGTCTAGTAGGTTACCCGCGACTGCCTGAAATGATATACGTAGGGACAATAAAGGCATCTATACTTCTACTTTCCGATCAGTTGGCTAGTCGTCGTATGATGTTTACAAGGCCTATGTTACATAACACCAGTCCGACAATTAACGTCCTATATCCATCTTTCTATGGAAAGTTTAAAAGATCTCAGTCTAACTATTGTTTGGTTTTATTAACCTGTCAATTACATACTGATTACACGGTCGATGCACACAGTATATTAATCTTCGGTAGATGTTCGGTAAGTTCCGTGAGATGTACGCTGTACGATGGAATTTAATTAGTCGCCGGTAGAAACCGGCGACTATATTTGTAACAGTTTAATAATATACCTATGGTAGGAGAAGGCCTTAAAATGTGTAATTAAAAGCATGTCAATTATTGAACAATTAAAGACTACAGTTGTTTTAAATAATCTCAAAAATTCAAACATACAATAACGTTGCTCAATGACATGAAATATTCAAATATTGACCTCTTGATAAGCAACATTACAATTTTTATAAAATGAATTAATGATGTATCCCTATGGACCAGTCATTAAATTTAGTGATACTTTTACTTATTTCAAAGTGTCAAGCGTTGCTATTTAATGATAAATAAATTATGCGTGATATTTGAAATGACACTTTAAATTATCTGTTTTTGTATCTTATGAGACCTATTCTATTTTATTATTTTATTTAGTTATAAACTATTTCTCCCTGTTTCTTTTGTAAGAATCACGTGACTACACGTTGCATGTTATTGTTACAAAATCTATTAATAGTAACAAATGGCTGATAAGACAGACATACAGGTAACAAGGTATAGAAGCTGATAATAAAGTGCAAATCGAAGTAATTCTATACGAATAATTACAAAATCTCGGTATGACGGTAAGGGGCCGGAATCGTATTGGATGCACAGAGAAGACTAATAAACTATCTTTGTGTTGATGGTTTATCGCACTGAAAGGCAATTAAACGATAACTATATCGTATGTAACGACGGGAATATTGATTTCAACTAAATTATATATTTTTTCGATAGCGCATAAGAATAATTTTTTATGCAGACACCATTTTTACAGTAGAATTGCATTGTTTTATGCAATAATTAATCATATATATTTTTATATTCACTTTGCAAATATTCGATGATCGGTTATTATTTGTCGGCAATTATCGGATTCTGAAGTAAACTGTATGGTACAACGGTATATGTATAAAGTAGAATTACAAGTAGAATTACAAGCATATCAGGCCTCGATGACAAGGTGTTAGATTTTCAGTTAGTTTCAAATTGAAGACTGTAGGTTCGATAAAGTGATTTTTTTATGTTTTCTTTTATGATATTTTTTTTTTGTATTTTGCAAAACTTGACAATTTATCAAAATTATGAAATAAAAAAGTTCTAGAAATGAAACACACGATTTATCAACTTATGTTTCATATAGTTAAAAGATATTATAAAAATCAATTTATGAAAACTACAAACAGGATTTGTCTAAGATTCGAACTTGCGCCTGCTATGTTACAACTTCGTCATATTTACCACTAGGCTAATTGTTATATACATCAATACATGTAATTTATTATATATTATAATAAAATCGTTAACATTAATCATAATAAGTTATGAAAACTAGCGAAACACCTCCCGAAAATTAATGAGTCTCGGGTAAATATTGCCAAACAATACTTGCTTATTTAATAATGATAACAGTTTCTTGACAAAATTGCTAAGCAAGTTTGCTTCAAATATGATGTTTATTATAACATAACATAAATTTATTGTACAAAGTTTATAGCAAGAAAGATATAATCGTGGCAAATTCATGAAAACATGTTTATGAATAAACATTACTCAACTTATTCTTCCTATTTTCTTTATACTCTGACTATTAAACTGATATTTTCTTTTATTTATGATAAAACAATCATATTTCTATCCGGCGACTTGATGCTTTAGCATCAAAAACTCTACTTGTTTAATTTGTATCTCTAAACTAAGTGTACTCAGCGTTATAGCGCAATAGGGTAAATCACGAGTTTATAATCTATGTGCCACACGTGTTTTAAGTTCAATGCCGCGTTGGTCAATGTTTTTTTTCTTTTTAATACTTTCAACATTATTGAATCTATATATGATTATTTTATGTTGTTCGTTTTTTTTATTATGTTTTACTTAATTTTGTTATGTATATACTCTTTTTAAATAACATTTTTTTAAGAATTCATGTTTAAAATTAAAACGTATTAGTAAATGTCTTTTCAATGCCGTTAAACACACTACAAATCTGTTCCATTAAAATACACTGCAAATATAAAGAAAGAGTACTAAAACAATGGCAACAGTAAGGATCGAACCACAGACCTATCAATTATCAGGCATTCTCTTTATCGACTGTCCTATTGTGAATTAACGAAAACATTCACATTAAGCTGGCGTGACTTTCAATCCATGACTAATATACTCCACATTAATTCTTGTATACTACACGGGCCAAACCGAAGTGGGATCGAATATTTAAATGAGTCCTATGATGTATTCATAATTGACAGGTCAAGAAAATCAGACTATACATGATAATTTGATATATTATACCTGGAATATGATATTTTGACATGTTTATATACCGATGGCTTATTCAAATTAAAAGTATTTTTTGACAGAATCATTTGCTAAATATGTAGAGAAATTAAGTTTCCATACTGTATCAACACTTGATATAATTTAACAATTATAACAAGTAAATGCGATTTTTAAGTTTTTATCCCTTTTAACTTAGACTAAATAGACAAGCGGGCAAACATAGCAACACATCCGCTAAGCATTACTATATTGATTAAATAGTTAACATGGACACTGTAGTATTTACAGTCTTCTTACCATTCAAAGAAAATATAGATATAACTACAAGTATAGTGTATGTACAAGTAAATGACGTTTTACACCAATATTTTACAATTGGTCTGAAATAATATTGTTACCAGTATCACGATAAACTTAATTATTTTAGCTCACATTGTTACCATAATATAGTTTTACATTTGTAACATGAAATATAAGGTTTCATGTGTTTCAAGTATAAACATTACATAAGCTGATTAGAGAAACATTATGTAAAAAGTCACGAGATTTGGTCTCTAAATTATCAGGTTTCCCACTAAAAATGTGTTCAAATTTATACAAATGAGCATCGCATGAGTTACCTACTTCTTCCTTAACTATTCCACATTTTAATTACCTTAACAAGTGCAACAAATGACCTGTTTCTAAAATAAGACAAATATAAATAATCTAATCTAATTGTTCCAATGTTAAACCTGAGATTTTCGTAACTGAGTCTTAATTGTTTCTTTTTTATTGACACTCTATCTAGTTACACATCACTTTTATAAGTTGATAATTAAATTAAATGTAATTAAACTGATACAACGAACGCTTTAATTGACTGGGAAAATATACAATACGGACAAAGCAATATTTATGTAGATTCGAAGATTTTTAAGGAAAACAGAACGTCTCTACAAAATATAGAATCATTGTTATCGTGGACAACAAGGTAATATTTTAATCTTTAAAATTTCAATCAATGCCGCAACTTTCGTCAATAGATAAAAATCACCGAACAGGTTACTTCACAGCATTACAAAATTTTGAAAATTTTCTGACACCTAGTAGCTTATCAGTCACATATAGGTGTCAACATTTCATTCAAACTTGAATTACATTTCATCTCAGAAGGATTGTTTTCGATAATTTTCAGTATTAACTGAAAGCGGAAGCATCATTTCTTCATTCATTTTTGCGTTGTTTTTTCAGTTTATCTATCTTAAATAGTAACAAAAATACACATTAAAAGAACCATATATATTCCAGCAAAACCAAGCCAGTTAAAAAATTAGTTTAAATATTAGAAATAAACCTAAAATATGGCGGTGTTTTAAATAGATAATGTATTTTTAATGTACTTACTTACATTTTGACGGGTTCAGGTGCTACAAGCAAACATGCAAAACAACCGGAATATAAGTGAAAGCTTTTAAACATTTTACCAGAAATTGAAATTATTTATCTGTATTTTTATCATTATTCATTAAACAAAGAAAAAAAACAACAAAGCCCATCTTTGACTATCTGTGACCGATTATATCTGTTTAAACAACAAATTCAAGTATGTAATTAGTTTCAAAGAAAAGACACGTATAAGTGTCTGTTTAGAAATTTATTTCTCATCTAACGCTCTGAGTAAACATATTTCAATTCAAGGTAAAAGATGATTTATATTACGAATGGTGAAATAAAGAAGCTAACTTTGACTTTAATTTGGAAACTACTTCAGGAAAGTCAGCGAATATATGCGTAGACCTAGACATTTTAGATTGATGATTCAATAATCCGCCGATCTTAAATCTTGATTTTCAGAAAATGTATTTTTTTTTTCGTCTGCAATTTTCTTTGTTACCGGTATACAGCTCCAGTTTATCCGAATAAATGCCGCGAAAAAGTTCATATTTAAATGAAATCGTTTACTAAGAAATAGTTTTTAAAAGGATAGATTAAGAAAATCTTAACATTGAAATATCAATTGTAATCTACTTAACACAATATAAACATGTAACGTTTTAGTCTGATTTTATTGACATGTCAAATATTAAAACATTGTAGCACTCATTAAATATTCGATTCACTTCGGTTCTGTCCGTATAGATTACGTGAATTAACTGAATGGTTAGGTCAAAGTCATATCCACAGTAGCACAGTCGGTTGAATGATTACCTGATATATAACATGTCTATGGTTGGATCCATGTTTGCCATTGCTTTAAGACCGAAAAGGGATCACAGATATGGACAACTTAGAAACACTGATTTGTCTCCTTTGTATCCAATTTTATCGCATTTAAGTGTCGTTCATTGATTTGGTTTTTTTAAATTTTTCTATAAAACCATGATATTTATAGGGTATGATGGTCTTTGTCAAAATAAGTACAATACATATAAGAAACAAGAAAAAAAAGAACAACCTAAAAAATCATACCTTCAATAATGTTGAAAATAAAATAGACACACGCGGTCTCGATCTTACTAGTTGGACATTTGGAAGTTATAAACCAATAGTTTATCCTATTGAGCTATAACGGTCCGTATAACTATTTCATAGAAACAAATTAAATTTAATCAAATCTTACTGAGTATATCTCACGAAGTTAACAGATCATTTATCGAAGATAAATATATTGTGTGCATTGACCGTGCAATCAGTATGCTATTGAAAGATTAATAAAGTCAAACTATAACTGTAAAGTATATTTTCTTTTGTAAATTTAAATACCTTTTTTCACATTTTTAGCGACATCATATTATAGATATAAAGACAATCCTTCTTTCGCTGGTATAATATCATTCTGGTTTTTGAGGAAAAAATGTAAAAAAATTAGAATTACCAATTTACATCCAAATAGATTTATTTAAACAAAATTATAAAACCTGTCCTACTGTACGGATGTGAGATAAGGGTTTTGGTAATATTGATTATATTGAAAGAGTATAGCTTACATTTTTAAAGGTATTCTATGCTGAAATTTAATACATGTACTTGAAAATATTTATAATTGTTACACAATCCCTTTGTAAATATAAAATAAGCATGTTTTAACTTCACACAAAGTAGATATGTTGTGTTTAAAATACCACACTCTATAGGTAGTTACAATACGAATAAATAGTGTCATCAGAAAAACTGGCATTTTTTTTAAAAAATGACCAATTTTACTTGACCTGTAGTAGAGAACGTAGCTACCAATACATAATTTTTTGATTGTTTTATTCAAATTGGACATATTCTTTAAGAATTATATAGATTTTAATAAAAAAAGTTTTGTGATAAATTTTTTTACGAAATGATGAGCAAAGTATATCTTTAAATATATTCTAGGTTTAATGTCAAGTACACCAAATGTATGAAATACGGTGAGACTGCTGTTAAATCACTATCTATTGAACTTAAATGTAGAATTATATCGTATTGGTCTGACTTAGTCACTTAGTGCACTATTTTATCATGAACATAACCATGGATCTTTAAAGCAGTAAGTTCCAATATCAACTGTTTATCAAACACATTTTGACTGCAATTAAGTTTTGAAATTTCTCGACAATGAAAAAAAAAATAAGCGTAATGCAACTTTTTTAAGTTACTGTTTCCTTTAATTTCTTCAGAGAAATATTGAATTGAATTAATTCATCATTTTTGTTGACTATATATTTCATTTTTATTCTTGAATAGCAAAAGACGCCTGTTTGATTTAGTAGATGCCGTCATCTATTTCAGCTCTTAAGTTAGATTATACTTATAAAGTATAGAAAATGAGTTAATTTATATGCGGACAGAGACACACGTGATTGAGTGTTTGATAAGTGATCAGTTTCTCTTTTAGATATTGGCCATATATTTTATATTTGAAATTAGATTCTGACACAATTTGAATTTGTTCGAATGTTTATTATGGCGCATTCTCTATATTAAAGTTACATTACTGGCAATGATTTCCTAGAAGCTGTGGAAGATTTTTCAAGGATCATTTGATTTCGGAGACGTTTTCCGTTTTAAACTGTGTATAGATTTTTCATTGCAAGAAGTTTCCATTACAATTTAAGGACAATTTTTAATATAGGACAAATAGAGTAGAAATTACGTTATTAGATTAATCTCTTGTTATAAACCAATGTCCAGTACCAAGATGAAACAATTTGGTGGTCAATTATTGTTTTTACTACATGTAGTAGGATTGGTGTAATAATTATCTATGATGTAATCTGGTTAAAACAAAAGCTACACATCTTATTTTAACAAATACATTATGTGATGGATTTCTCAAATAACTGTAAATTCATATACTAGTATGTTAGTAATAATTGATTAGCGAAGATATAGTATTAAAGGTTATAAAATTAGAACTGTTAAAAAACGAGATACACTATGTATGTACTTTCAAAATGCTTTCATCTTATACATTCAAATATTGCCACTTAATAATTGATTCTTAACTAAAGTCAGTGCCTTTGCGCATAATATTAAATGACACGATTTACAATATCTCGATGGTTCCAATACTCATTGATGTTACGTCAAGTAGTTACACATGTTGCAAGGAAATGGAAAACACATGTAGAAGCCTCTTCTAGAAATAATGAAAATTTGAAGCCAATAGACATCAATATTCTTGTTGTTAATAATTTCATACATGAGGTTCACACAGAAGAAGATGAACAATGTTTGACTTATTAAGTATTAACCTCTATCACAAATGAACTTTCCATATTTCAATCTGGACAAAACCATCAGGAAAATTAAACAAATATGGACTGACTTAAAAACAAACAGTATAGATCAAGTGTAGACCATGGAGTGCCTGGATTCGCCGACTGATTTTTGTATGTGCTGGTCTCGTGTGTAGAATATGTTGCCATTAGCAAGTAAACGGTAAGCCGAGTACTAGTATTATTTAATATTTATTTGGTTTATGTGTATATACGTTTTAGATATCTTTCGATAGAGAATATTCATTATCATTAATTGTCAAAGAAAATGAAACTGACGGCTACTGCTGTCTGTTGCAGAGAAATAACAAAGACTAATATATACGAATGTGTTCAATAATGAAAACCAAGAGTTTAAACTTAATTTATCTATTGAAACTGATAAATGATAAACGTACCAAACGGACATCTATATGAATTGCTTTTATGAGAATTCAAGCAGCGTTTAATTGATTCCTTTGCACAAATCTGGCATGCTGATATTGGGAATTGTTGTACAAGGATATAAAAATGTGTTCCAATATGAAAAATATCTGGATTTATTACCTAGTAGCCTAAGGCATTTTATAAGTAGAATAACATTATGGGCATATCCCTTACTTATTCAGTCTGGTCGTTATGGTTCAAATAGGATACCAATAAATGAACGTTTTTTTGTATATACTGTAGCTTACATGATATTGAAGATGAGTACCATTTTCTTTTGGTTTGCACATGTTACAATGTTCGAGAAAAAATATATTAAGACATTTTATTACGTTAGACCAAGTATGTATAATTGTTTAGAACTATTAGATAGTTATAATAAGATTATTTTTCATAACCTTGCTTGTTATATACTTGTTAATAATGGGTTTCCTATGTTAAATGATGTTAGCAAGCTTAATTTTTTACTTTCCAATGGTAGTATTGTTAGAGAAGTTGCAAAATCCTGCTACCTTATTTTAGAAAAACGTGCAAAATGCTTGTATTATGATTAGGTCTTTTTATATATATAGTTTTATATGGTTTTAAGACTTTTTTATTAATGAAAATTGTCTACAAAAAAGGCCTTTTTAGTGATATCACCTTTTTTTAAAGAATTTAAAATCTTAGCTGTTTTTTTAAAGATATTTTAAAGTGTAAATAATTAAACATCTTAGCGGTTTTAAAGTATTGTAACAAATTAAAGTTCATATCTAATAGTTAAGTAATATTATACAACTACTCAGATATGTATTTTATTTGATCTTACTGGACTGCTCATATATGACTATGTAAAATAACCTATCTGTGTAAGGTTTAATCTGATCTAACCTTTTAAATGTGGATTGTATTTTATGATAATTGTAACATGTTTGTAACAACACACATATATTCTCTTATAATTCTTTATAAGAATGACCATTAACATGTATTTTAAGTTTTATTGAATGTATATTTGTATTATATGTACATGTAATGGATGAGACTTAAATAAACTAAATAAACTATATACGAGAAGCACTGGCTATGAGAATATTAGTTACACATCGTTGAATTCACAGTTAATCCTCTGTTTAACATAGCGTAGATAAATAAATATTGATTGAATAATGTCTAACATTAAATATAGATTACATTTGCTTTGCTAATATTTTGATATGATTTGTGTTAACGGAATTATAAATTAAGCAATACAAACATATGCTTTGCTAATATATGAATATGATGTTATTATGTAATGTGACATATATTTAAATATATTTGATTGATTGTATTGTGTAAGAAGATGTATTTTGTACAAGTCTGAAAATAAAGTTTCTGTTCTGTGAATAGACGCCACCTTTTGCGCGTAAAAGAAACATTATGTAATAAAATAAATGGTCTATTTCTGTTTTTACAATAATGTAGGTTTTCTAGGCTTAATGAGGGTCAATACGACATTCCAGGCACTGAGAGTACGGACCCAATACTAGAAAATATATAGACTAATTATTTTAAAAAGCACAAGCAATTTTTAAAAAGATTATCATAAAATAATTGGATCAAAAGATAAAAAAACAACAAAACACATTTCACAGACAAACTTGGCTAGAAAAGAAATTTAACAAGTGTGAAAATAACAGTTTCTTAAGTTAAAGTTAAGAATTTTCTTTATAGTAAAAAGGGAGATAATAATTTAGAAATCCAGTATAACTAATAGAGCTAATAAAACAAAATGAAAAACATTTCTGTCTATAAACAATAAAAAAACCCAAACCTTTCTAGAGAGAGTATTTGACAGCAAAATAAAAGTTATTTTATGCCGATATGTACAGTACTGAAAAAAGATAATGATGACTTTGTAAAAATTTAAGCATATATTATACTTGAAAACGATTTTAAAATTTATATAGCAAAATAGTAACGAGAAGAACATAAAATAAGGCCAAAACTGAAAATGTTACAGACTGACGCCTTAGCACCGACCTAAGCGGAATACAACATATACTTTATAGTACATTCAGCAAAAAATAAACAAAGACAGAAAAAGCTCGCAGTCTTTGACAAGACACAATTTGGGATGTTTTCATTTTTTGGCCTTGATTTTATCAATGTTTTTTTTTCTAAAATGATGATGATTTGAACTATATCAGGGTATCATAAATAAAAAAGCTTTCGAGACATGAAAATAAAAGCATATCGGGGACATAATTGGGCCATTAAATGTAAAATACATAATCACTGTACTATACTAATTGTCAAGAAGCATAAAAAGAAATGGATGGTTTTGGTAATAGTCTAATGAATAACTGTTTTTTGTTTGGTCAATGTAGACCAAAATTAAAAAGCTTTTTAAAAATAAAGAAAAAAATAAAGAAAGTTTCTGAGACATTATCGGCCTTCAATTAGCGCAAACACACGTTTACCTATTTCATTTTATTTAACAAATTTAAGAACGTTATTTTCGCTGGAACATAAATATGCAATTGTCCCATTGCATTCATTGCTTTCTATGTAACAACAGTAAATGAACAAACATAAGAAATAAGAACATTTTACCAGTAAACAAACTTCTAAAAGAGGTTAGTAGAACGAACGAAAATATTTCTGCCCGCATGGCATATATTCTCAGTAACATGTTCACGTTGATTTGAGTGTTCCATTGAAAATTGCTTTTCTGCCTTTACCATTTTCTTCCTCAATTATTGTTTTGCATCGTTGCATAAACATGCAGGTATCTGTGACAGATATTGGATCTGACATTTAATCACGGTTTTGTATTTATAGCATGCAGGCAATGCAAATCTTTAAAGTGTTCTGTGCAATTCTAATCTTTAAGATTTCAAAAGGATGTTAGTTGCTTTGTAATGTTTTGGCTATAGCGCCACATAGTTATATCTGTTGTATTGTAAATCTACATACAATACCATGGAGGCCACTTTGTGAAAATCTAAGTTGAAATTATATGTTTAAAATATTCCGAGTATCGTTGGTGATTTGATATTTTAAAATGGAATTGATATTCATAATCTCCATTTATAAATAGGATATTTCATTAACTGGAAAAGGAGAGGTCAAAGCAAATCTCTCCATTTATATTTTCATTTTATTTTGCAAATTAATATTATCTTTTTTATTTGCCTATACTTTTTTTTCTCAAGTCAAATTTCTCTCTCTTCTTTTGATAACAAACAAGTTATATAACAAACAGGAATACAGATATATAAAATTCAGAAGCCTTAAAACAAGTAGTAGTAACCGGAATTTTAAATCACTTAATATCACATACGACGTCTGTTGTTAATCATGTATCATATTGCTACATAAAATTGTAAAAAATAAATATGTACTAAAGGACATGCATTAGAATCCAATTTTATTTTTATGCCTTCAGTAAGAAGTGCATATTGTATGTTTATGACTTCAGTTAGGACTGCCTATTGTATGTTTATGCCTTCAGTTAGCAATGCATATAGTAAGTTTATGCATTCAGTAGGGAATACCTCCTTCAATTAGAAATGCATATTGTATGTTTATCACTTCAGATAGTAATACCTATTGTATGTTTATGTCTTCATTAAGATGTTAATGCTTTCAGTTAGCAATGCATATTGTATGTTTATGCCTTCTGTAAAGAATACCTATTGTATGTTTATGCCTTCTTTAGCAATGCATATTATATGCTTATGCCTTCAGTAAGGAATACCTATTGTTTGTGTATGCCTTTATTTAGGCCTGCCTATTTTGTATGTTTATGCCTTTCATTAGCAATGCATAGTGTATGTTAATGCCTTTAGTTAGGAATATTCATTGTATGTTTTTGCCTTCAATTAGGACTGCCTATTGTATGTTTATGCCTTCAGTTCTTCAGTTAGCGATGCATATTGTATGTTTATGCCTTCAGTAAGTAATACCTATTGTATGTTGATGCCTTCAATTAGGACTGCCTATTGTATGTTTATGCCTTCAACTAGCCATGAATATTGTATGTTTTTGCTTTTAATTAGGAATACATATTGTAGTATATATGTTTAATAAGGACTGCCTATTGTATGTTTATGCGTTCAATTAGGAATGTATATTGTATGGTTATGCCTTCAGTAAGGAATACATGTATATTTATGCCTTCAATTAGCAATGGATATTGTGTGTTTATGCCTTTAATTAGGAATACCTATTGTAGTATATATCTTTTATTGGGACTGCCTATTGTATGTTTATGTATTCAGTTAGTTACGCCTATTTTAGAAAAAACATTGTTTACATTTGCTACTTTTATGACAAATGATTTCATATTCAGCGCTACTTTCTGAATGTGATTTTTAATCCTATATTTAACCTTTTACCGCATGAGCATATTTTGACAAATGGCCGTTTTCATTGAAAAGTCTAAAGTCTCCTGTTACAAGTTCAAATTGCTATGAAACTATGAAAAAGGCTTCAATACTTATGAAACTTGGCACACATGTTGCATCGACCATAGCCTTTGTAAAAGCAAGCTAAATCCTAAAGTTTTTGTTACCATGACAACGGGGGAACGTCTCAAAATTGCCAAAAATCACTATTTTCCATTCTTTTTTTCTATCAAAGTACTGCAACTTCTCAATGAATTGAGATAGAGTAAAATACTTTTCAGCGTTGGTTACACGTTACCATAAGTTCGTCTTGAGGCCAAGTTAAGCCTGCCACATGTCCAAAATTTTCTTGGCTACCGCCCCCTTCAAACCCCCAAACAGAAGGGGCGACATCCCTACCTGGCAACCCCTTGATGTACCTTTTTGATAGGGGCGGCGCCAATCGAAAAAGTGATCACTTTTTTAACAACATTTTTCAAACAAAAAAACAGTGTTTTTGGCCAAATAGGGCAAATTTTTAATATTTGAAGCCTAAAAAGGGACGGGGTTGGTGGTAAAAAGCCGTCAAACCACGCCTATATGAGGTAAAGGTTAAACGTAGTAAAACCTATGTTTGTATTTTCTTAAGAAGGAAAAGTACATTTATTTCTCAGGCTTAATGTGCTTGTAAAAGTAAATTTGTTATATTTATTCTACAGTTTTGTCAAACAGATATGTCTTTTTTTATCAACCGTCGGTTATTATAAAAGAAATGTTTCTGATTGAGAACATTCTGTTAAATAGAAAATCGACATCAATGTTGATATCGAAAAACACGGACAGGATAATTATAACGCTGGTGTTGATTATTGGAAGGTAATAAGCATCTATATTTGCTGACCTAGACGCTTTTGATTGATGAAAGAATTATAACCAGTTTGAGTTCCAGCTTCTGCAGACAAAAAGAAGTCCATTAATCCGAATAAAAGCCTTCATAATATACATTTAACAAATACTGAATAATTTCACGTTTGAGAACCTACATATACAGTCAGGACTCAATACATCGGAATCCATTATGCTGACAAATTCAAATAACAACAGTGAATTAGTGGGAACCAATTATTTTTAACGCTATTATAATCCTTTATAACGGAAAATTCGTATTCCGACTCCGGCACAATAACATTGGAAACCAAACGTGTTATTTTCTATACAAACATTACCCGTTAAGCTGACACTTGGTAAGTCAAGCGCGCGTATCATAGAGCCGTGAACAAAAGCCGCAAGGTGTAATAAGAGGTATTGTAGCTTGGTCATTTGATTGTTACACCTTATAAAAATACCAACGTGTTGTTTTCAGCTGAATTTTTTTTACACTTGCCAACTTGTGACTTTCTTATTAAAATAAATACAGAACCTCAAGCTGAACGTCAACGGACTATTTAACTTTTGAACAAAAAAAAACTAAGGCGTTTCATATTAAGAAAGTCCTATCATTGTGTGTGCTTTTTATTATATAAATTTTTATCATTTTCATATCGCATATCAATCTTTAACTATTTTAGTTGTTATTATTTTAATTAAGTTGTTGTTTTATGTGTATGATATGTAATGTGTATAATAAAGTGAACACAAAAACACAAAAATCTTTTTTTATAACAGATGATAATTATAGATCTAAATTACATAATGTTCAGATACCAGTGAATAAGCATATCATTACATGACGAATGATGAAATTCAATATACTGACAAATTCAATATACTGACATATCCTATAGGTACCAAAATTGTCGTTGTAATGATTCCTGTACTCTAATTACGTACATAGACTAGCATATTCTAAGATTTAAACTAATTTGAAAATATCTGCTTCATTTGTCTTTGAAGCAAACAACATTCATCTTTGTTAAACGTATTGAAGGTTCCATGATAACCGCTTTATGAACACATCTGCGGATGTTTCTAAATTCAAAATTTTACTATTTCATGTTTAAATGTTGAATTCTGCTTAAGCCGGTGCTAGGGGCGTGGACGGTAACTTGCACTTTCCAGTACCGTCCATGACCAGGCTCAATCAAACCGAGCCTGCAACATATTCAATTTTTCCGTGTTGGGCTTTCTTTAGGGATTCTGTATTTATCTATTTTATTTACACTTGTAAATTGATATGATTTAAAACTTATTTTGTCCCATTATAAGTAAATCTCCTTTATGATACAGTCGGATACCTAAGATAAATTAAGGAGCATAATATTGTTTGGACAATGTCTAACATAATCTTAGTGCTTCGTTTGATATAATAATTGGAAATGACTAGACAGGAAACACACAGAATAGGAAGAAGGGTAGATCTAAACATTGCATTTTACAGTCAAACAGATTATAGCAATAAATCACACACAATATCCATGATCATTTTATCGACAAACATGTCATCAATTTAACATACATGATAAATATTGAATATACACATACATATAAACATTATAAATATAATAATAAACACGACTAAAAAGTTATACCAAAACCCGACGTTAAGCTTCTCAGTAATTGTCACACACAGCCAGATTTTGCAATATTTTTGCTTGAACAAATAACGATTGTCTCAATTTACATACAATTTGTCAGTAACTGTGTTGAAGATTTTTGTATGTTTGTTTTGGGTTTTACGTCACATCGACACAGTATAGGTCATATCGCGACGTTCCAGCTTTACTGGAGAAGGAAGATCTCAGGTGCCCTTCCGTGCAATATTTCAGGCACGAATGGGTACCTGAGTAGAACACCGACGTTCCGTAAGCTAGCTGGATAGCTTCCTCACATAAAATAATCCAAAGTCCCTGTCGGGATTCGAACCCACAGCGGTGAGGGGCAAGTGGTTTGAAGTCAACGACCTTAACCACTCGGCCACGGACGCCCCAGTTGTTGAAGAAATGTTAAACTTCATACCATGTCCGGCAATTTCTTATATATTGTAAGTTATTTGATTGGAAAATATGCATCTCAAATATGCACATTTCATTTTGCCCAAGATCACTGTATTTGACACCATTCGTAGTATGATGATGAAAAAGATGTTTATGACCAACTTACTTTGCTGTACTGGACAAAATATGTGTATAATGTCTTAAGTAACACAGACAAAAAATATAAAAATGCATTATTTAAAGAATGTATCGATTGATTGATTTTTTTGATTGAGCCTGTTCATGTAATACAGTAGTTAGTGTTATATCATTCTACCTCTCGACCAAGCTTTTTTGACTTCAAAAAATAATAAGACAATAATTATGATTTAGAATCTGAATTTGTTAAAAATTGAAACTTGTCGCCCTACTTGCTTTTAATTGCTGTGATAACTTCTACTCAACCTTGTTGTTTTACAGCAAAGTGTAATATACTTGACAAAAATCACCCAGGAATTGAATAAACTAATGCGGGCTCAATTATTACGTATTTTTTTCTGATTCAAAGATTCAAAGATGCTGACAGTGTTAAATTCATTATGTCAAATTAAATAATTTCAAGTTATTTTAAACTCGCTAAGATGATTACGAAATAAATAAAGAATAAATTCTGTCTTCTTTATGAGGTTATCTTGTATCATAGGTATGATTTTGAACTGTCATGTTAAATAAAATCGCTCAATCGATCTTATGCTAGTTTAGGTCAGTATTTTGTATGCATTAATTAGAAATAGGAATTGACCAAAATATTTAACATTTACTAATTTGTTTGCAATATATCACATTTATAACATATACATCTATTGCAGTAATGTACTTCCTTCTATACTTGAAATTACTTGTTGACTATAATTTAATTAAAGCTACATATGTTGAGACAAAATGCTTGTCTTTATTTCATGATTCGTAGTCGTGCATTGACTGGCTGGATTCATCTACGTTATCTGCCTCGTTATCGCTGCTAGAATTGTCGTCTGTTAACATTTCTGATAAACGCGCCAAAAGGAATTACGCCCGTAGCAGTGGAATTTTTCTGTAAGCGTGCGTTATCCAACGTGTTCATGTTGCTTTGTTAATTGCAGTCTCCCCCTTTTTTTTAAAAAAATTTGAATATCTGTAAATTTTACCCAACAACTTGGAAAAATGCGTTTTGGTTAATTCTATACCTAAACCTGGAAAAGATTCAACTGAACCCTACTAACTATCGTCCAAATTTTTACCTAACAAGCTGCCTGGCTGCCATAAAACATTCGAAGAGAATGATAATAATGCCGGTTAGTTTGGTATCTAGAAAAATAATGGAATTATCATTAATTTTCGTCAGGTTTTCGTAAAACAGCGAAGTACAAACGAATCATCTTATACGACCCTTTGGAAACCTTTATTAGAAGAAAATATAGTATCCAAAGATCTAAAAGGATCTGCTGGGACCTTTAAGGCAGACTTTCCGTCTTTTCAATGTTCTGTATTTCTAAACGATAGGCACTTTAAAGTTAAAGACTTAGGCTTTAAAGGGCAAGAACTTCTCTTTTCATTTTCTGGATTTTCTATAACGAAAGGCACTTAAAAGTAAGACTTGGTTTTAACTTTTTTGAAGGACCACCAACAAGAACAAGGTTGTTTTCCACAAGGAAGCATACCTTTGTTACCACATTTTGGCCTTAAAAATAAAGAATAATTGCTAAGAGCTCTTACACCGGGCAATAGATTGGTTTCTCTATATGTTAGACGATTTTCCTTATTCTGCTATCGATCGAAAAAGTAGGAGAACACACTTGAAATGCAAACTTCAACAAATTTAGAATAAATTTCAAAAGTTGGGGCATAGAAATGGTTTAACATTGTTGTCGTGTTACATGTAATGTTGGCTTTTTTGTTTCTTCTTCCTATTTGGGGCCTTTTTCAAACCTTGGGCTGGTTCCAGTAGTCCTACTTGAATACTGTTTAATTACCCGTAGGATTAATGTTGCCCTGCTTTTAAACTTTTGTCCTTTTTGACGTCTTTATCTGTGATATGCAGGCTCATAAACCTCAATCCCCTTCAAAATTTCCATTTTATTTACTTCGCCCATTGTTTTTTTGTTTTTTTCGTTAGGGCAAAAGCATTCTTTTTACTTGGAACCATACGCCGCTTTTCATGAATGGCACTAACTGTGTCACATTGAAGGTTTCCTGATAAACGCGCCCGTATGAAACACATCTGCGGATGTTTTCTAATCAAAATTTTCAACCGCTTTCGTGTTAATGTTGAATTCTGCTTAAGTCAGTGGGGGCGTGGACCGGTTAACTTGGATTTTGCCAGTACTGTCCATGAACGGTCTCAATTCAAACCGTAGCTGCAACATTTTCAATTTTTTGTCGTGTTGGCTTTCTTTAGGGATTTCTGTTTTAACTATATTTAAAATTTTCAAAAGTCAAAATCCTCATATGTGTTTCATTTTTTGTCGATTGCGGAAACACCATAAGACCTGAACTTTAACATATCTTGGTTCTAAAAAATCCAGTTAGTTTGATGAAAAGCTAAGTGTTTTAAAGGAATTATTTTTTGATAAAACTTTCTTTTATACTAACATATTTAAAAATTTGAAAATAAAATGCCTAAAGCTTTAAATTACTAAAGGTTTCCATCCAAGTACAAATTGGGGATCAAATTCCTTTCCACATTACTGAAAATTATACAGAAGTCTTATCCGATCAAAATTGGGTTATGGTTCACTAGTATGTGTGTCTGCAAGAAATCATATCTTAATGCTAGATACCATACATCACCAGTTTGTCTACGTTTAGCTTTATGTGCTTTCCGACCTCAACCTGTAGAAAGTATATATGCGGAAGCTGGGAAACGCATCGCTTAATCTTCGGCAAAGACATGCTATCCACTTCAATATGAAACTAGAAATTTCCATCTAATAGCAAAAAAATTCCAGCTAAAAATATTATTTTTCATAACCAAAGTTATACTGAAACATTTGTTTAACAAAAACCAAAGGAAATTAAACCATTAAGGCCCTTCCCTTTAAAACGATGAATTTAGATAAACCTTAAAAGTTATATCCAGAACAGTAATCCATTCAGATGAAAACAATGAGGGATATTCCCACCTTGGACTTTAATTCCCCGCGGAAATAAAATTAATTACTTTTCAAAAATATAAAAAAAGTCAATCAAATGAACATTTTCAAAGAGAAGTTTTCCTAAGCAATTAAGGAAGAACATGGAAAGATTTTATACAATATTTATACGACGGTTCAAAAGAAGGTTTGCAAAGTAGGTGCGGCTTGTGTTTGAAAATATTTTACAATCTAGTATGAGGTTACCAGATTAATCAATTTTTTACATCGGCCGAAAGCAAAAGCTATATATTTAGCATGTCACATACATAGTAACAGCAAAATTAGATTAAATTGTGATTTGTCTGACTCGCTTTCCCTGTTTTTTTAAATAGTCCTTATAAATAGAAAAATCTGAACAATAATCAATGGATAAGGAAAACTTCTTTTACGAATTTTAAAGATTTTTGCTTAAACAAAATTTTGTTAAATTATATTGGATTCCACGTCATGTTGGTATAACGAGGAAATCAAAAAAAGTAGATGCTTTATCTAAACATCTCAAATTTTTCAAAACAACTGACTTATTGTTATCTGCTTGTGATTTTTTAGACCGGCTATAAATAAACTCGTATCATCTGAAATGGAAAAGCAAATTGGAACAAAAGCCGTTGTTTAATAAACTTCATGATATAAACGCCATCTTTGATGTGGTCACCATCTCAAATCTCTGTCAAACCGCCCATGATCAAACAGTTCTTCTTCGATGCCGAATTGGGACCACACTAAATTACCCACTCTTAATCTCCTCACGAATGACACAATGCCCTTTTTTTCCTGTGTAAAGCTTGTAATGAAAATTTTTACTTGTCAAGCATTTACTTCTTTGAATGTCATGATTTTTCACAGGCCCTTTATAAAGAGTTTTATTGTGTAAATTCCACTCAAAGCTCTTTAATACGAAATTCCCAATAAAAAAAACATCATTTGAATTATTGAAAGAGATAAACTGTGTTGTTTTTAGGATCTTTATTGGCTCGTTTTGCATTGTCATTTAAAACAAAGTTAAAACATAACATTTAAAGCCTATTATAGCAATTCCGGCACAAATAAGGCTAGTTCTGTTGGGTTGACGTGCCCGTAAAAAATCAAACAAATAAACAAAATCCCAAAAGTTGTATTTTTACCTTTAAATATTATTTCGAGGGGTGTTCGGGAAGTTTAAGGAATACTTTTTTTTTGTATTTTTGTTCCTTACTGGTGCGTTTTTTTATCCATAATTTCACAAAATGTAATTTTAAAATATGTGCTCAATAATGTAGTATAACGCTTTAACTAACAAGAATAGACAAATACCCGCTCCGAAACTTGTTTTCTATAGGAACTGCATAACGATACCGAATACTTGATTTTAAATCGTATTTAAGTTTAATGGTACCGATGAATATTTAAATTGATAAAAATTTTTTCTTAAATTAACAATGGATAATGTCACGAAAAGAGCAACGAGCGGTAAATACAACGTCAACGTCAATTTCCTGAAAAAAATTCCTTTTCGTAAAATCGTTACAATTGTCAGAAAAACAACGTTTTTTAACTATCAACTGGTGCTTTACACAATATCAAAGAAGAAAAGGACCGTCTAGGCGTTTGGAAGTTCAGGGCAATAAATCAAGTTTTGTGTAGAAACCAACGGAGACGTATAAATGATTTCAAGAATCTAGTAACCAACAAAGAAATGTTGTAGAATCGCTAGTATTTAAAATAAGCCCCCTCCTGGAATTCGAAACGCTCGAGAAATCCAACCTGTAGACCGACCTCGGCCGATGATTTTCCGATTTTTTGCCGGAATCCAAAAGCAACAGCTGTCGTGGTCGACGCTTTGAAATTCCCGGGTTTTGGAATTAGCAAATGAAAACCAGAGAAATAGTTTTCCTCATTCGACACATCTGGTACGAGGACACGTACGATGACAAATTGGTCAAAAAGGCCATTAGAAAAATGTATCGCTGTGAAATGGGAGATTACGTCGAGAAGCGATCGAGTCGATATGACGATCGGGGAAATTTGACGTTAACATATTTAGCACTGACGTGACATTAGCGTGCTCCGGGTATGCTTCGGTGTATGTTTTGTTTTATTTTAAATATACTTATTGTTTAATGTATATCATTGTATGCTGGCTGTAAAATAATTAAATATTTTTATGATGTTTTTCTTGTTTTTCAATTCCTATTATTTATCAAACTACAGCAAAAGTCCTAAAACTCCCCGAACACCCCTCGTACGCACGAGATAAAATGTGCTCAACAATTCGATAATCATTGAAACAGGCTATAATTGGTCGTGGCTTCCCCGGATTCACTTCACCCGATGAACATGTACTATACAAATACTAGTTCACTCAATAGCATATGTTACTTTAAATTTGGATCCTATAGTGAGAGGACCTGGTGTTTTTAAACTAAATAATAGTTTACTTTTAAATATGGAATTTAAAGAGAGAATTAATAATGCCATAACTGAAATACGTTCTCTTAATACAGACACAAACCCTTTAGCCAGATGGGAAGTTATTGTAAGTACAATACGGAATGAAACTATAAGATTTTCAAAATATAAAAAGAAAACAGAAACAGAACAAATTCAAAAACTTATGACAGAAATCGAAAAAATTGAAACTGAGATAGCCTGCAATTTTGACGAAAATTAAATAGAAATTTAGAATTGAAAAAATCAGAATTAGAACAATTTCATAATGAAAATGTCAATGGAATTATAACGAGAATAAAAAGTTTTAAATTAGACAACAGTGAAAAAAACATTAAATTGCTAAAAAACTTAGAGACTAGAAATGCTGAAAGAAAAACTTATTAATAATCTAAATGTCCCAATGGTAATGTTACGTCAAACCAAAATGAAATTCTGAATGAGCAAAAAAAATATTATGAAAGTCTGTACAGTGAAAAGATACAAAGAGACTCAACATATGACTTTTATGATGAAAATAAAATCCCTTAAACTAAACGGCAACGAGCAAGTTATTATGTGAAGGAATTATTACAGAAGGGAGTGTAATTCGAAGCAATTAAAACCATGAAAAATGGGAAAAGTCCTGGATCAGATGGTATAAACGTAGAATTTTATAAAATGTTTTGGAATGAAATTAAAAATGATCTAATAAATTCTCTTAATTATTCATTCGAAACTGAATATTTTAAGTCAGTTGCAGGCACAGAGTTTAATTACCTTAATCCCAAAACCAAAAAAAGATTTATCACTTCTTTTCAAACTGGCGGCCAATAAGTTTATTGAACGTTGACTATAAAATACTGAGTAAAGTAATTGCTAATAGAATTAAACGTGTACTAAATAACTTGATCGACAATAGCCAAACTGGATTTATTAAAGGCAGATACATTGGTGAAAATATAAGATTGATTTATGATGTAATCGAGTACGCAGAACAAAACGAAAAACCTGGAATATTATTTTTTGCTGATTTTGAAAAAGCTTTAGATAGTTTGAATTCAAAATTTTTTTTTAAAAAACACTCGATCTATTTAACTTTGGACCAAATTTAAAAAATGTGGGTAAAATTGTTATACAAAAATCCAACAAGTTGTATTCTTTACAATGGTTTCATGTCGGACTCATTTAATATCAGACAAGGAGTCCCGACAAGGCTGTCCTTTATCTCCTTACATTTTTATTTTAGCAATTGAACTCCTCTCCATAGCAATAAGAGAAAATACCAAATATTAAAGGATTTAATATATTTGATATAGAAGTAAAAAACAGCATGTTTGCTGATGATGCAACAATATTAATTAGATGGTACAAATAAACAGTTTCAAAGAAATATTAATATATTTTGAACAATTTTCATTCATCTCGGGTCTAAATCTTAATTATAGTAAAATGTACAGCTCAAAAGAATAGGCCCACTGCGAAACCAGCACGACCTTATATATTGTAGAAAAAATATAGTAATATTTCATGGACATCAGAAAGTGTCAAAACACTAGGAATAACATTTTCATTCAAAAACTGACCATATCCTCAAATTAAATTACGATAACAGATTATCTCAATTCCAAATAGACATAAACAGATGGAAAGCTAGACATCTCACAACAAATGGTAATATCTCAGTATTGAAATCATTAATAATTTCCAAAATTAACTTTCCTGTTTTCTGTTTCTACCCAATCCTCCAAATAAAACTGTAAATACAATTAAAACAACAATGTTATGAATTTATATGGAGCTCAAAAAGGGATAAAGTCAAACGGGATGTGATAATACAGGAGTACAAAAACGGAGGTCTAAATATGATTGACATTCCTCTATTTTTGAACTCAATAAAATCGATAAATGGATAAAAAGAATAATAAACGATTCAAATGATGGGTTGTGGAAAGAAATAATAAAGAAAAATATAAATCATTTAGGTGGAATATCTTTATTTAAATGCAATATAAACACAAAAGATATATTGAAATTTAAAATCAAAAATAAATTTATACACGAAGTATTAGTAGTTTGGAGTGAAATCAATTTTAATGAAAATCCGAAAAATATTTCAGAACAAATTCTTTGGCAAAATTCAAACATAAAAAATAACAATAGCCTTCTCTATTTCAGACAGTGGAGAAACAAAAATATATACCATGTTAAAGATATCTATGATATAAACGCAAAAAATTTTAAACTTTTAGTCAATTAAAAACTGAATATAACATTCCTAATACTGAGTTTTTAAATTACCATAGACTTATCTCTTCAATCCCAACATGTTGGAAAAGAAAATTAGAAAATGTCATTCTTTCTGTAACAACTGAGGAAATAAATATTTATGAGCTTTTAGAAAAAACGAAACACATCTCCTAAATAGAAAATTAACACAGGTTCAAAAAGAAAAAAAGCTAAATTACCAGAATGAAAAACTAAAATCCCAGTTAAAATTGGAGGCAGTATTTCCAGATAAAAATTTCAATTGGCAACAAATATAAATGCGTTTGATA
This sequence comes from Ruditapes philippinarum, assembly GCF_026571515.1. Taxonomy (NCBI): domain Eukaryota; kingdom Metazoa; phylum Mollusca; class Bivalvia; order Venerida; family Veneridae; genus Ruditapes; species Ruditapes philippinarum. Next base: position 129,522 of record NW_026859530.1, read on the forward strand.
TTTGTAAGGATAATATTTTGCAAAATTTTTATTTTGATTTCTTACATAGAAATATTGCAACTAACAAATTTCTCTTTAGATGTAAATTAGTGGAGTCTAGTCTTTGTGATTTTTGTAATATGGAAATAGATAGCATAGAACATATATTTTGGACCTGGTCAACAAACACAAATTTTCTGGAATGAATTGTTTAAATGGTTGGTTTGAAATTGGTATACATGCAACCCAAGACAAATTTTTGTCCTTTTTTCATTCACGAAATAAGATTATATAATATTTTCTCTTAGTTGCTAAATATTATATATATAGTTGTAATATAAAAAAGGAAAATACCAAATAATCTTGTTTGTAAAAGAAAATTGCTTCATAGAATATCCGTAGAAAAATTCATGGCATTTCAAAATGATTCTCTCGATGATTTCAACAGTAAGTGGAATAACTTTCTAATAATGCTATATGTTAGTCAAATTAAAATTATAGCATTTTAAAAATAAAAAAGTTTCTGGGGCATTATAGGCCTTTAATTAGCGCAAACTCACATTTACCTTTTTCATTTTATTTAACAAATTAAAGAACGTCAATAACGCTGGAACTTAAATATGTAAATGTCCCTTTGCATTGATTGTTTTCTATGTAACAACAGAAAATAAACAAACATAAGAAATAAGAACATTTTACCAGCCTAAAAACTCCTAAAACAGATTAATAGAACGAAAGAAAATGTTTCTGCCCGCATGGCATATATTATCAGTTACATTTTCACGTTGATTACATCAGAGTACTCCGTTTGAATTGCTTTTCTGCCTTTACCATTTTCTTCCTCAATTATTGTTTTGCATCGTTGCATTTACATGCAGGTATCTGTGACAGATATTGGATCTGACATTTAATCACGGTTTTGTATTTATAGCATGCAGGCTCTGCCAATCTTTTAAGAGTACTGTGCCATTTCTATTTCTGATCTTTGAGATTTCAAATGGATGTTAGTTGTTCTTTTAATGTGCTGACTATGGCGACGCGTAGTTATATCTGTTGTATTCTAAATTCACATATTATGTCATTGAAAACACTTTGTGAAAAGCTATGTTCAAAACTTCCAGAGTATCGTTGGTGACTTCATAGTTCAAAATTAAAATGGTATTCATAATCATCATTTATTAACAGAATAATTTGTTAATTGGAAAGGAGCCTACTTGTTAACATTTTCACTTTTCATTTTGCTAATTACTATTATCTTTTTATTAGTCTATTCAATAGTGCTTTCTCTCTATATATTTGTTCTCTGTTCTTTTTGTAACGTAGCATTTTGACTCTGATATTAAAAACAATAATGCAGGAAATAAGAATACTGATTAAGAAGCCTTAACAGTAGTAACGGAAATAGTAAATGGTTAAATATCACAAACGACGAATGTTGTTAATCATGTAACATCTGGCTACATAAAATACATATGAACTTAAAGGCAGGCATATGAATCCTATTATATGTTTATACCTTCACTTAGGAATGCTTATTGTGTGTTAATGCTTTATGTTAGCATCGATATTGTATGTTTATGCCTTCAGTTAGAAATGCTGATTGCATATTAATGCCTTCAGTTAAAATGTCTATAATATGTTTTTGCCTTTAATTAGGATTGCCTATTGTATGTTTATGTCTTTAGTTAGGAATGTCCATTGTATGTTTATGCCTTCATATAGGAATGCCTATTGTATGTTAATGCATTTAATTATGAAATTTATGTTTATACCTTCAGTAAAGAATGCCTGTAATTATAGTAGCTATATGATTCTTGTTTATCAAAAAGTCGTTTTTAAATATTTTTTATTCTTATTTATCAAAAGCATTTTTATGTTTTCCTATTGTGGTTCTAAAGAGTTACTCAAGTGTTACCTGCACTATCATTTGCTCCTGTTGATTTTTGGCAGTTAGTACAGTTAGTGATTTTTTTCTATGGAAGACAAAATATCACATTGTTAACATTTAGTTCCTGTTTTGACAAATTATTTCATATTCAGCGCTACCTTCTGTATGTTATTAACTTCTTATATATTTTTGAACATTGTAAAACACATGTTTGTACTTTTCAAGGAGGAACAAATATATTTGTGACTGAGGCCTAATGTGCTTGTAAAAGAATAGTTGTTATATTTACTCTGAAATTGTGTCAAATAGATATGTCTTTATTATCAACCGTCGGTTATTATAAAAGAAAATGTGTCATATTGTGGGTATTCTGTAAAGTAGAAAATCGAACATTTGCGTTAATATCAATGTTGATAAGGAAAAATAAGGACAGGATAATTGTAACATTGGTGTTGATTATTGGAAGGTAATAAGCATCTATATTTGCAGACCTAGACGATTTTGATTGATGAAAATATAAGTCTGAGTTCCAGAATACTGAATATCTTTCTCTCCGCTTCTGCAGACAAAATGAAGTCCATAAATCCGAATAAAAGCCCTCATAATGTACATTTTACGAATACAGATTATTTGAATCTAAGTATTTTCACGTTTGAGAACCTACATATACTCCATTTACGTACATAGACTAGATTATTTTAAGATTTAAACTAATTTGAAAATATTTGCTTCACTTGTCTTTCAAGCAAACATCATTTATCATAGTTAATATTCTTATTTACGCAAGTGATAAGATTTAAAACTTATTTTGTACCATAATAAGTTTTGTCTCCTTTATGATACAGTCGGGTACTTATGACACCTAAGATGAAATTATGGAAGCATAACATTGTTTGGACAATGTCTAGCATAATCTAAATGTTTCGTTTAATATAATAATTGGAAATGACTAGACAGGAAACACATAGAATAGGAGGAGGATCTTAACTTTGCATTTCAAGTCAAACGGATTATAGAAGAAAAGGCTGTATTATGCAATAAATCATAAAATGGTTATGAGCATTATATCGACAAAAACGTCATCCATTTAACATACATGATAAATATTTAATATACATATATACATTTGTACATTATAAGTATAATAATAAAGTAGAACACAACCAAAAAGTTTAACCAAAACCCGACGTACGGTTACCCGATAATTGTTACAGACACACAAACAGAGTTTGCATTATTTTTGTTTCAAAGAATAACGATTGTCTCAAATAACATACAATTGGTCAATTATTGATGTTGAATGTTGAACTTTCACATGGCAATTTCTTATATATTGTAAGTAATTTGTAAAATATGCATCAAAAATATGGATATTTCATTTTGCATAAGATAACTGTATTTGACATTCCCAGTACACTGATGAAGATGATGATGGCCAACTTACTTTGCTGTACTGGACTAAATATATATAAGTAGCACAGACATAACATAAAAATGTATTATTTAAAGAATGTCCACAGTGGAAAGATTAGTTTTATTGAGCATGTTCATGGACCGCAGTGAGAGTTATAATGTTCTACTTCAACAGCCAGCTTTATTTCTTTGACAGCAAGAAGAATAAGACAATAAGCATAATATACAATCTCAATTTGCAATAAAATTGAAGTTGTCGCTCTACTTGCTCTTAATTGCTTTGATCACTTTAACTTAACCTTCCTGTTTTACAGCTAAGTGCAATATGTTTGAAAAAATCACCCAGGAATAGAATTAGAAGCAACTAATGCGGGTTCAAATTTTTTTATGTCAAATTTAATAATTTCAAGTAATTTTAGACTCAATTAGATGATTACGAACTGAATAAAAGAATAAAGTTTTTACTTCGAAATAAGCTATCAAAATGAAATAACAAAATCGTGTGTGCTTTTATAAAGTATGATATAAAAATGTGACTTTTCATTAAAAATACAACAAAAATGAAGTTCCACTCCCCCCACCCCAGAAAAAAGAAAAAGAAAAGACCGTTTTAGTTTTGCTGTGATAAGTGCTCATCTTTGTTTGAATCTCACTATTTTCATTGTTTCAAAGAATAAGGACTTCTCACGAATTTCTTACTATATATAATCATAGGTTTTTAATTGTTTCATACCATGTATTTTAGAACAATCATAACATACAACAATCAAGGAAATAACTTATTAAGGAGTCTATGTGTTTGACGTTCGATGCGGGAATAACATATCACCATAAATGTATTATTTCTCATTAAGTGAAGTTGATATGTTAATGTTTACTGAAAAGAAATATACATTCTCAGGTCTATGTGATGATATATTATGTAATTTGTCGGTAGTTTGATAATGTAGATCAACGAATATTGTTCGATCGCCCCTTTGCCAGTGTGGTGAAATTGAGTCAAGGTACCACTATTTTTTATGAATGTCAAAGATTTGATAACATAAGACATTTTTGTTAAATACAGTATTAAATATTATAGCTTCTTCGTTAGAGATCATCTTGTTCGAAACGGAACCCAAATCAATTGAAGCAAATGAGATTATGTTTTCCGCAGTTCATAAATATATCAAACTAAGAAAGAGGTTTGAAACATGATTTATTGAAACGTCATTTATTCATTATCACAGTCTTTTTCACATTAGATTTGTATTCTCCAGAATCAGCCAAAGCAAGTCAGTTCTTAATGTACCAGGATAACGTTATAATTATAATATATCTTACCATTTATTATATATGTCTGAATATGTATGCATCCCTAAGTTATTTTTTTACATATTTCATACACATTGTCTCAGTAGTAATCATCACTTTGTTGGAAATCTTTATATCTTTGTTGTAATCCATTTCAAAATTTTATATATTGAATGAATGTATATTATGTACTGTGTATGGTTATCAATAAAATATGTTTAAACTAATCAATGCTTTCATAGACACCTTTATGCCAAGCCATATAGCAAAACAAAATGATTTATTGTTGTAAACGAAGGCACAATTCTTTGATTTTTGTCCTTATTGTTAAGGAATAAGCTTTTAGTATAACAAGAAAATATCATTAATCTGAATTGTTTACTCATGTTAAGTACGCCAAGAAATTTTCAAGGCGTTCTTGACATAGTGATTTGACCATTAGTCGCCTGATAATTTCTGTTTGATTTCTTTTCTCGATTTTTTTTTCAAAATTAAAGCAACTGTAATAAAGACATATGAAAATATATATTCTGAAGTAGTAAAATTAATAAATTATCTTTTTCTAACATATCGTGAAATACCGCAGTGATAACATGGTTTGTATCATCATTAACATTATTAGATTCTTCAATTATAATCCTATGACACACGCCTATGATACACGATGAAACGAATCCTCGTAATGAAAAATTCAATTTACGTTTTATTTATGATACGAATAGTTAGTTTAATCATTTATGCTGATAATTGAATACAATGATAATGTAAACATAAAGAAATATAAAAAAACAATGAGAGAAGTAAAAATTTGTACAATGTATAACAAATGGAATATGTAGAATAGCATGCTTATCTTCATTGATATATTATTTCCTTAATATATGCTTACTCTTTTTAACTGTCTGCAATATAGCAGACGACATATGAGTGTTTCTAGTGAGACTGTTGATTATCATATTCTTTAAGTCACGATTTAACACATATCCCCTCAAAATAGACTGATATAGTTCTTTAAAAGACGTAATAAAATGAACAAGACGTAACACATTCATGGCATGTAGGTGTCAACATATGTTCAAATTGGGAAATTACATGCCATCGTGAGACTGTTGCCTATATATAGTAATTACAGGAAAGAAAAACATATTAACGCGTCTGACTGTTGCAAATATGGAGTTGAGTAGATTTGTTACGTAAAAGACATTGCCGTACTTATTTGTCACCTGAGTACTAGATTTCCGTTTGGTTCAGTAACGATCGTATGCAAAAGCAAACCCAAAATGTTATTCAAGAAATGAATTCTGAAAACATGCGACAATGTGATCGTAATTTCCCAATTTTTTAAAACACCCTAAGTACTTTATACATGTACATGTTGTGAATTTACAATGGACACTATCATGTTGGACGAACATGACTAAAAAACGATATAAATGGTTCTCCGAGTTCGTATCACCACAAACGAGGAAACACATGAAATCAAAATCGGACGATTAATGATTGATGACTAATTTTCAATTGTTTTAATTTTATTTTCTTAAGTGAAGTTGAACCTCATCGATTTTAACTTTAGGATTCTGAATTTAGTGCACAACACTATACCCCAAAATGCTTTAGATATATCATAACATAAATGAACTCAACGGTCAAATATTATTATATTAACGTACATGTATTTCATAAAAAGCAAAACATCTTTCGCATGTTTTGATCCTTCATATTCATTTCTGTATTTATTTACACGTCCGGCAGACAAACTTACGCTTCTCTTTAAAATTGTGTTGTACTTAAAACAAACGATTGGCATTTCAGAGAAAAAGCAAGTAAGAATTGCTTATGGTTTTGTCCTCTTATTAATTTGATAAGTAGTATTTTCAGTAGTCTTTAAAAATAGTAATGTGGTTCCGTGCAGGATTGTTGAAGGCTTCCAATGATCTCTTGCGAAAAGAAAATTAAATTATATCTGGAGGACAAATTGTATCAATAGGATAATAAAGTTCAGACATTTTTTCCATACAAGTTTTCTTGATTGGGTATCTACCCTAGTAATAATAATTGTCATTTTAAAAGATAAATCCATCAAAATTTAAATTCATTTTGGAGTTTAAAACAGTATTGATCTATTTACTTTTATGCCAAGGTATTTGTGTGTAATTCTTATTTTTAGAAATGAGTAGAAAATTTACTGATGTGTGTTTATCACATATTTTATTGAATGATCAGGATATTTCCTGCCCAATGAACCACTGGTTAAATATTATCTTTACAATCTGACACATAAGACAGATTAGAGCAAATAATCACAGACAGAAATGACAACAAGTTTTTATTGATGTTCTTCTGAGTGATAACATCTGCATCATTTCAGCTCCCAATTAGATTCCCCACAAAAGAGTCAAGAAGGAATTGCCTTGGAACGATACTAGTTTTTTTTTCTTCTTTTTTTCCGAATTAATGATTGAGTCCCTTGCACTGTTGCTGTTCGGTGCCCTCTTGTTGCATTTATAATGGTCCTGTGTACATAGACTGTGTTTATAGTATAATATCATGAACGTTCCTTTCCTCTGTAATCTATTTTCGAAATTTTCTGTTTGATATTGTTGATGCTTATTTCGATAAATTTGTTGCTCTCATAAAGCCACCATTATTAATGACCCTAAAACCGTTAAAGGGATAAGGCTATAAATCTAATTTGTTTGTACTTTTAACGTCCAGTCAGTTGCATATTTGTTAACCTTCACATAAATATTTCCATGTCTTTTTTACAGCTAAGACATATATATTGGCTGTACAATGTTCGCAGATTTATAAGCATGAATTGTAAAAATGCATTATTGTATGACAGTTGAAGAAAAATGATATCTTTTTCAATTCTAACATGCTTATAGAATAAACTACACTTCTTGGAGAAATATTTTATGTCATCTTAACTATCAATAATGACGTTACATTTGACGTCATATACGATATCGTGTAATTATACTCGTCTTATGCCGTGCATAGATTGTGTGATAATGGACTTTTCCCAATATGTAAAGTGAAGCATGTTGAAATAGTTAATACTGAACGAAACAGTTCATTTGATACATTACCTGCCGCAAAATGTTGTACATACTTTAGGTGGTTTATGTTCAACTCTCATGTACAAGCACATTTAAATAATATCATTAACATGAACTTCTTTACAGAAATTATTTTACAAAATAGTTTATCACAAACAGTTATTCTAGCGCTAAATGAAAAAATCACTGTTTTGAATTCGGATACGAGGAATAACACATACCCTCTTGATATAATGATGGGCATCCGAACGACTAACAGTGATTTTATCAAGCGATAAAATCCACGATTTTGATATATAATTTTTCGATTTCAACACGACATCAACAAATAAATGCTGTCGTACCTAACATTTAGCTAAATTGCCCGAATTGTTTCCGTACTGGTTTTAAGCGCGTCATCTTTTTAGCTCACCTGTCACAAAGTGACAGGGTGAGCTTTTGTGATCGCTTTTCGTCCGGCGTCCGTCCGTCACCTTTGACAATTGTTCAAAGAATTTAATTCCATGCAGAACTCTGGTTGCCATGGCAACCAAAAGAAAAAACTTTAAATATCTTCTTCTAAAAAACCCGAAGAGCTAGAGCTTAGATATTTGGTATGAAACATCTTCTAGTGAGTGTCTACCAAGTTTGTTCAAATAAAAGCTCTGGGGTCAAAATTGGCCCCGCCCAAGGGGGTCATTGATTTTCCCTATATGCATATAGTAAAAACTTTAAAAATTCTCTTTTAAAGAACCCAAAGAGCTAGAGCTAAGATATTTGGTATGAAACATCTTCTAGTGAGTGTCTACCAAGTTTGTTCAAATAAAAGCCCTGGGGTCAAAATTGGCCCCGTCCCAGGGGGTCATTGATTTTCCCTATATGCATATCGTAAAAACTTAAAAAAGTTTCTTTTAAAGAACCCAAAGAGCTAGAGCTAAGATAATAAGCGCGAAGCATCTTCTTGTGAGTGTCTACCAAGTTTGTTCAAATAAAAGCCCTGGGGTCAAAATTGGCCCCGCCCCAGGGGGTCATTGATTTTCCCTATATGCATATAGTAAAAACTTAAAATAATGTCTTTAAAGAACCCAAAGAGCTAGAGCTAAGATATTTAGCATGACACATCTTCTAATGAGTGTCTACCAAGTTTGTTCAAATAAAAGCCATTGGGTCAAAATTGGCTCCGCCCCAGGGGGTCATTGATTTTCCCTATATGCATATAGTAAAAACTTAAAAAAATTTCTTTTAAAGAACCCAAAGAGCTAAAGCTAAGATATTTAGCATGAAACATCTTCTAATGAGTGTCTACCAAGTTTGTTCAAATAAAAGCCCTGGGGTCAAAATTGACCCCGCCCCGGGGAACATTGATTTTCCTTATATGTGTATAGCAAAAACTTAAAAATCTTCTTTGAAAACACCCGAATAGCTAGAGTTTAGATATCAAGCATGAAACATTTTCTAGTAATTGTCTACAAAGATTAAATAAATAATTAAATAAAAGCCCTTGGGTCAAAACTGCCCCTGCCCCCGGTGTATCATTGTTTTTAACTATATGTGTAAAGAAAAAACTTGACCAGCTAGACCTTAGATGTTTAGCATGAAACATCTTCAAATGGGTGTCTACCCCAAGTTTGTTCAAATAAAAGCCCTGGGGTTTAAACTGGCCCCGCTCCGGGGTGTATATACAGGTGAGCGACTTAAGGGCCATCATGGCCCTCTTGTTAGTGGTTACGTCACAAATCTAATAGTCACATGGCTATATATAGAACGCCAATATATATATATCGCCAACAGTGATTTTATTGCATAATAACAACTACTTTCGGCCCTTCTATGTGGGGGAAAATGCGGTGTTTGTTAGAATATACGAGGCATAAAAACAAAACATTATTTAGGACCGTTCCGTCCGACATTGATTCGTTCGAATCTCGAAAACGTTTTATATACATGTCCTGTACTGTCTACATTCTTTTATTACAATACTCATGTAATTAACGTATCAAATTAGATTTGTATAAGAATTTATACAATAGTTTATTACATATTCTAACGATTTTTAAGTTAGCCCGTTTTTTGCCGTAATGATATAACATGGACATATATTTTCTACTGGGAAATACAAATTCTAAGTCAAAGCATCGAAATGATTAGTCATTAAATAGAAAAGATAAAAATATTACAGTATATTAATACGGTAACTGATTATGAACAGCCATAATGGTAATTTATTCTACCAGTAACATACTGTTTACTATATAAATATTTTAAGTGTTAAACTTGCAAAAAGTATTACAAATTTTCAAAACATGTATTTACTTATTAAATGTCGTCTTAAGAAAATGTAGGAAATGTTTTCTTACTGAAATGTATTATTAGTTTTATATGGTTAAACATGTTATTGAAGTAAAATTGAAAATAAACTGCAATCATGAAGAAGAACAATTTCGTCAGATAGAAGTGTTCATTTTCCGTTATTGTCATGATTCAAAGATTATAAGTTGTACTTGCAATCCGTAAAGGTGACATTTAATTGTCCTATTGACAAACGTTTGACATGTCAATGACACGTTATTTTTTTCATTCAATTCAGTATGGTTTTAAACACCAACTTACAATTAATTTTCAAACCAAATGTTAACTCAAGTCCATAGCACATTTTGTTTAGATTAATTGTTTCTCATATTTAAACACATTCGTTGAAACCATAGTTTGACTTAAATATTTTCAAAACGCCACTTCGCTTTATATTATGTAAGGCAAGATATATTCATAAACACTATTACTAACGATTCAAGAGACATATACTGACAAATATACAGTGCCAAAGTGAGAAATGTAGTTACAATACACGATGGGTGGTTTACCTTTCACTTTGTCGCTGATGCACCTCTATACTGTGTGAAACTAAGAATAACGTGGAACTGTGTCTATTCAACGGTGAAGGTCGTCGATTTAACTCTCGAAGTGCGATAGGAAGTGACATTTACCTATGTCAACAAGGTGTGTCCAAAGAAACTTCTTTTCTGCCTTCACAGAGTCGAATGTTTGGTTATAAAATGTATTTATGGTTTAATAATTCGAAGGGTAAAGTAATGGTGTATGACTACGCTTTATAACACTGTTTCAATTGTAACAATGACAATGTAAATCTGCAATTTATAAACATGTACAATTATTTTTCCGTCGGCCTAAAAATCAAGCATTCTATAGTTTTATTAACCGTTTTAATTTTTAATCAAATATTGTTTAAAAATTATTATTTGTTAAAGACAATCCCATGGTAACACAAAAGTCCGTATACGAATTTTAATATGCAAATGAAGACTATAATTAGCTCGTGTATGCGCTAAGTCACAGTGTTAAACATTTTACAAATGAAAAGTTGTTATTATTATCTGATCTCTTTCAGGTGTGCAAAAAAACTTTTACCGTTATAGCTTCTCGGGCATTAGCCTGCCGTTCACAAAAGACTAATCCTCTAATGATAAAAGATGAAACTTGTATGAAACATTCGTTATGTAATGCGAAATATACCCTTAAACTCGGATTGCTACTTAAGTTCCAATTCAAACAGAAATTGTACGTTGGATTTCGTCACAATCAGGTTGCATTAATTTAGATATATAAAACTCATTTTGGTCGTCTGGACAAAATAAGAAAATTAGTCGATATGACAAACATTTTTATAACGTAACGTAGCTATTTCTGTATTTAGGAAATTTTTAATTGCAGTTTGAATGAACGCCTCTTGTAGATGCATTTGGAACTGTCTAATGTAAAGCTAAGTCTATGTTTCCCGCTTTAAATTGTGACAGTGTAATTCAACATTTAATAGAATAGTATGTACGTTTTATTGCTATATTAGAACGGAAAACAATATCAGATACAAAAATGATAATATATAATTATTAAATGTTTCAAATGTTTGAGTTAAAGGCGGTATTGTGTCAAAACTAAGTTTTCATTTTCATATATCATTAACGTTCTCTAAAAATAATTTATCGGTACTCTTTCTATTATTTAGATTATAGATTGAGTTTCATTCTATTACATGTATATGACATTTTTGCATTTAAAAGTGTTCACAAAATATCTGCATTGAATAAAGAAATATATTTATCTTTTTTATCTGAATAAATATATTAACCAGTCTGATTGACTTTTTTTATTTTTCCCCACAATTTGCATATATGGTATTTGCAAGTTCCAACACATTATACATTTGTAGCTTGACCACCGAAACGTCTTTTGAGGATGATCAGCCAACTTCTATTAATGTCACCGCAAGTGATCAGTTAATCATTAGACTAAATGTCCGAGAATAGAATATTTTACCTCGTCCGAGGATCAAACCAGGATTAAGTGTAAGCAATTGAGATAAGGGGGCGGACTGCAAAGGGAATATAGACATGAAACTTCTTATTAAAGAGTAAAATTTTTATATAACTAATGGCAAATGAAGACTGGCAAGCTAATCTTTAGTCGTTTTTTTTGTGCTTAATATATGTGAATTGTTTTCGACATGTCTATGAAATACGTAACACACGCAATATGAGTGTTTCTCGTGATATTTGTAATTATCGCAATCCTTAGATGCGTTTTTACACATATCCCTTCAAAATGAATTAAGGAATTTCCTGAAAGGACGTGATGAAACCAACAAGACATAACACGTTTATAATGAATAGGTGGCAACATATGTTTAAGTTGGAAAATTACATGCCACCTTACGAATGTTGCCGCTATACAGTAATTACTTGAAGGAACAGCATATCTATGAGTGTTTCTGCTATAATATAGAACGTTCTATTCATGACATATGCTGATCTGTCTGATGGCTTGCAACGGCAGTGTAATTTTTATGTTGTTAAAATGATGGCATTTCAAAGAAAACACTTTTCGTGACGTTCAATAAATTGAAAATGACCTTTCTCGCTCAACTACATAGTGATTGTAATTTCCATCAATATATTACCTGTCCCTGTCAGTGTAACACAATTGCAAGATAATACTTAAGAATATAACCAATTTTCTATTGAAGTTTTGAAGGAAAGTGTACTGATTTATCGTTGAAAAAATGCGAAAGAAAAACAAGGACAAATGCTTAAGAATTTTATATTTGCAATTTTGGCGTCCCGCTGCGGACAAGAACTGTATATTTGTAGTCTGTCGCATATTTGCGCTGCACACATCTCAACATTATAACTAATTATATCTATAGTCAAACCAGATTATAAACACAATGTTTGGGATATTGAATAATTATGTTAGCTCCCTTTACAAGTGATTATCCAATGATATGTATTCATTAGCACGTGTAACACGACCACATTGAAGAGATCATGTAAAATGTTCTATATTATCAGGCAATTTATCGACATTATATAACAACCAATGCTATATAGAATAATGGAAACATTAATAAACGCCTGAAATATTGCATGTTCTTTTTCATTGAGTTTGTTCATGGATGGAGAAGACAGGTGTTTGCTAAAATAAGGATTCTTTCAAAATAAATTGTTGGTAAACAGAACCCGTAAAGAGCGTTAAAGCGTCAAATTTGAAAATTACACCGAGTTACATTTACACATACACATTTTAACCTGATATTGTGATTAAATATGATTAAAGCACATATAATGCATAATAGGAAAAAACGGAATCCCTAAAGAACACCCAAAACGACCAAGTTGAAAATGTTTCATGCTGGAAAATGCAAGTTAACCCTGTCCAATTATGTCTACATATGTACAGACGGGCTAATTTATATAGAACAAACAACTCACGAAAGTTCTTTGATCTTTTTCTAATAAAATACAAAAAGTATGTCCCATTAACTAACTAGATAATGTTTAATCGATACATTGTCAGCTTTGCCATATTTCCATTGACATATCTTTTAAATGGTATCTTTGGAAAGACAGATAAAGAATGTGGGATATTGTAATTGATGGTTAAGGATGGGGAAGGACCTACGATAATGTTGTTAGAACTTTTGGCCCTACATTGTACACTTGATTGTGTTTGTAAAAATGTAAAATTCCATATTGTGTGTATATTTCTACAATAAAATATTATTTAACTAAGATGGTTAATATTATCTCGCATTTCCAAGAGCCTACATTTTCCTGTGAATATCAAACAATATGTGTATATGTGAGGTTAATAACCAATGATTGTTAAAATATCAATTGTTTCTTTCCGATCAGAATAATAGTTATATTGTACTTTATTCAGCGATCAGAAATAAGATTACAAATTTATCATTGTAAAGAATATATAAACAATAGATTTAACGCCAAGATATACTTAGTCTATCTTAAACAATGGATTAATTTTTTTTATTAAAATAATTCAAAACAATTATTAATTTATTATAAGAAAAAATCAACCTTTCTACTTTTTGTGTTCATCAAAGAAGAGGGTAATATCTATTTAAGAAAATGAATTTAGATGGGAAAGTCTGCTTTGGAGTTAGAAATTAATTGATTTAAATATTTTCTTTTACACTGAGATAGTTTTGCTCCAATCTAATTTCATCAATGAATAGGAGATTTCGTGCTTGATTGTTTACCACAGAATTTACTGAACGTTCTTGAATTTTATGGCAAAGATATTCCCGCCCTGTTGTACAACTCGTCAAATATTATCTTTATATACTGACATGTTAGACAAATTACAGCTAATAACCACCGACAGAAATGTCAGCAAGAGTTCTATTGATTTCCTTGTGAGAAAATTACATCTGCATCTTTTCAGCTCTAAATTAGGTTTCACGGAAAAGCGTCAAGAAACAAATGTACGATAAAACTGTTGTAATATACTTTTCTTCTACTGATAAATAAAAGCCTCGTTCGGTTTTTATTCCAACATTCTGCCTAGCAGGGCTTTTGTCTTTGTTTGCCTTCAAGGTTTGTATGATTACCTGTTTTTATTTCTAAAATAATTCGGGTTTTGTCCATGTGCCCTGTAAAGATTGGTGTTCTGCTCTTGCGCTCCTCGCTGGTGGTCATGTGTTACGGGATGCGTTCATTGAATGCCTGTTTTCCTTGATGATCGTGTCTTTCATATTATGCGAGTGCCTCCCGATGCTGTGTATTGTCAGGAAATGAGTTGTGTGAATGTTGCAATTTTTGTTATTTTCACCTCTCATGCTTTATGAGAGCAAACAACATATTTTATCTCAAAATACCACATTCAGTAAGTGACTTCCTTTATTAAGTTCTGTTTAGAGCACACATAATATTTTACTTGGGGTCCATTAGTAGCTCTCAACGAAATGGCGCGAAAGTATGATATAGTCACCGTATAAACATTTGCTGATGTTTCTTATTTTCCTTATTTAACAACATATTCATATCTAAAATAATTTCTCAAAATAATCCAACACGGAAATTGGTATATATGTAAAATATATATTCATGAATATAACAACCTCATACAGAATGTGATTATATAAACTGTTTTATAAACCCTTCTAAAATGTGAAATATTTTTCATTTTCTATTCAAGCATTCTAATCATTTTATATACATGTATGTTAATAATAAAATTTAAAAAAAAAAAAACAACAAAAACAAAACAGTTACTGTTCAAGATAAAGAAATGACACTGTTGTACAAGAGAATACACTGTACTGTTTGTGTTATGATTTAAATATCAAATAAGACAATCAAAATTAATAATAAGAAACAGAGAAGTCTATGTAAATATACTTATAATTATACGGTTTATAAATGAATAGGGCAAATAAAACATTGAAATGAGTTTTTCAGGGGATTTCAAAGCGGGAAGACAAACATTTATTCATAGAGTTGCTTTCTTGCCTCAGTCAATAATTTACAAAAAATGGCATACGGGCGAAAGTGTGTTGCGTATTGATAAGAATAGGTTCTGAAAACAGAATATTGAATGCTAACTGATCCGTTAAGTGCATGATATCATTGTCTGTATTTAGAGTGAAAATTTCATGAAATCTGGTGGATGTTGAAATGACAACTTGAATTTCGTCGATACTAATACATTGCATAGTTTTAAATTGTTCTATTTGTAAATCCATGTTATAAAATATAAGAAATCTTGCAAGCAAGTTTGAAATATATTGAATTTACATACATATATGCTTTTGAAAATGCTATGATGGTCTGTTTTTATTTCAAAGAAGTATTATGCGAACTATTGGGACAAACCTCTTACAATAGCATCTTCACTTACAAGAGCTTAAAAGAAAAAAAAGAAGAAAAAAATACAATCCTTAAAAAAATAACCAAGGAAATAATTGTGATAAAAAGACAGACGGACAAATGTCTTACGATATTATATAATTGGCACGATAAAAAGTACGGAATTATCGCAAAGTTTTGCAAATCAAAATTTGACAATGTAATTTTATATTTATGTAGAAGTCTAGACTTGAATTGACAGGACACTGCATTAACAAAAGATTTTATAAGATAAAACGTAGATCTGACAATATGTTTGCTCTGAAACTTCGGAATATAAAGAGTTGTATGATATGATTTTCCTTAATCAGCAACATTTAAAACACTCCATCAATTCATGAAATGATAACATATAACTAGTGAAATTCGATTTCTAATGTTATAAATATCAAATAGCGATTTTGTTTTTGTATCATTTTTCTTACAAGTTCTTGTGAAAATTGAAATGAAAATGCTGATGAGCAAACAGTTCTGAGGTCATAAAGTAATTAATCGTATTTGTGTCTGTTTTAAACGTTGTTTCTATCACACATTAAATACTGAATATTTTGATTTTTAATATCATCTTTTTTAAGGCCTTTCATTTAGATGAGAAAGAGAATAGTTCTTAAAATTATATATAAAATTTTGTTGTACTTAAAGCAAACACAATCTGTC
The DNA here is from genome assembly GCF_026571515.1 of Ruditapes philippinarum. Lineage (NCBI taxonomy): Eukaryota > Metazoa > Mollusca > Bivalvia > Venerida > Veneridae > Ruditapes > Ruditapes philippinarum. Next base: position 146,012 of record NW_026859530.1, read on the forward strand.
AGTTTTATAAGGTTACAGAACAACTTGATTGTCTCGAAAACTCTCTATAAGAAAATGCTATCATGAAGAAAAAAAACATTATGTAGAGGTGATATTCTATCAGAGAGAAGGGTTCCATTTTCCGTTATTGTCATGCCTCATAGATTTGTAGTGGTACTTGTTTCCGTAAAGTGACACTTAATTTCCCCATTAAAAATCTTTTGACATGTCAATGACATGTTGTTTGTTTGATTAATACAGTATACTTTTAAAATACCTGAATCACAATTAATTTTGCAAATGAACTGTTGACAACGTGACAAGATGTTTAAATAATACATAAAATGCATATGCTTATATTGTTTTCTTTTGTGTTGACAATAATTAGTTAATTATTATATTATTAGGCTGAATTTCGTACAAATATGTTCTTTAACATAAGACTTACTTTTAGGTAAGAATAGAAGAGCTTTAGAAGAAAATTAATAAATTGAAAGTACCTTGTCATTTCTCTTTTACAAACATTTAAGTTCTAATGATGTTGAATGTTATGAATATTTTTGAAAGTGTCCTTTTTTAAAATTCTATATTAGATGATACCATTCATGCTGGGAAATGCATAGCTTACTTTCTATATAATATATTCTTCAAATTAATTGGATCAGTGGAACTGTTCTCAAATAAAACTATTTATAGTCTAATGTACTTTTAAAAAATGATGTGTCTGGTCGAAAAGAGACGTTTGGGATGAACAAGAATTTATTTTGTAAATAGATGAATGTACAAATGTAGAGATAATTGCACACACGGAAAATAAATGTTCTATTTACGATGTTTTGTGTGTCAAAAGTCAAACCAAACAAAAGCAAACAGTTTATAATAATTGTACGTTTTAAAACAATGTATTTTTTAAAAATGTACGATTTGATGCTGTGTTTATAGTAAATGATGTTATTTAATAAATGAATATAAAGCTGTAAATTTAAATCTTGTTACACTTTACCATCGTCGGATGTCTAAATATAGAACTTTTTAAATCAGTCATCGAATTTAGCACTGGCCTGTGGCCCATGGCCAGTGTAAATTAGTTCGGGCCAGTGTAAATTTGAAGAAAGTTTAGTAAAATATATAGTAGAATAAATTCAAAACTGGAATTCGGCCGGTTAATTCTAAATCTTAAATCATTGACTGTTCAACAGTCCTCTTATTGCATAATAATACAAACTTTCGGTTCTTCTTTGCTCAATAAGGAAAAATGCGGGGCGTGTGAGGATATACCTTAACAATATCCACTTTTACTTGAATTAATTATATACTGGACAATGATTAGTAAGATTATCATTATCAAACTTTATCATTTTATTTTTTATATCAAATTGGATAGTAAATAACTGACAATTATGTAGATCAATTTAAATATACATTTAAATAATTGGCATCCAATCTTTGAGTCAATTTTTGTAGCAATATACATTTGTATCTCATTATTTTCATAAAGCCAATAATATAGTTAAAATTTGAAAATTGTTTTCCCAGAAAAAGGTGAAATGCATTATAAATTTCAAGTTTATTCAAAGTATGAACACAGCCATAATTCAAGAGACATGCAATATGTTTATAGGTTTAATATGAAGAATGAGTTGTAAGACTATGACATGTTTTGTAATGCACCAGGTCATATAGGTAATGTATCCCGCATTAAAATTTGACAATGTAATTCTAAAATTTAATAAATTAGTCTGGGCTTCTTATGACACATTTCAACATAACAGCAGATATTAAAATCAGATAAGGCTGGGCAAACATTTTCGGATCTGGATATTTGTAAAAAATATTTCAGAGTATTGAAATGAAAGACGTAAAATGTTATAAATACATGCGTTGAGATAATTGACGTAGACATGGTGTTGACAACTTAGTATGACAATACACGTCGTCATAATCTATGCAGACCATAAAAATCAATTTTAATCAGTTTTAATTATATTAGTTTTTCAACCATTTGCCAAATCGATGAATGAAGGATGTCAAAGCAATTCAAAGAGACTTATAATTTACTGTAAATGCCAATAATTCGAAAGAAAATATGAGTAACTTATTCAAAATGTACTACATGTATAAAAGAAAAGGTAGTTACTGTTATTTATCTTTATTGTGATATTGAACATTATTTCAAACCCATGATATCTTTGTCACAAATACAATCATTTTCTCGTTGCTCGTTGTCTCTTATGAAATAACAATATAAAATTATACAATATAGAATTGGCAAAATATATTTTTGGTTTGTAAGAAATGAAAAGGTATATATTTGTTGTTTGCAGTTCCTCCTGCAAGTGTTATAAACAAATAACCATTATTGTTTTGAGGGCTTATGAGTTGATATGACTCGCCTGACCATATAAGTAGAAGAATTGTCTGAAATCAACTCGATACCAGTACTGATAAAGAAACTAAAAAACTATATAAATATACGATATACATATTTTTTGTGTTAATTTGCACATATATTGTACAATATGTACAATCGAAATGATGCAATCATAGAAATACATTACATTATTAAAATTTTTGGTCGTTAAGCATAATAAAATACGTTCACAATAGATAACATCATTTTTTGTCAATAAATGAATTTACTATTCCAAAACTTTATTTTTATCTTCCCTTTATTTAAACAGCATTATATCTCAATAAATGATGTATCTTATTGCAAATAAAAGTACAATAAAATTAGTTTGTTATTCCTCGTGTAACAATTTGTTTGTCCTCCAATAATGCATCTTTAATTCTATTTCCTTCCGTTACATGCTCCATAATTAAATAATATTTCATCTTTAATTTACGTAATGATAGAGGCCATAAAGCCAGTAATTCAATACGACAAATATCATAGAACAACGTATCTTAAGATTTATATTGGAATGTTCATTTAACCAATTTTGTATTATGTGCTGTACCGAGTTTCTTGTAAAATGAACGTGATGATTGCATTTAGAAGTTGAAATATTAAAAAGATATCATGAACAATTTACGAAATAACATACTAACTAACAAAAGATACTTACTGTCACTGGCGTTAATTTAAGAAATAACATCGGCCTGAGAGGTGTATATCGGCTATTTAACACTGGTTTGGAGTTTTGATGCGTAGGAATTGACCACGAAGGCCGCAGGCCTGAGTGGTAAATTTTGTCGCATCAAAACGACAAAACCGGTGTTAAATAGCCGATATACACCTCTCAGGCCGATGTTATTTCGATTCTAACACGATAAAATAAGGAAAATCACTAATGTTATTTTTCAAGCGGAAATAACTTCCGGTGCCGATTTTCTTATAACGCTGTTCGATCGTTCGCACCCTACTATTGCTAAGATATAGAAATTATTAAACAAAAGAAATAATAAGAAAAAAACCGTTATTTTATCAAGTTTTCAACAATAAAAACTTACGTCGTATTGTGTTTACATCAGTGCCCCATTTATCATTCTTGTATGTATGAAATAACGTCAGCTTGTTTATGAATGAGTTGTTTACTTAGAATGACGTCATTACGCTGCTTACGAATTGGTGCCGTTTTGTCAAAATATTTATTAACTGATATGGATCTACTATGTGGCGTTAGTGTATGCGAGATATTATTTCGGTATTGTATGAAAATAAAACATTACACGAACTGAAAATATAAATAAAAATGCTTTTTATTGTTGCTTTAAAATGCTTTGTAAACTATACAATCGAGGGTGAAAACATAACAGCGCATATACAAGTAGTCCCTAACCGGTGTTTATTGGCAGTTTAACACCAGTTTTTTTCCTTCATTGTCTATAGTGGCAAAATCACGTGAGTGTTAGAATTGATTATAACATTGTAGGCTTGTTTAATTACATTTCAACTTGATAAATGTACGTAATTTCTACTCATTTGGCTTTTCAAATATTCACTGGACTATAAAGGTATTGTTAAAGCCACACTAACAGTAAATTGAATGAAAATTTATCGAATCTATTTTTCGCGAATAAAGTAAAAATTAGATACTTGCAAAAAACAACCTGATACAAGGTACCATAAAAGGGATGGAAAGTCATCATCAATATTTCAACAAGCGCACCGTTTGATTTTACATAGTATATATCAGCTGGAAAAAGTTAAAGGTGACAGGTATAGAGCATTTTCGGTTGATAAAAAAGAAAGAAAGTTTACTATACTTGAAAATGGCATAAATAAGCTTTGCTGAATGTTTGTTGTTAAATGGTATTTTGTTGTGATACTTCCATTTCACAAATACTTGTAGCTCTGGTAAACTATTAAAATCTGATACCATTAAAGATTAAGTCAATGTTTTACATTAGATTTTGACAGAGTAATACAAAATGTTATAAATTAGTCTGGACCTAAAATGAAAGATTATTGTATTAAAATCAAAGACGTTTTAAATAAATGAAGCTGCTGAGTGCATAATATTGGTTTGGATTTTGCAAAATATAGTTTGAAAGAAATATGTTGGTAAATGTTCTTATGAGCGGATGGCTCATGCATAAAATTATTACTAAGCGGTTAAAATTCTACTTAAAATAGCATCATAATATTTTGTTTCGGAACATTTTATTCTATTTACATTCAGTATGCATGCGTGGTAAATCACATATTTATTCCAATACTACACATTATTCGTCTATACAAGCAGTCAACAAACATGTTTTAGAACGAAAGATTTGTATAGAACTATTCTCCGTCCATTTCAATTTAATTAATTTTAGCATATATATGTACACACTCAATAGGACGAAATAAGTTTCTTTACTCTGAGTAACTTATTATCAATCCATTCAGGTCAATTTTCAAATATACAATTTAATAACAATTTAAATAAGGTATTTCCATCAAAATAAATGTTTATTCTATAACGTAAATTTTATAAAATAAAGAATGAATGTTTTTGTTTTTTAAAGAAAAGAATTACTGCAAATTCAAGTGAATCTGTTGATATGAACATGTGTGAAGTATATTTGCTTGGTGTTATTTAGGTTTTCTTGATATTGATGTAAGCACATACTATTATAATTGATTTAATTTCACAGCTTTTGTCTTTCGTACCTAATAGCTCATTCGTGCGTGCTGTCTCCCCTGATATCTCTTGATAAAGATAAAACGTAAAAATGATCATCTAATTCTTAATCCATATAAATTCAAAATTATCTTCCTAGTAAATACATTATCGAAACCATATATCATAGGATTGTGCATTGTGCTGTCTTTTAAAATGGAACCGTTTCATAATAAATCAATCATACACGGATTACCTTGTCTGCATATAAATGAGCTTATTTCTTAAAATAATTGATAACATTTTAAAGACGTACATCATTCAACCTAAGACTTTAAGATATTATTCAGATAAGATAATATGTAGCATTTCATAATTGCATTTTGTCAATAGAGGATTCTGTCAACCTGGCATTTTAACATTGCTTTTTTATGAAAATGAAACGCATGTGAAAAACAAATACTCAAAATTTAATGCTGCAGATCTCGACGTGAGATAAATACATTATGATAATTTTGCAACACATCCTATATTCGTAATACATTTTGAGTGGATCAATTTTAGATTTCTCTTTTAGACACTCTTGAACCTTTATTTTTCTTATTTTTTTTTCTTCAGGCTTTAAACATTCATATGATTATGAACTATGCATTTAACATCTTATATTGTTAGAATTATGCAAGAATAGTATCTGTCTGCTTGAGTTTATGTAGATAATTCTAAGATTTAAATTGACCCCTTAATGCATATGTTTTTTCATATTTTAGATAACTCTTTTGTATATAAAAAAAATAATCTGGAATAACAGGCAAATCATTATAACAAGGTATATATACTATAATAATTTTGACAAAGACATAAGTCATTATTCATGACTGTTCAGAAGGCATATTTTTGTTGTTGTTTTTTTCCTTTCCAGTAAATGGATGTAATATTCTCTCTAGCCATCTTTGTTTTCTTAGTTCTGTATAAGTAATAGATATATATCCTAATATCAACTTTTGTTTAATGTCTTTTATAATGACTAAGAATTTTATACGATTATAATATATTGTATGTACTTGTGAATTTGTAACAAGTCTCAGAACATGTTAAATTATCTATATATTCAGAAAAGCTTATATTGAATATTCATTCGAACTTAGACTTAGACTTAACAATTTCAGAGAATAGTTTGTTTACAAGAAAATTAATGTTCATTTTTGATTTTACGAGCTCAAAAAAACCCATTGCTATATGCATTTATGGTAAAATAGAGAATAGGTCAAATATTAACTGTAAATTATAAAGAAGTATCTGAAAATGTCTAATGTTTGTTCATATGCATTTAGAAAATACTATAATTATGTAATGTCCTTGTGAACTTATATGAATTTATATACTATTGTATCATTGTATGTCTATGTGAATTTCAAGATATGTTATAATCTTTGTATGTGAAATCAGAAAATAAAGTTACAAATTAAAAATTTTTTTTAGATTTCTAAACTTGTATGAACACTTTATATTATCCAAGTATTGTATATGATACAAAGGTGACAACATTTACACATAAACTATAATAACAGTTTTATGTAGCCAATTTGAAATGTTATATATATGGTCGCTTTGATTCTTAACCCTTGTTGATGCTTAAAACATTTAGCATTGAGGCATTTTGGTTGTTCGATTTCCGACCAAATGCTCATTTGTTTGACGTAATATCGCACAATTGAGATCAAGTATCAGGATGAAATTTCCTCTAATGTATGAAACTTGTCATCAAAGGTTACTTCTGCAGTGTTAACGATACTTTTACATCTTGTAAATAAAACACAAGTTACTTTCATTTATTCCATTTGTCGTTGCGTTTATATAAGATTAACATTTAATATAATCAATAACAAGAAGATTCTTTAGAAAAAATAACATTAGTTAACTTGCATATGTTATTTCTAAATTTTCGATGCATATAGATATGCTAGCAATGATTGCATAACAATGGCATAATTAATTAATTGTAGACAATACAAAGCCCAGTTTGTAAACATAGAAAAAAAAGTTTAAGCATATTGATTTTTATATCTATTCAATTATTTGCTGTACATTTTACAAAAAGTCAAACTGATTATAAACGGCCTTTGGCCGCAAAATTTTTAACAAAATCCATTTTCGTTTAAGACTTGTTACAGACATGCTTTTAACAATATAACTCTATAGTAAAAATGGAAATTCATTACCTGTTAAGTTTTAAACAATTAAACTCCAATTCCATGACAACTATTATAACAATTTAATCTAGAGATTTCAATTTTTGTAAGCCTAAATGATAATAAAAATCAAGACTCTTTATTCACATTACAAAGATTATAAGCACCAAAATTTGAATAGTCAAATATATGCAATACAATGGTTCACAAAAAAACCCACTTAAACGGTCCTATAGCATTCCAGATTCTTGTTGATTGAAATAACCAAGTCATTGTTTCAAATGTCAGCTACACCCCATTTAAAATAAATGTAACTTATCTAATAATGAGAAAAATGTGATTATTCTGAAACATTAACATTTTTCCTATAAGGTTAAACAACATACTTAAGGTTAATTAAGTTCAGACGTTTCTCCTAAAATCAGATAAGTTTAATCGACTTAACATTTGAATGGATTTTGTGGTATTTAAATTTGATTTTGATGATAAAAGTATTCTTGAAAATACATAAAATCTAAATAACATTTGAATGGTGAAAGCAATTACAGTTGACATATATAACCAAGCACAAAATAGAATTATGTCTATGCTATTTACCCTAGCAACAACAACAACAACAAAAATAATAATTATGAAAAAAAACAACAATTTTTGACTTTTCTACTATGAAAAATGTTATTTTTGAAAACAAAACAAAAAAAAAACCAGAGTGAACAAATACAAATTTGCACACAGTTTATTGGTTAAGAAGTTAATCAAATGGTATACAAATCCCGAAATATCTTTCTAAAATTATTAAGGAAAGAACGCAGTTGAGCCCCCTTAAAGACATATTCTGGTAGCAAAGCCCTGTGATATATATTGATCATGTAAAATTAAAAGATATTTGCCTTGTGTTCCTATTTAAACGGAAATGAATTAATTACAAACAAACAAATAAATGCTGCACAAGATAAGCTGTCGATTTATATGCAAATCAAATGTTATGGTTTTAATAATACTCTTAAAGTATGCGGTAGCACGGAATCTAATAGCACTTCTATGGTAGTAAAGTAAAGAAAGTATAATGTAAAACACATAGAAACAGAATCTAATATCCCTTCTGGAATTAATTGTTTGCCTTTAACAGAAACGGAAGGCAACTGTAACCATCAAACAACCAATCTGGAAATTGCATGATAATTGATATCTTAAATATGAAATCAAATGTTATTTAAATTTATTCTAAAGAATATCAACTGAATAAAACTTATTCTTCAAATTTTACTACACCCTTTTAGGATGGGATGCTGAAGTTACTATTCACACTAAAAAACAGAGAAAACAGAATTCCTAAAGAAAGCATATCAGAACAAAATTGGAAATGTTGCAGGCCCGGTTTGATTGAGCCTGTTTATGGACAGTACTGGCATAGGCAAGTTACCGTCCACGCCCCCTAGCATTGACTTAAGTAGAATTCAACACAAAAATGGTGAAATTTTGAATTTAGAAACACCTGCATATGTGTTCATACGGCGGTTATTATGGAACTTTCAATTTGACACAGTAGCGCCATTCCATGCATTAAACGATTTTTACATAAGTATGCATTACTGTTGTTTTGCCAGGTAATAACTTCATGACGTGTTGGAAATTATGCTTTATTAAATGTTTAATGATAAATAACAAATTGGTATTCCAGGAAAAAAAGATTATGCGGACGTAGCGAATACACGTATTTAATATGAAGTAAAATATCATTTGCTTTCATCTAACAAAAAACACAAAAATAACAATAAGACGCACTGAATTGCACTTTCTAACAAATTGGACTGTGTATTAATGCAGCAATCATACAAAGATTTCGTTGTCTGCATATAAATCAGATTATTTTCTCAAATTAGTTGACATCGGATAAAACTTAAACCTTTCAGCTTAATGCCACTTGATGTAGAATGAATATTCCTGAACAAATATGATACGTGGAAGCATTTCATTCTTGAATTGGATTTGAATCAATGAACAATTTTTGTCACTCTGAACTTTCAATTTTGCCTGTTATGAAAAGGAAAAATGCAAAACAAAACGATTTCAACACCCGCAAATTCGCATCACACTATTAATCAACAATGGATGCTTTTCCAAAAAATCAATTTCTTAGCAACAATATCCTTCAATCATAAAAAAACCCAATTGTTTAAACCAATTGATATATACTTAATTTATAGGTGATCAAATGCAGATAAACTTGCACTCATTCACATACAGTAGTGTTAACTAGCCACATGAATTTAAATATTTGGTCGCAATGACTAATTCATAATTTGTAATCGAGGCTATAACAGTTTCGGTAATGCAAAAAGTTTCAAACAGTTTAAAATAAATATACACAAAACAAGTTGGTATCAGAAGATGTGATTACATTACTCGTTGATATTATTAAGTCAAAACATCCCATTTAAAATAAATGTACTTTTTCTGATAAGATATCTTCACGTGAAAAGATTTAAATCCTGAACCAAAAAGTTGAGAGTAGGGAATGTAAGTTTAATTGAGTTGAGATTTTTCTCCCGAAATCAAATTAGTTAAATCGACTAGACAATTGAATGGGTTTTAAATGTCTTTTTATTCGATTGTTGTGATTAAAGTATGGTTGAAAATACATAAAATCCCCATTACATTTGAATGGCAAAAGCAATTACACTTTGACAAATATATACAGACAAACTCAGGAATTTTTATATGTTATTAACCGTATCAAAGAACGTAGTAACGATTCTTTATATCGGGTTCAAGGGAAATGAAATCTAGTTAAATTCAGCAAAAATGAGATAAGGACCTATATTCTATTCATTCTTATGTTGATGAAGCCATCATTTATATCGATCAACATAAAAAAAATGGAAAGGTTACAGAGCAGTTGTCTACTTGTATATGCGACTGACTTTTTTGTACATACTCTTCCTCCAATAAGATGAATAAGCGAAGCGTTTCAAAGCAACAATAATTATACATTTTAATTGATATTTTCCGTTTCAATAATGTTTTCTTTTCATTACATCTCACATACACTAACGCCTCATTGTTTATCCGTATTAATCGATATATTGTACATCTACGGCAATTTGAAAGCAGCAATTGTCGTCATCCTAAGTACAGAATTCATTCATAAATGCGCCAGAATGACGTCATTTAAAAATGACAAGGGCGGGGTGAAAACTGATTTATCAAGGACTGATGTAAAGACAATGGTATCCAGTTTGACACATAATTCAAATTGTTGCAAAATTGATACAATAATTCTTTAAACATAAGATGAAACATTTGTGTTACTTTTTTTTCTTTTGGTTAAAGATATTTCATACCTTAGCGGCAGTATGGTGCGACATACAACAGCTCAATACGAAAATTAGCAGCGAAAATAAATCTGCGCTTAAAAAAAGTGCCAGTGATCTCAATTATATGTCGTGTTAAAATCGAAAATGTATTTTTGTGAAAGGTTTTTATCGGCTATTAAACAACCACACAGACCTGAATTAAAAATGTATCTGGAGTGAATGAAAGTTTCGATCATCATGTATTTTCATAAAAAAACCGGCAATGTATTTAAAAAAGGGAAAACAGTATACATGTATATTCATTTTTGCAAGTAAACATATATGAGATGAATTCACCTAAATGTGCTAGTGAAATAGATAAATACAGAATCCCTAAATAAAGCCAACCACGGCAAAATTGAAAATGTTGCAGGCTCGGTTTGATTGAGCCTGTTCATGGACGGTACTGGAAAGTGCAAGTTACCGTCCACGCCCCCTAGCACCGGCTTAAGCAGAATTCAACATTTAAACATGAAATAGTAAAGTTTTGAATTTAGAAACATCCGCAGATGTGTTCATACGGCGGTTATAATGGAACCTTCAATGTGACACTTCCGTGCCATTCCATGAAAAGCGGCGTCAATTAACAATTAAATAACTAAAATGTGATATTTTACTGCGTAGTTTAATCAGACTCTTCTGAAAACCTTCTTGATTTATTTGTCAACGCCTTTACAATTTGATCTGCTTTGCGGGTAACCGGTCGATAATGCTCTGCCCACTGTTGAGATACCCACACGTTAAATTTTTAACTTATTCATGTCTGTCCGTCAAATACATTTCTTTGCACACAAATCGCTATATTACTTTACATTTCTGTACAGTATTTTTTTTTACAAATTTACATGTGTGAATAAGTATTTATACATCATCATGTAATCCTTAATTTTTATTTTTTCGTAATTATATGCGAATAATTATCATGGGTCCTATTCATACATTTTCTGTGATAACAATGATAAAAAAAAGATTAATGAGAGTTCAGTGTTCTGAGACATGGAAAGGGTAATGCTTCTGATATGTAAATAACAAATAAATGTTATTATAATACAATTACTCATGTGCTAACAAAACCGAGTATTTATTAACATTTGGCACTATCTAAGATCAAGTCGTTGTTTTATTTTGCATTGCATTTTGCAGCTTAATCTAAATTGTTATAAATTTGTCTGTGTTTAAAATGACAGATTATTGCATTAGAACAAGGAAAAAGGGTTTGAGATAAGACATAGATTTGTTAAACTATAACAACTGAATATTAATGTATAAATCAAAACATTTTAATTAATATAGGGGCGAATCAAATACATATTTGATTATTAAAAATCATTGAAAACAGAATCAGTTCTAGGGATTTCTGCACAGTTTCTACTAAGATAATTATACGTGGAACCAGCTCGGGCATGTTATACCATAAACTATTGATTACATTTATTTATGGTTACTGTGACTTTTTTAAAGTATAATTTGCTTTATTGCTCACTGTAAACATGCTAACATTATACTATTAAGGAGTTGAGATATCGTTCTTAATTCCGATCAAATGTCAAACGTATTGAAATAAAATCTTTGGGAAATTGTATTTGTGAAACAAATGAAAATCTATTTAACCAACTTTACAATGTTAAGAAATTATATTATCGACTGAATGACTGAATTCATTATGACGTAAACAAATATAATCGTGATTCAATTGTATTGCTTATCGGTGAAATCCCTAAGTCCTCGTGTCATATAGGTTTGATAGTTGTGTCATCGTTCATATACTTAACCATGTTTAATGACATTTCCACAAATCTTTTATCATGTCAAGAAACTAAGTTCATGCAGCTAGACTTTTGGAAAATGGTTCATCAGCGCATACACAATTTAAAGGGTCATAGCGGGCACCGCGTAAGAGCGGGACAACTTATGAACAGGGTAGCCAGAGATAATTAAATGTAGGACACGGTGCGAATAAACCTTCAACCACAACCAAAGCAGGCACTCCCTATCACGAAAAACAACAACAACAAACAAACAGGCAAACAAAAAACTTATTGTGCACATTAATTTAGGGACAGTAATTAAAACAACTATTTCATAAAGTTTAAGAAATATGAGAAAGAGAGTGTGGAGGGTGAGTCAAGCATAAAAGAAGACTTACTGAAAGATGAACATCTTTGTTTTATATTTTCAAAATCCATCAATTGAGCGTGAAGTATAATGAAAAGCATTGGGAAAAGACAAAAAGTTTGAAACATTTTATTCATTATAATTGAGTTACTGTATTGTTCGAAATTGTCCAGCATTTCCGATACGACAACTTAATCCATTATGCTCTCTGTTTCATATGATTGGCATTTAAGACTATTCTATTTTCACACGATAGTTTGACCTTATTGGTTAACTAGAAATTTATCAAATAGAAAAGGTATCATGTTATTCTAAGAAAACTTCTTCTTTCAAAGTATATTTGTTTTTTGTCCGTGCTTTTGTGTATAGGATTAATATAAAAAGAAGAAATAATCCAAGAAATAAGTTGGCAATTTATATGCAAATTGAATGCATTAGTTTTAATAATACTATAAATATGCGCAAACACAAAACCAAATAACAGATTAATGAAGATCTTTTTTCCCCTTCAGAAAACTTAAAATTTGATTTCTTCGTAAGTTTGTTTTGCTATCAACATAATGTTTCTTTTAAATTTCTTTTAAAATTAAATTAAGCATGCTCATAAAAGTTCATTAGCAATTATCATATTAAAGTTAAAACGTGGAACATTTGTCTTGTTTTAGTAAACTTTTCAAATACGTTTTATATTTAAAATTAGAAATATTAAACAGACATGCTTTAAAACTTAGTAAATGAGCAAACATATTTTTAATTTTGTACATTCTTGTTGTTGCTGTAGTAGTTATCGTGTCTGAGTGAAAGAACGATTTCAACTTTTCATCATAAGCAATAAGTCAATAATCTCTTTATTTGACTAGTGTACATACACAACATAGTTAAGATGTTTTATAAGAATTATGTTGAAAGGCCTTTTAGTCTTCAATGTAAATATATTTTCTTGCAAGCTGACATATATATTGGTTGCAGGCTAAAATAACAAAGGAAGTTGGTATAAGTTTTCTTCCAAACAATTTCAATCTTTATCCTGCAAAAGTTTACACTAAAATGTTTTAAATGTATATATAACATTATTAGACTTAAAGAAACGTTTAAAACATTTACTATTTTTTTCCTGATACTTTTTACTTTTTTGAGACTACGATACCATTCTTTGATTGTTAACCAGATTAACATTTCGTATGTAAAATAAGACTCAAAAACGAATTTCTAGATTTAATTCAGATTTTTGCTGAATGTGTGGTTTTCAGGTGGCTTATCATTCATTTTTGTTACTTTTCACTAACATACCTGTTTTATTATTTTATAATTATACTTTTTAATTAAAATCATACCGTATATCATCCGTTTTATATGTATTCAATATTTAAAATCTTTTGATTTGCTCAATGGTTATAACGTAAACTATGTGATAACTCTTCTTTCTGTAGAGTTTAATGTAAGCATTTATAGCATCACGACCAAGCCAAAAAGAAATATACTAGTTAAACAATTTAAATAAATGTTTTTGTGAAATTGCAGTACCAAATTCAAATAAGCGTTTATATAAGGTGGCATGGTAAATACTATTTTTGCCAGAACAAAATTTAAAACATAAACAGTCAATTTAAATGCAGACTTTAGTTTTACATTATTATCTGATAGAGACAGTTCCATGCAAACACGTAATTAAAAAGTACTTTTCTTAGTTACAAATAAGTCTTAAAATACTTATCTCTGATTTAGTATGTCAAAGTCTTATTTGTTATCTGATATTTATTGTCGAAGATCTTAAACCCATTAAAATCCACATAAAATAAACGAGTGAAAGTAATGTAGTCGTATTGTAATTTACACAGCACATGGGAAAATTGCTAGATATTGGTATATTCAGCTCAAACCTTTATAAATCTACATTTTTATGTGTAATTATACAACATTGTTCTTATATTGTTCTATTAACATCGATCTATTGGCTGTTAGGGAAATAGCAATATTTATACCAAAATAAAATAAATTAATGGTTTATGTGGGGACTTTGTAACCGTATTATGAATAACAACTGGGGGCGTCCGTGGCCGAGGAGTTAAGGTCGTTGACTTCAAACCACTTGCCCCTCACAGCTGTCAGTTCGAATCCCGATAGGGACTTTGGATTCTTTCATGTGATGAAGCTATCCAGCTAGCTTACGGAACGTCGTAGTTTCTACTCATGTGCCCGCTCGTGCCTGAAATAATGCACAGAAGAGCACATGAGGTCTTCCTTTACCAGTAAAGCTGGAACGTCGCCATATGACCTATACTGTGTCGGTGTCGCTTAAAACATAATCAAACAAACAAAACAACTACATTTTAACAGAATACTTTTAATTCTTCAAGCATTTAATCAATTATCAAGCTCGTAATATCAATAACCTCAAACATGATTTTATAATACATGTAACATGCAATGAATTGTTGCATAACTGATACATGTATGTTGTGATTCATAGAATGTGTAAAGAAGAAATCCATTGAAACTTAACTGTCTGGATAGTTTCTTCCCGCTAAAGCATTTTGCAGCATAAACAATCATGAACAGTGATATTTCATCCACGACTCGACACTTGTGTCAAATATTTTCTTGATGTATTGACACATGAAACAAATTAATACTACAACATATCAATAGACATATCACCATTAACCTTGCCTCTAACGAATGTTCGTTGCCTCTTTCTAAAGATCAATCAACTGCCGGTGAATTATTACTGTCAAAACATTAAAGAGAAATGCATGCTTTTAGTAAGTAGTCAAGTATTCTTGTAGGTTTAGAGCTATCAAAAGATATTTAAGTAATATACAGAGAATTTGCACATTAAAATATGAAAAACCAACACAAGATCAACAAGAAAAGGTGGCGTTCAACGCACGCAAACCCCAACACGACCCAGCAACACAGGACCATGGCAAGGAGCTCAGCAGGACACCAAAATGAAACTGGACAGGGCACAATGCAAGCACGAAACGACGAAGAATGCTAGTTTAAACATATGTTCTTCTTCTTATATACATGTAAGTGCAGTAAGGCTGATAGCTGCAATTTGCTGACTGTTGCTTTCAATAAAAAAGATTGATTTCATTATTTCAGAGGGATCACTCGTTTCCTAGATTTAATGTAGCATGAATAAATATTACTTAATTGGAATAAATAGCTTGAATAAATATAATACTCCTGTAAAAAAGTAAAATAGAGAAAAACAGAATCCCTAAGGAAAGTCCAACACGCCAAAATTGAAAATGTTGCAGGCTCGGTTTGATTGAGTCTGTTGTCAAACCCAAAACTAGCTGTTATAACTTCTTTTCATATAAAACGGATGATTCAAAACAACAACAACAACAGTAGTTTATCAATTATTATAGTGTATTTACCTCATAAATTGTTTCTTTTGTCATTCATGGAACATTGTCTGTCATATTTTGAAAATGATAGTATATAACAAAGATGGTGTCAGACACGTTCCAATATCCGATACAGCAAATAACTTTTCCAGTTCGGAAATCTATTTCCTGTTATTTTGTGTTAAACACCTCTTTTTAAAAGGCAACTTGCATTGACTTTAAGGCCTAGTTGAGAAAGCTTAATATTGTTATATGGACATTATTCAAATAAAATGTATGTTATACATATTAATATACAAAAAGACAAATTTGAAAGAAATATCTAAAGAAAAGCTTTTTAAATGTTTGTGTCATTACGAAAATACCGCCAAAGGTTGTAAATAAATGTTTAGTGATACACTGAAAATATTAGCACAGTAATATTAAATGTTCTTTTAACTTCGAGCTCCATAGTGGAATATCTGCATAAGTATTGTTTAACATCATTAATATTGTGCCGCACTGGTTACATATGGATGTAAAATGATCAATATCACTGACTAAACAAACGAATCTTATCAAACTTATTCAATCTATAGTTAGTTTGTCGCGGCGTTAAAGAAACATAGTTCACTGTCAAATTATCAATACTTATCAATACTTAAGAAATTAATAATGTAATACAACACATTGGTTGAACGCACACGTGTTAAATTGTGAGTTCTTTGCTTATTTCTCATATATCTGTGGAGGAAAGACAATTTTACATATCTTTCTTATAACCCTTCACGGCAATAAGTGATAGGCAAATAAACATTGATTGTATGTCAAAAGAATCAGTTCAGCACGACATTGTTGTCGTGTATACATGTTATGTGGTACTTTTTGTTTCTTCTATTTGGCCTTTTTTCAACTTGGGTGGTTCCAGTATTCCTACCTGAATACTGTATAATCACCCTTAGGATATGTTGCCTGCTTCTTAAATTTGTCTTTTGACGTCTTGTCTGTGATACGCAGGCTTCATAACCTCAGATCCCCTTACAAAATTCCATTTTATTTAGTTCAGCCCATTGTTTTCTCGTTTCAAGCACACGCATTCTTTTACTTGGGGACCATACGCCGCTTTTCATGGAATGACACTACTGTGTCGTATTGGGCTTTCTTTAGGGATTCTTTTGTACTCTATTCTATTAAATATAGTGACTTTTTATTTCTTTTGTATCTATTATCTAAGGTTTCACCCACAACTAAGAAAATGTTTGGCATGCTTATAATGATATTTTATGTTTTACAAATTAGTGAAATTATAGATAACAAGACTATAATTATTGGAATAAATAGAGGATATTCAAGTTTTTTCTATAAATACATGATTTATTTTCATTGAGTGGTATGAAAATAAATATTTCATGAGTGGCGGTAGCCACGAGTGAAATATGGTAATTTTCATGCCACAAGATGAAAATAAATCATGTATTTATAGAAAAAACTTGAATTTTCTGTTTATTATATATATTTTTCTCTTTTTTGATATTAAAATTTGAAAGATTTTCCCGTACTGGCAGAATTTAAAAGAAAGTAGTCCGGCAAGACACCAGTGAAAATACGGAAAATATGTTTCACTGCAGTGAAAAATAAATTTTTACAGTGAAAATACGGAAAATGAAAATACGCATTTTATTTCATCAATATTTCTCAATATTTCATTTATAAGTATATAATAAAACAACATCTAGGCACCTTGATATTTCATATGGCCTGTGTCTTCGTCTTGTCTTAATGTCAAATGGAATATATTTTCCCCGTAAAAAAAACCCAATAAAACAAACGTTATATTGGATCCCGAACGATTTTTCAATTTCCGTTACAGCAGATAAAACTTCTAAATCTGTTTCATATTTCCTGTTCTGCTGTGATTTATTTCCCTATTAAATAGCTATTTGCAGCTACTTCAATTGTTATTGGAACATCTTGATAATATAATAAATCATATGAATTGTAGAACTACAACTACAGTAAAATCCCGCCTTACGACCATCCCGTTTTCACGACCAATCCGCTATATACATATACATACCTCACAATACATGTATTAGTAAAGGTATTATTGACATTTATAAATGTACTATAAAGGATTCAATGCTTAATCTTATGATTTAAAATGTTTTATAATACCTATGAATTGCAAATTAATATGGTATTGTACCATGATCTTTGAGGTCAATTCTCGAACGAATTCTATTTTAAGATGTCTTTGTTACTTATCACACATACATATTATGCCCTTACAGAATAAACTGTGTAGTAACAAAATATTGTGCTGCTACTTCCAGCAGGATTTCAACCGTAACCCATTACTGCATGAGCATTTTGTTAAAAATTGCTTTATATTGAAAAGTCTCCTGTTAAAAGTTCAAATTGCTATGAAAGTATAAAAGATGCTTTAATATTCATAAAACTTGGCACAAATGTTAACTGTACCATAGCCTTTGTAACGGCATGCTCAGTCTTAAATTTTCTGTTACCATGGCAACGCAAGGACATCAGAAAATTGACAAAAATCATTATTTTGCTTTGGTATCCATCAAAACTGATTTCAAAGTGCCGCAACTTCTCAATAGATTGAGATAGAGTCTTAAGTTTTTCAGCGTTCGTCTGATCGATCTTAAGCCAATTTTAGCCTCACACAAGTCCAAAATCTTCTTGGCGATGAGAGGGGCAGGTGTCCCCTTCAAAGCCCTAAGCAGAGACAGGGGGGGGGCACACCGCACTTCTGGCAACCCCTTTATGTATCTATTTTATAGGAGACATTATCACTTGTTTTAACATTTCTCAACCAAAAACAGGTGTATGGGTCTAAATAGGGCATTTTTCACCATTTGAGGCCTCAAAAGGGGCAAGGGTGAAAAGGCATGAAAAACGTCTATATGAAATTAACAGAAAATGACGAAAAATATTGGAATTACCCAAAATCGAGTTTTTCCATGTTAAAACATGGCCTTACACATAACTTAGAAGAAAAAATGTTGTTTACGTTTATTTTCAATAAGCAATAATTTCGTAAGCGTGCTATTCGCTATGCAAACATAATTCATACAGGCATTTTGGAAATATTCAATATTGAATATATTTAAAGATCTCCTTATTTAAGCGCAAAAGGCGAAATCAATTACCTTGTTGAAGTTTATTTTAAAATCAACCTTGATTTATTACTGCAAAAAATATATAGCGCAAGACAAAATACTTCCTGACCCCTTTCCCATATTTTATAATTCAAAACAGCAGGTATCAAGTGCCATTTGGCAAATATAAAGCTACTTTTTGTTTTATTTTTCTGGTCCATCGGCTTCAATTCCAGCACGTTTGTGTTGAAGATTAAATGGTACTTCATTCTGTGCCAGAGGGTGTGAGAGTTGTTGAACTTTTAACTCCGTATGAAATATTTCATTTCCTGTAATTCATTAAAATGTCACAAAACGGAAAAGGGTTATAAAAAAAACCAAGACTAATAAAATATTGGATGCGTAAGTTGCCTTAAGATGAGATGGGATTATATTTGATAATAGAATAGGGACAAGTTTGAAAATGTTTACTTACATTTCTAAGGATGTGTATGTTCCATACACTTGCCAGAACACAAACCGACATATCTTGAGACTTTTATTTGATTAAGAGCCTAATTTCATTAAAATAATACATGCCGTTGAGCAATATAAACTAATATACAATAATAAAAACTACATGTAATATAAACTCAAAAGTAGTACAATTTCGTAAAACAAACAATACATCCTTAAGACATATGTATGAGATATTTAACAAAGAAAAGCATTTCTGTGAAAATAAATTTTACTATCATACATAAAAAATCTAAAACAATTAAAACGCCAATCGGGAGAACATTAAGCACATTTCACTCCTGAAGAGCAATGCATTGTACCCCAAAGCGTCGTATACAACTCTACAAGTACTGTATTTTAAGATAATCTCACCTTTCATAGATGTTGAAATGAAACAGATAAGCTAGATTACATGATTCGAGACAAAGAATTGTTTAGTATGCTGCAGTAATAAAATATTCTTTGAATGTCGAACAGTAAAAAAAACGTTCTAGCAATTAAGCATTTAGAATGATTATTTACACACGAAGACCTAGTGTTATATATAATTGTGTGTAGTATTGTATCAACGAATAAAAATTGACACCAATGTATGCTTAAGCCAAAATGGTTTGCAACGATTTCATTTCATATGATCACTTTTATGTTTAGTTATAATTACTTTGACTTTATCGATGTCAATGTCTCATTTTTTAAAATCATATGTACTTTAAATTTTTATCTTATTACTTCAATTTATTAGTAAAACTCAAATTCGTCTAACATAAGGCGCTTTTATAATAGGGTTTTGATACAAATGAATAATAAGGTCTGAATACGTTTTGATACTCTATTATTATCCTTATCTTTGATTGACAGGTTTTCAATTACATTACATATTTGTTATAGAAAATTGTTCACGGCTAGACGCCATTACTTTAAAAATTAATTCAATTAGGAATTTTTGCCCTGTCTTTACACAAAATTTAGCATATTACGAAATATAGATAATTTATACTGGTTTACTTGATAGATATTTTTAAAATGTCAGCAGAAATATATGAGCATGCAAAAATTTGATCAGACACCTTCATATTATCATAATTAATTGTAAGTGTTCAATTATAAAAAGAATACTATATTGTACATTTGAATCGCATTGTCAGTTAATAAATAAACTATATTTATGTTTATTTCAACTTCTTTTCTACTAACCTTTTGATGTTTTCAGACAAATTGTAATCCACTCAGATTAAGTTGTGCATCATTTTTACTACCTGCAATCTTTAATTATGATTTGTTTCACCTAGAGTTATATAGATAACCTAGATTTCAAAGCTATTAGTACCATGATATGGTGTATTGTATAATCAAAACTGCACCAGTCAACTTAAATATATTTTTTATATATAATAAAACATGAAATGCATATTGATTAAAAAGAACAAAAACTTAAATGTGCATGCTTAACTTATTCATTTCGTATCAACACATCCAAATAATCACCCTTTGTAGTTTGTAGTTTCAACAGAAATCCGAGACTTCTGTTTTTGTCGTCCATTTTCCTTGCTATTGGAATAAATAACTCTTATCCACCGTTAAGTTACCATATAAGTACAATGCTCTAAAAATATCAAATGACACATTCGTCTAGTAAATGAAGTCATTACAACATATTTTTATTTCGAAATCAACTTGTGTGAGGCATCGTTTGATACTTAAAATATGCAGCGGGGCAATGACCGAATGATTAATCGAATATTTCTACATTAAAGCATAATTTCTTTAAGTTGACATCCTTAGACAGAAGTTGTATCTGGTTAAAAGAATCTATTTAAACGTTAAAGACGGAAGTAACCTTTTAGATAAAAATACATTTTTTAATATTTTTTATTTTCTTCTTGTCAAAATTTTTTTGAAAAGTCATAGACTTTCTATGTTTCAATGAAAATATAACAATATATGGAATTTAATGATTTTATAAAAATGTGAACGTGAAAGAAAAATGGCGAAATGTCAATCAATTTACTTTAAGGAAAATGTACCATTTTGGCTAGAAGTTGTGTAGACTATAGTTTATATCGTCTGAATTTCTGGACATTATATATTTTCATCGGTATTTGATCGCCTTTCAATTATAGCGAATGTTTTAAAGAACGTATGACTGACTAAAAGGTTGTTGTTTGTAACAGCAGACATATATCTATACACATTTATGGTAATAAAATATATTTTAAAACGCCAAGTTCAAGCGTCAATAAATAGTTTTATTATATACTTATAAATGAAATATTACGAAATATTGCTGAAATAAAATGCGTATTTTCATTTTCCGTATTTTTACTGTAAAAAATTTATTTGTCACTGCAGTGAAACATATTTTCCATATTTTCACTGGTGTCTTGCTGGACTAATTCTAAATTCAGCCAATTAAGAAAATTCAAGGGGAAATCTTTCAAATTGTAATGTTAAGAAAAGAAAAATGTATATAATAAACAGAAAATTCAAGTTTTTTCTATAAATACAGGATTTATTGATAAAAAAGCGTGAATATCCTCTATGAATAAATGAATATAATTTAATCATCTTTCCAGTGTCATTTAAGGTAGGGATTCGACTAAATTTCATATTCATTCAAGTGACTATTTTCAATTAGACACATTGCACTATCATAAATGACGGCGAATTGTCATTTCATTTCTATGCTTATGTTCATCAAAAGTCCCCTAAAACTTTTGTGATGGTTATAAGATAGATCCTGAGTTAATAAAAATTTTTATTTGGGGCGTCCGTGGCCGAGTGGTTAAGGTCGCTGACTTCAAACCTCTTGCCCCTCACCGCTGTGGGTTCGAATCCCGACAGGGACTTTGGATTCTTTCATGTGAGGAAGCTATCCAGCTAGCTTACGGAACGTCGGTGGTTCTACTCAGGTGCCCGTTCGTGCCTGAAATAATGCACGGAATGGCACCTGAGGTCTTCCTCCACCAGTAAAGCTGGAACGTCGCGATATGACCTATACTGTGTCGATGTGACGTAAAACCCAAAACAAACAAACAAACAAAACTGTTTATTTAAAATTAAAATTATTGGCAAACATTTAGCAGCACATATTATAAGATTCTAATTCATTCATAAAAGCAAATAAAGTTATGTACAATTCGGTCACAAAAAGTACTACCAAGGGATATCTCTTTTGTTTTAAATGTATCTTATATATCCTGCTGTTAATATTTCAGGAAACATTGACCACCTATATCATGATTCTGCTTCATTAATTATATAAAAAGAACCACATTAATTCAACATACTTATATAGAACCATTAACGTGCCTATTGGCCATTAAAAGCCTACGATATAGCCCACTAAAAGTCGTAAAGACGTCCTTTATTTCCTACTATTACATTTATTGATCAAACTTTGGCTCGTTCTGAATAAAAAGCCCGAGAGATACATAAGGCATTGACCTTGCCTATAGAAAAGCTTTGATAATGTAAGCAATATGATTAACATGCAAAGGTAATTTTAACAAATCATAATATTTTATAAATTGAGACATGACAACATCTTATCAGTTCTTTAAGGTTTGAGGTCTTGAAGATCTTGAAATTAGTAATAGTCGGGATAATAAATGAAGTAATCAGCCATAGTGTCAGTTATAAAAACAGAAATTGTCATATGTTATCTGTGATCCATTTAAATATGACATATCCTATTTATTCAAAGTATTCCATGTCAAAAATTAAAGTTTTTGTTGTATTCTTTTAAAATTCGAGTTTCATTGTAAAACTATTAAAGAAGATGATTAATGAAAATATTGATATATAAAAAAGAATCATCGTCATAGATAAAAAAATCAAAATCTGCTTTTTTACGTTACATTCCAATGATGTCAGATGTTAAAGTTTCAAATAGTATTCTTTGAAACATTCAATTTATTGTAAAAATGTTTCCGTCCGAACATTATAACAGAAACAAGAAATCAAGATCTTTGAAAGGGACAGATTGCATTTGTAAATGAGGAATAGAATACTACCAAACTTAAAGAATAACATTAGTTTAGGAAGACTAGTACATTAGTACAATTTGAAAGACCTTCGTAGCGTAGTTTCTTTGACCTTATCATTCATGAAAGAAGAAGCCTTTTAGGTACAAAATTCAGACAGATTTTACATCGACAAATTGCATTGCAATCACAAGCAAAGCAAGTTGTGTCATTTGGAAACTTATTAAGGAAAACACAAAGGAACGAATGCACATTGATGAAAACAGTTACCATTGTTTTCTCTTCATACAATCACTCATTTGTCGTTGTTATGATAACTTAGATTGAAAACAAATAATCTTGTTTTAGAATATAGGAATCTGATTTACTTAAATGTTCATGTTCAATATTATTATTTAAAGCAAATATCAATTTACGTTTTTTTTTACATATTTCTACGCAGCATCGTAAGCTAAATTATGTACAACTTTAAATATGAAAACATGTCAAAAGAAAATCTAAAAGGATGTTCTTCTTTCTGCTGTATTAGATCTAAGTCTCTATTTATTTCAAGGCCAATTAAACGTGAAGCAGCGTGTTAATATTTAAATTTGGCTGTATTGAATTACGACAGGCTTCGCCTATACAAGACAGTATCACGTTACATGAACATATAAAGCTACCTCAAACTGTCCAAGAATTAAGAACAAGTGTTAATATTTGTTTGGTTTCATCACAATATCATGGTCAAAGAATTGAAAAATGTCAAGGATTAATCGAACTAAAGAGAAACTGTGAAAAGTTTACATAATACAACAAAGGAGAAGTCAAATAAAAGAACCATTTGTTGCTTAAATAGAACAGTATAATTACAACAAAAAACACACTTCCGATTTAACAGTTATGTTGCGGAGATTTGTGAGGCTATATTTTACAACGTCCAAGTTTTCGTATTACATGTATATCTATTTGCATCTTTAGTTGAGATAAAGTAAATTGTATTGTATGTTTTTCAGAAAAATGTGACCAGTTAAAATATCATTATACAATTCATGTACTTTTCAATATACATGTAAATTTGCCAAAAAATGTTTAGCAAGTTATTCGAACGTTACGTCAGGCACGCAATCAGAGTGTCAGCTTTTTACATCTAAACTTTCACTTGTTAGCTCCGATTCATTTCAAAGAGATTCATTTGTGTGACATTCCCAATTTATTTAACGTCTTCCATGTCAAATGATGAAGCATCGATTGTATCCCTTTTCATATAGAGTGTTTTTTTTTGAGAAATATTTTGTCTTGAATTATGATAAATGAAGATATTGATATAAAACATCATCTCAGATAACTAGATTCTAAAATCTGCCTCGTATTTCCAAGCAATACTCTTTTCAATGACGTTTCCAATTCATTTCAAGAATGAATTCTTAAGTTTCAGTAACATTTGTTTTGCTGATTCAGTTAAATTGTGAAAAATGTCCTTGTCAGATTAGCAGATTAATATCAAAAGAATATAATTGACCAACAGACTCAATTTGACTTCAAGTTAACTTTCATTTTGTTTCTTTATCTGATCAAAGGGTAGCATGTTACTGCACAAGCCTATTCATTAATGTATACAATTCCTTAGTTTACCCTGAGGCATATTGAAATTAAAGTTTTGTTTGCTTCGTAGATAAAGATTTTATTTCATTCTCAATAACTTGTGCCTTTTAGTGCTATAAATGCATATACAGGAACCGTCTTGTGGTAAATTCTTTTATATTTAAGAAATATTGAATCTTTAAATAAGATCGAGTGTAATAGTAAGATAAAGAAATAAGTTCTTGACTGTGATAACTTAATAGCGACGGGTATTTATTGCATTTGTTAAAAACATTCAAAGACGAGATAAAAAGTATATTGTTTAGTTTTCCGTTTCTTAAACTACATTAATATAGTCAGTATCTGTAGCCTTAATTAAGTTTTGTGGATTTTGTTAAAGGTCCATTATGCCTCAGAAATGCTATCATTTTTATTTCTAAAAAGCAATTTTATTTTTTGTATATTATAAAAGTTTCCAAAACCATATTCATTTGATATTTACATGACAATAGGCATCGATTTTGTATGATTTATATTTATACCATCGCAGGCATACGTATTTGGTATAATATTTGATGTTAACTATCATCTATGCCTGAGAGAAAGAAAAAAAATAGTTGAAATTTATTATGTTTCTGCTTTATCTTATTTTTTGTTTGTATGAAACTGCTTTAGGTAGGTTGTTTTTCTATAGACACGATGATATATTCAAGTTGTCCATTAAATGTCTGCTTTTATTCTAAACTAACAAAAAACTGTTGTTAAATCGACAGACGTTTCTCTCGATGTCTGTTGATAGAATCAAACGTATTTGTATATTTCAAATGGGATATGTATTGATTGTTGATCTGTATAGCCTCAATATGAAATTATATACTTAAATTTAGTTGGTTTAAACCAGTTGTCGGGATATTGTCTATTTTGCAGAAATTTCCTTGAAACCTGCAACCAGTATATTGTGTGAAAAGTTTTAAAAAGTTTGTTAAAAATGTGTATATATTGTAGCTTTAAAAAGGCAAACATAACTAACTATTTATTATCGCATGACAAAAGAAACAACAAAAAAGTGCAAAAATGTGCTTCAATTGTCCCCTTTTAATAGCAATGATGGATGAAATCGAATTCTATATAATGATTTTAATGAGGTTTTAATTTGTGCCGACAAAGAAAATTGTACCACGTAACCAATAACTGTTCCAAAGTGTAAAGAGCTATATTTAAAAATATCGATTTTTTCATATTCTTATGGTCATGTCTTGAACAATTTGTAACAAAGGATATTTTATATACATTAATATGGTGCTTAAACAGAATAAGATGATACGGAATATAATGTTCCTCTTCTAACGTTATTAGGTTTGCCTTGATTGTAAATATGCGCCAATCCCTCAATCGATTTTGATAATTCCCTTTTGCCCCTAGATTTGTGTTTGTGTGTTTTTTTTGTGTTTTTTTTTTTCTAATTTTGGTTATCCCCTTCCCCGTACTTCAAGTCCCCTTCTCCTGTGCCCTTTTATTTTGTGGGCCTATAAATCAATCAATTGTATTTGACTTCCTTGTCGGTTCCTTTTATCTTTTTTTATGTAAAAATAAGTGATTATCCTGTCCGTGCTTTTCCTTGTGCCCTGTCCTGTTTTTGTTTCGGGTTCTCCTGGGCTCTTGTCGCTGGTCCTTGTTGCTCAGTCGTGTGGGGTGGCGTTCATTGAACTCCTCCTTTCCTTGTTGATCTTGTTTACCATATTTTAATAAAATAAAGTGACAAAAGTTTCGTTCATTCTAGGTATTCTGTAATCATAATATAAATAATAATTAAACATATCCAGCAAACTCAAAGAGCTATTATGAAAACCTGTGTTCACATTTCAGTTTCTTGAATTTTTGTGTTTATCTTTACAAATAAAACTTCAAGAATTCACGATTTCAACTTCATGAATTCACGATTTTATCATACAGAATTTACGAATTCACTCAAATGAATATCATATGTCCAGGTTTAAAAATAATAATTGACCTGACAAAATTACGACCAAAATTAAATTATTTTATATTAGGTATCTAGTATGGCTTTAGATATTATTTCAAATATTAAAACTGAAATCTTTATCATTCTATTAAGTTCTATATATTTATATTTTCCTCAACGACAACAACTATTCATGGCTTCTTTGCTACTTTGAAATTAAGGCTGTAATTTAATGATATATATGATGATCCTTTTATCATTTATCTGATATAAGCTTTTATGTTTGGTAAATCAATTACTGTTACATATTTAAGTATTCACGTTAACGTACAAAACACACATTTTGAAACATAATGCCAAAACACGATTCTCACAGGCATCTGAAATACAACATTTAAAATCTGGCAGTTTTATTTCTTCTTAATCTGTTTCAGAAACAAAAGATAAAGTATTTGAAACAATCACACCTCTAGATACATCAGCAACGCAACGTTCACACAAGGAAGACATGATCGGTACATATTACCTTATTTGTATACTTGGTTTTGAATTCTAAATCAATTCAATGCAAGAATGATTTCCTTTCAGTATATAAAGACAATTTGAAGAAGAGCAATAAATCAGCTGGTCTGTGTCATATGTGGGATGATTATCAGTTTGTTATATCTAACATTCTATCTTCATTCCTTTTCCAACTAATTTATTTCTCTGACATTTCTAATTTATTTTTAGTCTTTGTGTCACAAGTCAAAACATTCGATGTTTTTTGTCTTCGTTTTCATTTTCATAATGAAAAATGCCTTCGTCTGACAGTATGTCAGTTATACAGATTGATATAAAAACTACATAATAAGGGATTGTATGACACCATCTGACATTATTGCTAGTGTAAAACTTTGTAAATTGTTGTAATTGAATAATCATCATTCAAGCCAAAGCTGTGCCTCTATGTGTATTATATAATCTTTAACAGCATCTGTTTTGTTTTGCTTGGTCATAAATATTGTTCTATTTATGATAAAGCGGAACGAATTGCCTTGTGTTCCTTAAAATCACACGGGAATGGAAAAAAAGCAAATCGCAATATCTATGAGTGAATCATTGGAACTGAAGATTTGTTACAATAAAATACAATACTTACTCTAGAGCTTTTATTACTTTAGAGTCAATCTGATGTATGTTTAAATATCACGTAAATCAGCTCATAGCAGACCTTGCCTGTATGACCATTTTTAAATGGATGTATAAATTAGTTGATACAAGGTCGATGGACCATGGCGAATATACCGTAATGACTATCATTTAAAAAGGCACTCACTTTAACATGTTCATATAATCTGTATCAGATGAAATGTCTATTTGTGTTATATAAATGCCACGGTTCAGAACTGTTCACTATTTAGGGGAGATGATGTGTAAGCGGCCGGATAGCTCAGTCGGAAGTGCCGCGGTACGGTATTCCTAGGGTCCCGGGTTCGAGTCCCGGTCAGGCTGCATATTTGTCACACCCTGTGACATAAACAATCATTTAATTTTTAATGCTTGCTTAGGTTGGTAAATATGGAGATTTATTAAATGAAATGTCTTGCATGCTATGTCTCTAATAAAGTAATCGTATGTTACACAATCATACAAAACAGAATAGAATGGTTCCATTTATAACCTTGTTTTGTTAATCAACTGATTTTGTATGAATCATGTGTTTTGTTAATACATACAACAGAGTTAAAAATCTTCAAAAAAATACGTTCAGTAAACAAACAAAACGTATCTTGATGTGTCTACTAAGCACACGCTAAAAACCTTGAATATGAATAAATAATATGCGTGGCCATGAACATTACTTATTGTTACGACACTTACGTTTTCTTTACATGAAAGTGTTATTACTTAGTCTATACTTCAAGTAGACAGTTTAAATATAGTTCTGTAAATGCTAAGTACATGTATAATTCTCAGCTTGCAAAACAAACCATAATTTCATTTTCTAGTTTATATCTTTTTAATTACTCAATAGGTACTTTTAACGGCGTAAAAGTATATCAATAAAAGTACAACACATATTCACAATGGATTTGAAACCTGTTTATTTGGTCATTGCTGTTTGCGGTTAGTAGATAAAATTCGTTGATATATGAACAGTATATCTCTGCAAATAAATGCTTAAGTTTTCAATATTCTATAGAACAGGAAACACGAAGGTCGTATTAATACATCTTAACAATACACTTAAAATACAATGAAAGTTTTCAATACACATTCCTTTTGGGTAAATATTTTGTATAGATATAATTGATATATTGATATTCTAATTACATCAGTTTTGCATAATTTTAATCAAAAAAATTCTCTCTCATTTATCTAAAAAGCTTTAAAGGAATGATATAAAAACAAAAATATTTGTCAATATTGTAACCGTGAAATGTTCATCCTTATTATAAGCATTATCACATACATTTTACAACGTTCAATTATTTAAGATATCTAGTGTGAACATAACGGAAAAGTAGCACATTTTAACAAACGTCATTTGTCATCTAAATATCTTTGTTTTTTTCTTGTTTTTATTTTACATTGTATTTTACTTGATTGATTCTAAAGAATACTTTTCCCATGTTTAAAATTTTGTTTTGTAAAAATCAACAAATGCATAATTCAATAATGATAATACTGGTTTACTTGCATAAACTCGTCTCGGATTATATAATTTGCTGCATAACGCACTTAAAAGTATTTTCGCTACCTTATAACCGAAACGATCATTACTAACTTAAGTCAATGAATTCTTTTACTGAATCTCTTGGGAAGAAATATAAGATGTGTTCATTAGCGAACGATAATCTAGTTTATGGTTATTTCCATGCTAACTTAAGCTTTTAGCACTTACAACTGGTAATGTTATTGATTTATGCCTGAAAATTCAACATATATTGAGTGTGTACTTGACCTACTTAGAAATTAAAACTGACAGTAGTTTGTTGTGTCTAGTAATTCTGGGTCCAACCTTTTGAAAATAATTCTATGTTTCTCTCACATTTGACTTGCATGCATGAAAAGTGGTGTGTCACTCACATTTAAGTGTTTAAGTGTATTAAGTGTGTACTTGACCTACTTAGAAATTAAAGTTGACAGCAGTTTTTTGTGTCTAGTAATTCTGGGTCCAACCTTTTGAAAATAATTCTATGTTTCTCTCACATTTGACTTGCATGCATGAAAAGTGGTGTGTCACTCACATTTAACCTAAATGCATGCAATTTTTAAGGAATCGTAAACAGAGTGGCGTGTCAGTGATATACGTGACTGAAAAGTGAAACATAAGTATTATCCTTTGAGACTGACAATTCTTATTAGAATGAAATTTACATTATTTGTTTGCTGCCTTGCCATGTCTTCAACAACAAGCTTCTAAATAATTTTGTGTAACTTTGTCCGTTATGATAATTATGAAAAGTATAGCAAGTTAACAAACTTCAAACTTTTTAAATTCATGCAACAATGTAACAAATTTGGGTTTAATGGGAAACTTTCGGAACTCTTATCAAACACGTCTAAAAAAGTCTAAGCGTCTTTTAAATATATTTATATGTGACCTGGTTTTTGATAATGACATAATTTTTATGTTAAGAAAGATAGAAAAAATAATTGCATGGTTTCAGAAGAGGTTAGCATTGAAATATTTTAAGAAATTCAATATTGCATCAAGTTTATCTGTGGCATCAATTTTCACAAAGAGCTTCGTTTCATCATGTTCTTAAATTGTTTTTCATATTTCAATGAATATCGTGACGTGTGCTCGATTTCAGAAGAACGTCGAGTTATAATTGTAATGAATAGTTTTCGCTCATGAAAGAAAATAACACATTTATATTCGTTAATGGCTGACAGAAATTAGAAATTAAAACACAAAACAAGAAGTCGGTTTCAAGAAATTGCTGTTTTGAATAAAACGATATTTTTGAA
Source organism: Ruditapes philippinarum (assembly GCF_026571515.1). Taxonomy (NCBI): domain Eukaryota; kingdom Metazoa; phylum Mollusca; class Bivalvia; order Venerida; family Veneridae; genus Ruditapes; species Ruditapes philippinarum. The sequence goes on from NW_026859530.1 coordinate 177,126, forward strand.
TTATCTCCAAAGTAGACTCTTGTGAGACAGCAAACTGGAAATACGGTTAATAAAATATATCTGTTGCATTAAAAGTTATTTTTTGTTAGTGTTACAATTATTCCAGACCAATTATTACATACAAATTTTATTATTGTTAGCAGGTAAACATACACATAATTTCCTTTCGTAATTATAATTAGTGACATGAATAACAATAACAATTATATTGTTTATCAGATTAAGTCACTTACAGATATGTTTTATTTAAAGCAAAGTACTACTTTATTTTCCAGGAAGTAATATATTTTATGCTTATTTTGCAAAGGGAGTGTAAAATATATTAAAGAACCAAACATGATTCTAGTAAATTTCATTTCGAACATGTGTGTAAATTTACAAAACAAATTCGAACAAAACATACAGAACGCCTAGAGCATTGCAGACTTGGCTTGATTTAGCTAATCGTTTCATTAAAGGTAATAATGACAAATGGAAGCTAGCGTCCACGCACCGTTGCATAGACATTCACATTAGTTTTTCAATGTCTGTAGCCTTTTCAATTTAACCGTTTTTAGCGTTCTTAAAAGGATTCTTTTTTTCTCTTTTAACATCGTGAGAATTAGAATTCAGGCTTAATGCCATATGAAGCTATATTATTATTATATTAGCATTTATTTTACATAATCAGGAATTAGGAGTGCGGTTAGATTGTTAGATTAAGTTATATCAATTGTTCTGTTTAGTCGCGTCCTTTAAAGACATAAGATTATGAAAACAAATCTCGTACTAAGTCTGTAAAAACGCTACATTACATTTCAATGAATATTGAATTTCCCAGGTTATCTCAATAGGGATAACATTGGATTTGTAGTCTACTTAGTGCTGGTTAGATCCTTGAGACGGACGAAGTTTCTCTGTGACAATTAAAATCGTGCATTGTGTTTTTATTTGTGTTTCAACGGTGATTCAAAAATCATTAAGAATAAGTAGTTGGTCACTTGAAGAGAAATTTATATTATCAGGTTATGACCGAAATGTGTTTATAATGAGCGTTAAAGCCCAATAAACACTTAAAACCTTAAAAGTAATATGAAAATCAGCCACTTTGCTAAATATTACCATTAGAAGATATACATTTAATGCCCGTTAAACATGAAATGGTACACCTCTATATCTTATTAAATATTTTTATATAAAATTATAACAGTAATATAATATTGGTTCCATCATCTTATGGCCGATTTTCGTAAAAGTTTAAACAAAGAATGTCTCTGTTACAAACACACATGTATATTGACGTAACAGAATAATGTTCCGAAACAACATATTATTCTGCTATTTTTAGTAGGAAAAACAGATTCCCCGAAGGCAACCCAAAACGATAAAATTGAAAAAATGTTGCAGGCTCGGTTTTATTGAACTTGTTCATGGACGGTTCTGGAAAGTGCATCTTACCGTCCGTCCCCCCCCCCCTAGCAAATTCAACATTCAAACATGAAAATATTTTGAATTTAGAAACATCCGCAGATGTGTTCATCGGCGATTATCATGGTACCATCTATGTGACACGTAAGTGCCATTCCATGTAAAGCGGCGTATGATTCCCCATTTTTTGTTAAAAGTCAAACATAAATTTTTGCAGCAGATGTTAGGCTTTTTAACACTTTAAAACACGTATATGACTGTAAAAATACTGTTGGGAAAAGGCGCAAAATGAAACAAACAAACAAGTTTAACTTTTTAAAGTGCTTAGGGTGCAAGAAGGAAGTATGCAGATATCTCCCTGCAATAACATACATTTCTTTTAAAAACAATGTTCATTAAACAAGGGCTGTGAAGTTTCGCAGCCTATTTCATAATTACATTCAGAATTTAATCTCTTTAAACAGGGTGGTGCAATTTTACTTAAACACGTTTTCTAAATCACATATACATTATTCTATATTTTGGCCCAAAACATTGGCCTCTATTTTACGTTCTAGCTCATCTTATTTTATTAATTATCTTGATCCTGTAAGTTATCAACATACTGAGATTTTTTCGCCAGTTTCCAAATATATTTATTTATATTTTGCACAATCAGACTTATTTACGAACCGTTGCATAATAAATAATCAACAACACTGCAACCTTGCCTATTTACAAAAGTGTGCTTTCCTACATTTTCATCTCTACCCTTTCTTCCATTCACTATCCGAAAACCAGGTTGTTTACAAAATTCAGGCAAATATCGCCCATTGTTATTTTTATGTCCTTAATGTTTAGAAAATTTCAAACATGCAATATTGGACTGATAATTTTCAGGCAATTAATCAATATTCCAAAAATGTACAGTATAATTTTCACAAAGTCTAGCAGCGTTGGAGACGTCGAATTTCATGGTTTTCTATTTTCTGATATATTTTCAATATAAATATACAAGAATCTATCAATCTGTCAAATAATATATTATCGGTGAATGATTGGTGGCAACTAGTATCTGGAAGTACGTCACATAAACTTACATATCTTTATCAATTGATAATTTACTTGCCGCTATTTTCACTCAAATACTATCATCTTCAGACATAAAAATTAGCCTGTCTTCTGACACAAAACAATTTCTAATATAAAAAATGATTCAATAGAGAAAATAAGAATCCCTAAAGAAAGCCCAACACGACAAACTTGAACATGTTGCAGGCTCGGTTTGATTGAGCCTCATTAAACCTCCTGAATTAAGTTTTGCCGTGCTTTTCACATCAGTACGATTTAAAATAATATGCTGAAAAAATAAAATAGATAAATACAGAATCCCTAAAGAAAGCCCAACACGGCAAAATTGAAAATGTTGCAGGCTCGGTTTGATTGAGCCTGTTCATGGACGGTACTGGAAAGTGCAAGTTACCGTCCACGCCCCCTAGCACCGGCTTAAGCAGAATTCAACATTTAACATGAACTGGTAAAATTTAGAATTTTGAAACATCCGCAGATGTGTTCATATGGCGGTTATCATGGAACCTTCAATGTGACACGGTAGTGCCATTCCATGAAAAGCGGCATATGGTCCCCAAGTAAAAAAATGCGTGTGCCCTAAACGAGAAAACAATGGGCGGAACTAAATAAAATGGAATTTTGAAAGGGGATCTGAGGTTATGAAGCCTGCGTATCACAGATAGGACGTCAAAATACAAATTTAAAAAGCAGGCAACATAACCAATCAACATTTAAGTTTGACAAAGAATCTGTCAAAGTTATTGGTCATTTACATTAGATAATTTTTTCTTAAGACATTTGTTAGGAAAAAATTCTAGAAACAAAGTGATCCCTCGGAAGCATCAATCACAACAAAATAACATAAGAATTGCAGACTCGGTTTGATTGAGTCTGTACATGAGGGATAATGAATAAGTGCAACATCCCTCACGCCCCCTAGCACCGGCGAGCGGTACTCAATTCTCAACACTATAGTGTTGGCATCAATGATCCCTTAAGGTTGTCAGTTCGTTGTCTGCATTATCCATTTATATTGATGTAAGATAACTGAATTCTGACTTTCCTCGAAAGGTCCTATCTTTTAACCTCTTGTTCGCGTCCAGTCCATTCCGACTTGTCATAATTTCTATTCGGGGAAAACCTGTTTTTTTATACGGGCCTGTTTAGTTTAGACGCCTCATACTTACGTTTTTTATTTCAGAGCAAAAATTAATTATATATTTTAATATATCATAACACATAGTTAAAATAAGGAATGGCTTTGCGAAATAGTATGAAAGTGATGAAATGTTTATATTAACTGACTCCTGAAGATTTTGAAAACATTTAATTTAATTACTGAATTATGAATGAATGAATCATTTAAATTGCCAGTTAGAAAAAACATTGTCATCCGTAAGACGTGATTCCGTTCAAAATGATTCATTTTATGACATTTCCTATTTATTCAAAGTCTCCCATGTCAAACGTAAAGCATCAATTGTATTAACTGTTATATAGGGTTTCATAGTGAAGAAATTATGTCTGAAAATATGATAAAAGAAAATATCGATATAAAAGTAATTAGAAAACTAGATTTTATAGTCAGCTATCTATATAAGTGATACATTTCAATCACGGTTTCAGTTTATTTCAAAATTATTATGGATCAATAGTGTTATGTGTACTAGTCAGCTCATTGTAAAAGATGTTCCGTCTAAAAACATTGCTACATAAGCACATTTAGACACATGAAAACAAAAGCAATTAAATTTTCTACATTCATTTGTAAAAAATGTGGCAATGCGCCGCCTCTTTATGTTATTTAGATGTATGGTTTTTTTATTGCAACATTCTAATTGTAATGACACTTCTTGTGCCGGCTGTACAGTGCTGCTGGGATGTGTTGGGGGAGGTGTTTATTGAATGCCACCTTACCTAGTTGACCTAGTTGATGTTTTCTTACATCAGATTGAAAACAATGTCGATCTTTGACTTTTCTCTTTTTTACCAAATCATAAGCAGTTCAACATGTATTGTTTGTACTTATTACTTCATTTCAACGACTCGAAACTGTGAATGAAGACGACACAACTCACTTACAATAGTCAGATTTTAAGATTAAGTTGATTTGTAATACTTATCTCTATGGATGACAGTTATTCTACAAGCATGCTAGGTTTTTGTCCTGGATCAACTTTAATGAAACGTAGAAAAGGAACGCATGTCTAAAATATAAAAAAAGAATCTGGTTTAATAAAATGGTATTGCCTCGTTAAATCCTGAAAAGTATTTCTATAAAAAAACTCATATCGATTGATTTTGTCTTTTAAAGCTACTCACCTACACAAAACGGGTCTAAAACATCCATATATCTTAAAACAGTCATACAGTATGTATATAAGTCAAACTTTGCAGTTTCGGTGAATTAACTTTGACCTAACAGTTGATATGTTTTACTTTGCACTCTATTAGCGCGCTTGTTAACATGAAGCGAGTAGAACAGTTAATACAAGTAGAACTTACTAATATCAGTTTTAAACCTTTATTCTTTTTTTTTTGTCTCTTTCTACAGACATGATTTTATTTTTAAATTGCACAAACCAACTGATCTAATTACGTATGTTTATTATTTAAACTAATATTTACAAAATAAAATGTTGCAAGGCGTAAAAAACTACAGTAGGATGAACGATGCAAATACTTGACTTAGGTGCTTTTTCGTCTGATACGACATGTATTACCGGTAATTTATAATTATCTAGTTCCAAATAAAATGTACGAGCCTGTGGTGAAATGTTGTCTTTAGATGATATTTTTTTAAATACGGCCAATGCGTTTGATAGTAGCTTTAACGAGGGCGTTTCTTTAATATTTGCTCACAATACTATTCACTTTACTGTGGTGTTATCCGTATCAATAATAAATTAATGTATTTCTTAAAGTGAAACGTTTATAAATAATAAAAGTACCTTTGTGTCCCATAATGTTTTTTGTTTGCAAAAAGAAGTAAATTTACATAGACAACAAACATGGAAAAAGTCATTTAAACAGATCCTTTACAGTTATTAACCAGGAAAGCTTACGTTAAAGTATGAAAGTTGATAAAAAATCAAATGGCATTTTCGTCTGGTAATTAAAACCATGTTAATTTGTCTATTTCTTGCAATAAGATTGTATGAGGCATCAGTTAATCATAAAAAAGTGATAATTCCTATTGATTGCTGACATATCGCCTCCCTTTTTTATCTATATGTTTATAATGAATTGCAGAATGCTAAGTCTACAGAAAACGACACCATTAAAGGGAGACACAGGCACAATTTTAATTTCTTAGTTTTGCATTTTTCATTCATTATTCTGTAAATACCCTCAAAATGAACACACTAGGCAGTCACAGGAACAAAACTTTTCTCCATGTAAAGAACAAAATGGTGGTTTCCTAACTTGATGCGCATGGGTCAGGCTAGAGCTGTAGGATTTCACAATAGTTGTCACAGTGAACGCTGGAAATGTTAAATGTTGAACATGTCAAACGAATGACTTAGACTTGCTTCAATCATACAATATCCAGAATATCTGTTATTGTAACTGCAAGGGTTTGTTCAAGTCAAATGACTTGTTTTAAAACTATTCGGTGATTCTATTGGCGTCTAAATTTGTTCAACATATGTAGAAATATTTAAGTGTCAAACCCAAAATATATGTTAGAAATCCAACAGAAATTCACGCTGGAACTTGAAGAAATGTCATTTAAGCGTGATTTGAGTACATGAGATCATTTTAATATTTTTGTCATTATTTTGCCTGAATATCTCTTTAACGGAAGTAATGTCATATGAAAAAAGTCCCATATACGATGCACTCTATCTCTTAAACGTATCTGTTCTCTCATTATCAAGTCCTGAAAGGGATTATGTCATTCTCTCAAGCTTAAATTTTGGTTACACAAATACTCGTATAACAATCGTATAACAAATCTAAAATGTACAGAATAACTGGCTAAGAACAATGTAACGATAACCTTAACACAGTTTTATCAAGTAAATAATCCCGCATAAAAGCATGTATAAAAATCACTATTGTATGTATCTAATGACAAATATAAAACACCCATAACTATATATAGAGGTTATCCAAAAAATATCAAAGGAGTTTGATTTTTCATAGACAAATAGTTGTACTTTTACAAAAAATATCGATTTGATATATTGACGGACGCTCATTGTAATAGGATTCATGTCTCGACAAATTCAGGCCTTTACTTTTCACAGAAAAGATTGTACCTTACTACAAAACTAGATCAGATGAAACAAAGAGTTGTTTTTCTGTTGCACTTTGATTATGAATTCACTTGCATTATACAAACGTCATAAGTAATAATTGTTTAATTTTTCCCCCCTCCCTAAAAAATTAATTATAATAGATAAATAATAATAATTAAATTACACATTTGGGTATCTTAATAAGCAATTCGTTACAAAAAGTCAGTGTTTTAAGTAAACAAGCCTGCAGATAATGAAATGCAACATATGGGATGTAGACAAGATTTGCAAGACACTATATCGTTGAACAACTGGAGCGAGTATTGAGGGCAGGACTTGATGATCACGATCAGCGTACCTGGGGTGACAACATCATATTTTATCCAAATTGAATTATCCTAAGGCTAGCATTAGGCAAGCTTAACTGAACTTGAATACCGTAAAGATATAACATAAAGCTGAAACAATGAAAATATCACAATTACATCTATAGCATAAATAGGAAGAACTTTTAATTTACCATCAAATTACCTTCCGATTTCGATTTCAAAAATTGTCAGGCTATTTTTACAATGTCAGGTCATATTTATATGACTCTTAAATTAAAAAAATATCTTCACTCTGTCTAGTTTAGTAAGGTAACAGAATTGAACGTCAGGTATTTAATCAGACAGCTAGTTTATTTTACATCTAAATTTCCATCTGTTAGCTTTGTATCATTTCCAAGAAATGCATTCGTTGGACATTTCCAATTTATTCAAAGTCTCCCAAGTCAAATAACGACGCATCGATTGTGTTTTGTTTTTTCATGTAAAGTTTCGTTGTGAAAATATTTTGTCTTGAAATAATTATGATAAATGAAGATAATTGATATAAAACAACATCATCTCAAGAAACCAAATTCTATAATCTGTCTAGAATCTCCAAGCGATATTTTTGTCAATGACATTTCTAATTTATTTTAAGAATTCAATGCCGAATGTTAAAATGCAAGTAACATTTGTTTTGCTTATTTAGTTTCATTGTGAAAAACGTCCTTGTCAGATAAGGGGATTGATATGAAAAGAATACAATTCATCAGTTTCAATTTGGCTTTGAGCTTATTTTTATTGTTTTTAGCTCACCTGATAACAACGTTGTCAAGGTGAGGTATAGTGATGGGGCTATGTCGGCGCCCGTCGATACCACCGATTTTTATCCAATAAAGAAACTAATTTAATGCAGACAGACTTCTGAAATATTATACTTATTATCAAAAATGATCAACAATAATATTACAGAAATCTAAAAAACTTAACTATGGATGGACAGGTACATTAAAAATAATGGAATTTCCTGTTTATCATCGTTTGTTTGTTTCCTTTACGCCATTTCCCAACAGTATTACAGTCATATAGGCGGGAAGTTTCCTAACCATCGTTCCTGGAGAGTTACACCAGTACTAGACTACCTTCCTCCGCGCTAAACTACCAAAGCATCTCCCGAGGATCGAACCCACGCCAGAGAGGTAACTGGATTAGAAGTCATCGACTCTAACCCTTCGACCACGGAGGCGGTTCGTAATTGAGGTTCAATATAAAAGTTTTTCGTTATAAATATCACCAAAAGGTAGACAAATTTGGGAGCACAAGTGCTCAGTTTATTCTTAAACATAATTACTTTAATCTGTTTAAAAGCTGCATTTAATGTAAAACAAAAAAGAACTAAAAAGGCCGTCAATGAATTTCAACTGTATAATTATCATGTCACTTCCTTAGTGAAATCTTAACAGGAGGGCCATGATGGCCCTGAGTCGCTCACCAGAAACAACTGCTTTTCAGTGTTGGAAATTATCCATTGTCAATATTTTCTAATATTAAATTTGAGCATAGAATATGTTTAAACAATAACGTGAAGAAATGCCATAACCTGGGGTATTTAAGATTTAGCTCAAACGGGGCCAATCAAATCAATATGAGCAAACTTGATAAAAGTCTACCTAGTTTGGAGACCATCTATCAATGATGTTCAAATTTTCTATTTTTGGCTTGAGTGGCCCCTAAAAGGGGCTAATCAAAATAATATGAGCAAACTTGATAAAATGGTACCTAAGAATGCAACAGAAAAAGTTTGATGATCATCCATCAATTATTTCTGTAGAAATAGACAATTTAAAGGTATTTTATTTTTAGCTTTAGCGGCCCATTAAACAAGCCAATCAAATTAATATGAGCAAACTTGATAAAAGACAACCCAAGAATGCTACAGACAAAGTTTGGTGGTCATCCATCTATTAGTTCTGTAGAAGCAGATGTTCAAAGTTTATTCTATTTTTCGCCCTAGATACACCTAAAAGGGACCAATCAGTTTAATTTGAGCAAACTTGATAAAAGACTACCAAAGAAGAATGCTACAGACAAAGTTTGGTGATCATCCATCAACTAGTTCTGTAGTTAAATATGTTTAAATGCTACAGACCAAATTTGAAGTAAATCTGCCCAGCAGTTTCAAAGAAGACGATTGTTGACGCATGGCGACGGGCAACGGACGACGGACGCCGGAGCGTCCCCCTTTGATACTAATAGCTCACCCTGAACCTTTTGTTCTGGTGAGCTAATAAAACAGTTAATTGTGCATGTTAACACTTATAAAGAAATGAGTTAAAAGGAAGGGAAGAAAAGAAATCAAAATTGAAAAGATTATGCTTTTTAATTACTATGATTCAGTAATTGTATTGTTTAAAATTGCCTAGCATTTACAAATACGACTTTTTCATTTTCAAACGCCAGCTTGTTCATATATTGCTTCAATAGTTTTCTAGCAAATTGCTTTCTGAAATGTTTAATTCAATCATTGTATTCTAAGAAAACTACTTTTATCTGTATTGCTACATTTTGTTTCCTTTTTTATATATCTTCCTTTCTTATATATATATATATATATTTCAGAAATGATCCAAAATTGTAAGTTTTCCATAACTGACATTATCACTCGAAATTAGTTGGTATTCTTGCCAAAAGTCATCTCCATTCCAAAACAGATTACATGTCATTTATTATTGTCAAATTATTCAAAGTATATTTGTTTTGTGTCCCTGTTTATTCTGTATTTGATTAATGTAAAATGAAGAAACAATGCAAGAAATAAGTTGGCAATTTATATGGAAATTAAACGCACCAGTTTAAATAATACTATAAATATGCAAAAACACAAAACCAAAGAACAGATTAATGAAGACTTTTTCTCTCCGAAATTTGATTTCTTAATATGTATTTTGTGAAATCAACATAATTTTATTTGCTTTAAGATTGAATTAAACAAACCAATTAGAATTTCTTCAGTTCACCCGCAATTATCATATTTAAGTAAAATATTTAAAACATTTTTAAATTGCTTTTACCTTTTATGCTTGACTTACAATAGTTTAGAGATTCTGAAAAGAATGCTGAAGTATCATTCGTTTTGTAGTCGTTGCATTAGTACTTTTATGTCCCCATGAAAGATCCCATTTTCTTAAAAAAGATATATTGTAGTCTTATTTCCATTGTTTTTAATTTAACAGTGCCATATCATTTTTGCAGTCTAAAATGACAGAAGAATGTGCCTCAATTCCTGATGCTATTCTTCCTGCTAATATGTTTGTGTACTCTATAAAAATATTCCTTAACGTAGTTATATAAGCCATTTAAAATCATTTAAAATAAAATGCATATATTGAGATTATTCTTTGGAGGTAACAATAACGTCAACAATTTATACATCAAATGAGAATACAAAAAATAATGTTTAGATTTATTTCAGATGGTTAGCTGAATGCGTGGCGTTATGGTGTTAGTTTGTCGGTTCACTACAAACTTGTTTTAATTTTTATTATCTTCATTATATAACAGTCATACCCTAAATCATTAGTTCACAGTTTGTTTCAAATGTAAATGAATTGATAAGCTCAACGGTAAAGAAGAACTATATGTAATTAGGCTACTTTGCTTAAATATCAATTCAATCATAGTTAAAACAAAAACAGTAAACGTTTATAAATGAATGTTTCTGTTTAAATAAAGTTCCAAATGTAAATATGCGTTTATATTTGGTGACATGGTAGATGCTAGCTTTGTTAAATATATTCATGCAATTTAAAAGAGGAGTATAAAATGTCAATACAGAATATTCTACTGATTATAATCATTATCTGATTGAGACGACTCCATTGACAACATGTTATCAAAATGCATTTTTCGAATTACAACTATGTCCCAAAGCTACTTATCTGTGATTTAGTTTGAAATGGAAACAAAATGTAAATACGAAGTTGTCTAAAATTCATTCATAAACATGTTAACCTCTAACAAAAATAAAGTAGCGGCAATGTTAAAGTGGTATTTGATTTTGATACTTTAGAATATTTAAATTTTTCTCTTATACTTATCCAACGTTTTTACCTTTTAATCAGAATTTACAGCCACAGCATGTACATTTCTGTCAAGTTTATTTGGCAAATCGGCATGTTATATGCGCTGTGCAATTTTAAACTAATATTTAGAAAGCAAAGACATTACTATATTTATACAATATAAAAGGGCTTTTGATAAGTACAACAATAAATTAGGAATCTGTCAATATATTTTTAATAATTTAAACGGAAGACCTTTATAACAAATCTGAGGAGTAGCTAGCGATTCTGTTCTACATTTTATAGAACATGCAGTAAAATTAGCTTCATTTCCAATGGTTCTCAGTTTTTTTACTAGCCAATAATGTATCAAATATATAAATTAAGGGTAGTAAAGTAATAAATAATACAATATTATACACGTAAAACAGAACACAAACTAAAATTAAAATTTAAAATGTGTTATTCATTATCAACATTACTACTTCAGTGTTTACAAATATCTGGAAGGAGGGTGATCCATTAATCACAAATTAAATTGCATTTTCATTGCAAATTAAATCCGTACATACGATCAGTTTTATTCTTAAATGTTCAATTAATACGTTGTGTGATGATTATCCCAACCAAGATATCTATTAATATTCTAAAACATTTAAGTAAACAGTCCGCCTTTCATTCTTAAACTATTTAATCAATTTTCAAACTCGTAAAAACATGATGTTATTGCACTACAAATTATCGCATATATTTTATATCGCAAGAAGGAAGCGTCATGAAATGCCATTAGTATATGGGAACTTTACTGTCTAGATGGTTTCTCCCGCCAAAGTTATATGAACGCGTATATTTCATCGATGGTTCGACACTTGTGTCAAATGTTATCTTAATATATTGACACTAACACAGTATATCAATAAACTTGTCAGCATTAATTTTGGCTATATCTAATGAATTGTTCTTTTCCTCTTTTCAACAGACAACTGTAAAAATCTATGCTTTTGGCAAATAGTAAAGTATTATTATGTTTAGCACTGATACATCTATAAAAAAGAAAACATTATATTTAAATCATAAAGATAAAAGTTTCATTTTAAAACTACGAGTAGTGTTTGTGTAATCGTAGTTTATTTAATCTTTTACATGTAAAATATTAATACTGAAAGACGGAATATATCATGATTGTCATTCCAATTTGCTCGTCTATTGACTTCAAAGAAAGCTGGCTTCGATACATTCGAGTCTGCAACATTTTCAATTGTGCGTTCTGTTCGTTCTGATTCCGTTAACGGTACTAAACAGTTTTGTTTTAATAACATGGCCGTTTTATATCAATTTTAAATAATAGTCTGTTGGTTTTATGATAAACGTTAAAAAACGATACTCGGCTTAATATGCACTATTATGTTATTTCTAAGTTTTCAATACAAAAAGAAATGTTAGAAATGCTTGCATAACAATTGCATGACATGATAATTATTTCTTGTAGCTATTAAGAAAATACCCATTTTGTAAACATTGAAATTAATCATAGCATATTTATATTGATGATTTTTCAAAGTAGGATAACTTCTATACAAGGTGTCCCTTTTACTTGTTTTACGTTTGACTGTTGTAATAATTAACAAATTAACCTAAAATAATATACTCATTCCTGTACATTTTATTTTAGAACTATCCTCTACATTTTATTATAATAGTGGCAAAACTATCCCTTACATTTTATCATAGAGTTATTCTTTACATTTTATTTTAGAATGGTAAGAACTATCCTTTACATTTTATTTTTAAATGACAAATTAGATACACCGATTTCAGTTTGTAATTTTATAATGACCAATGAAAATACTTCTTATGTTTAGTCCTCCCTGTTAATTTTACAGGAAGTCAAACAGATAACGGACGAAAAAAATTAATTATGTTATCTCTCAAAACCTATTTACATTATTTATACGTATTAAACAGAACAAACGCTAAAATGACGTATGTTGTTTGCAATCGTACACTATTCTGTTAGGGATAAGATTTCTTGTAGTACACTTGAAGGCACATATAGGTTTACGCCCACAATAGATCTGCCCATGCAAGTACAGCCCAAATAAACTGCATGATTATGCACGATTTTCTCGTCTTATCTGCTAATAAGACGAGAATACATGCACGGTTTTCTCGTCTTATCTGTAAATAAGACGGGAAAATCGTGCGTATATATGGTGTTAAAGAGACAACGGTTTAGCGTTGTCTATACGATATATACAACGAAAATAATGAGCCGTGATTGGTCAATTCGGAGCAAGCGTGGTCTCATACGCTATAACGGTCAGTATGACGTTTTCATAAAAACAAATTAAATTTAATCAAATCTTACTGTATATATCTCACGAAGCTAACCGATCATTTATTGAAGATTAATATATTGTGTGCATTGACCATGTTAACAGCATGCAAGTCACAGGTTAATAAAATCGGCAATATTGACCTAAGACATTTGAATATTCAATGGCTTTTTGTCGTCCGAAGTAATTCTTACGGATTTCAAAGTATGACATAACGGTATGACATATTAACTTACCGACAGCACTTGTCTACCTACCCTCGGTGAAAAGGAATTAAGACTTTTAGTTTTAAACTGAATATTGTAAGTTCGAATCTTAATGAAACATTATTTTTCTGATGATTTTTAGCTCGACTATTCGAAGACTATGAGAGCTATTGTAGGCGCCCCGGCGTCGGCGTCGGCGTCAGCGTCGGCGTCTGCGTTGGTTAAAGTTTTTAGTAAAGTCAAATATCTCAATTATTGCTTGAGATATGCAATTGAAACTTACAATACTTATTTATAGTAACAATGTACATCAGATTGATAAGTTGGATAACTCTGCCTACAATATTTACAGAATTATGCCCCTATTTAACTTAGAAATTGTTGTTAAAGATTTTGTAAAGTCAAATATCTCAATAACTATCAGAGATTTTGATTTGAAACTTCTCATATGCATGAAGGGTCATAATTGTATGTCACTCATCAAGTGCCATAACTCTATCTTGCATTGAGGCTGATTTATTCCCCTTTTCTTTTTTTTTTCATTTATTATGTTCTTTCATATATGAATTACAAAAAAACATTCCAGTTAACATACTGTTGTTACATGTATTCAACATAATATATTCCATTATAATAATTATTCAATTCTAACAGTAATGTAAAACATACACACAAAACAATCTCACACAGATACATACACAAATACACATACACATACTCACACATATGCACACACGCACACACGCATATACACATACATACACAGGCACTCACACACGCTCTCTCATGCACAAAAAATGGTTCTGTCCCTTTTTATATAGTGATTTATACAAATCTTATTAGTTTTTTTTTATAGATATGGTTTTTGCATTGTTTTACAATTGATTTAATCCACAATTCTTATATTACAGAGGATATTCCATTTTGTCTTATGCGCTTCCAATTTATCTTTAGATAAAGCAATTTGTTCTTCTATTTGTATCCTACTGTATAACATTTTTCTAAATATTTCAAAACTTGGTGTATATTTTTGATATTTTGTCTTAAAAATGTAATATTTCATTAGAATGAGAATGAAATTAATCATGTTACTATGCAGATTAATTTTAAGTTCTCCAAAGAATAATATTTCTTTCGAAAGATTAAACATAATTCCAATTGAGTTTAGCCATGTGTGTAGCATTGACAAAATAGTTTGTATTTTCGTACATTCCCAGAAGAGGTGGTCAATATTTTCAATGCTATTATGACAAAAATCGCACAAATTTGTGTCAGACAGTTTGCATTTGAAGAGAAAAGTATTAGTCGGTATAATTCTATGGAGGAATTTATACTGGAAATTTCTTAATGTGACATCTAATGTGCTCTTATAAGGCAGTTGATATATCTTTTTCCAGTCAATATGCTTTTGTATATTTTCTTCCCATTTAGTTTCATTACTTTTTTTCCCTTGACATTTTCCGTTTTTCATTTGCAAATCATATAAAAGTTTATTCACAGATTTGGATTGTATAACATTTTGTATAAAAGGTTGCGAGGAAACAGTGTTAATTTCAGCATTTTTTAACTTGTTGATAAGAGTGTCAGATATATTTCCAATAAGCATATAATACTTTAAGAAATCTGTATTATTAATGTCATACAAATATTTAAATTCTTCGAAATTATAAAACTTTCCTGTTCTGTAATCAAATAAGTGTTGTACGAATTTAATTCCTTTAATAAACCAGTTTTCATAAAATACAAGTTTACCATCTATTTTTATATCTGAGTTATTCCAAATAATGTCTTTATAAGAGATATTTTTTGTTAAGTCTGTACTTTTTATTTCAATCCATGCATTTAGCATATTATTTATAAAACTTTTGTGTGGAAATAGATTATCAGCATCTTGTTTTGAAATGTTACATTCAAAAATAAGTTCATTTCCATATTTTAATAATTTATTCTTAACAAATAATTTCCATAAGCTATGATTTTCTTTATCTAAGTATCTTTTGATCCAACTTGCTTTTAACGATTTTAAAAAATATGATATGTCTGTAAGTTTAAGTCCCCCATTCTCAAAATTTTGCTTTATAATATTTCGTTTAATTTTGTCTGGTTTTCCTTCCCAAATGAAATGAAATATTGCATTTTCAATTTCCTTGATTTTTGATTCTGGCGGGTTTTCTAACACCGCAAAAGGATATATTATTTTTGGTAGTGCAAATGTCTTGATAACAGTTACCTTACCCATCAAAGTTAATTTTCTATGTTGCCATTGTTTCAAGCAGTTGTAGAAATCCTCAAGTTTTGGTTCAAGGTTAGTTTTTAATATATTTGTGTTATCTGTTGAAAAAGTAACTCCTAATGTTTTTGCTGATTCTGATGACCATTTAAAATTGTATTTTTTACAATAAATTGTATTTGTATTACGAAGTGATCCAATTCTTAATATTGTTGATTTTCTAGTATTCAGATTAAGACCTGATATAAGACTAAAATTTTTTAAGACATAGACGAGCCGTTCAAAAGACATTTGTGTACCATCATTTATAAAAGATGCATCATCAGCAAAAAAAGTTTGTTTAATTTCTTTTCCTTCAATATATATTCCCTTGATATCGCGATCATTTTCTATGTAATTTGACAATATTCCCCTTTTCTACTTAGTGTCTTGGTTAATGTTTACATGCAAGTTTTACATATCTCAAAAACTATTAAAGATATTTATTTAAATCTTCACATATGCATTTAGGGTCATAATTGTAGGTCACTGACCAAGATCCATAATTCTATCTTGCATTTAGGCTGATTTTTCTCCCCTTTTTCAATTTAGAAATTAATGGTTAAGTTTTGCTTGTAAGCTGTTATCTCCATAACTACTGACGGGTTTGTGCCTTTTTTGGGACAATGTTATGCATTCATAATAATAAAGCAGTGATTTACTTGATAAAACATCTTAATAACAAGCCTTTGTACCTTTTCGGTCAATTTTATGTAACCATTATTATACTCAATAAAACACCCTTGTGACAACTTTTTCGAATAGTCGAGCCTTACTGTCCTCAGACAGTTCTTGTTTTATTTGAAATTATACTTTGCGAAACTTGACTACTAAGTTTTTGTGCATGCCAATCACCCATTTACGACTATACAAATTGAAATTATGAAACTTTACATATACATGTTCATCTATACATCAAAGTTATGATTTGTTTAAAAGAAAGGACACAAGGAATTAAAGAAATGATTCATCCACTGATGCTGCATGTAATTAGAATAAAAATGAAAAAAAGAAGTTTTTTTTAGGATTCGAACTTGTAACTTCGCGATTCCTATGCTCATACCACTTGGTCATCGGGACGTTAGTATCAAGTGTCGAGAACTTTCCTCTAATTAAAAATCATTACTGTTAGTAAATCGTAAAAATTACGGAGACAAACAAAAGGGCTTCCAAAAATTAATGAGTCTCAGGTCAATATTGCCAAACAATACCACATCCGATTGTTAGTGTGTGATCCTATAATAATAAAATGATGAGATCACGACTGCATTTTTTTTCATTTTATATGTCGCTAACAACTAATAAAACTGAGCATAATAAGAACCGAGCTTTTGTTGTAAGAAAATTTTAAGTGATAAGATTTTTTTGTAACCAATTGCAACGTGATTAAATCAATATTTAAGCTCATGGCGATAAACCAACAATTTTTAAGCATGGTTTTACTATAAAAAAACACAATAAAACACAAACGTAATATTTGTCCCAAAACGTTTTTTAAATTTATTTCAGCAGAAAAAATCGCTTAAATAAACCCCAAAAATCTTTAACCCCTTTTAAAAAATTAAAAATACGAGAAGAAGGGGCTATTTGAAAAAAAGATTTTTTTAAGCATGAATTTTTCCCGACTTTTTTCTTGAATATTGAACATAACCTCGTACGGCCATTTAGCTTAAAAATTTAAATTTTTTAAAAAATTTTAACCTGTTATGTTACCTATTTTTTCGTACTTAAGACGATACCCTGCTGCTGAAAGCCAAAAATTTTCAATGTTTTTTTCAATTTTATCTATTTTTGTTTTTTGGGATAACCCTTTGTCAATATTGATTTAATCACTTAAACATTAAAAGTAGATTTTTTGTTTATTATCCCGCCCATTGACTGAAAAACTGTTGTGAAAAGCCCTAAAATGAAACAAAAAAAACAAGCAAAAATTCAATTTTCTGCTATCTTTTAAAATTTTCGTAAAAAATTTAAATTTCCCTCTAATTAACGCTTTTAGACCGATTTAAAAAGCAAAGAATAAAAATGGTTTTATCCTTTTTCAAAAATTAATTATCCTCCTTTTTTGACAATTTCAAATTTGTTACATATTTTTGTGAATTTTTTCTAGACCCGTTTCCTTTTTTATTTTTATTAGTAAAATTTTTTTTAACCTTTTTAAAAAAAAAACAAAACATTTTAAATTTTTTTCAAGGCACCGCAAAAGGCAAATATGGATAAATTTCATGTGGCCGGTATATTAAAAAAAAATGATAATAAAACTATTCCCTTTCATAATAAGATAAAAAAAAAGATAAAAAATTTTAAAAAAGTCCTTTAAACAACTAAAAAATAATATTTTAATTATTTTACCGTTAAAAGGGCTTAGGCAGTTATTGGTTGTGCCATTATTTATAACAGGTCAATTTAAAAGTGAACATAACTGTACTAATACATGTACAATATCTATTTTGTTGTACAGATAAAAAAGTAACCTTTTTTTCTATGATAAGAAATTTTATGACTGCTGATTTGTATTTTGCTTTAGGGGCACCGGGCGAAAACATGAAAATGCAACAAACGAAACATCAGTGGTAGATTGTATTTTCATGTTTTCATCTGGCGCCTGGTTACTTTTTGCACATAACATTAATAATTCCCAGTTTCTATTTAATAAATATGAAATCCTAACATTAACATTGGTACTAATGGATGGAATTCAAAATAAAGTAGAAAGAAAACTATAGTGTATAAACTTTATTATAGATAAAGAAAACTATAGTGTATAAACTCTATTATAGATACTATTAGTCAGCTAACACCTTGAATAAACATCTATAACCTGTAGACTAATCGATTCATGTATTATCATTTATAAATTTAAATGCAAGTCTCATCCATCATAACTGTAAGTCTTTAAATACAGAAATACACATTATATCCATATATAAAGAAACATGTATGCACATTACATTAATAATTCCTAGTTTCCATTAACAATAAATATAACATCCTATTAACATTGGTACTTGGATGGAATTCATAATCTTGTAGAAAGAAAACTATAATGTATAGTATAAATTTTAAAGTAAAAAAAACTCAAATAGTCTATATCATATAATATAGATTGAGTTGTGTGAGTGTCTAAACATTAAATGCATATTTCTTAAAGTAACAAATACTGTCCCTCTTTTAACTTTCCATTACACTTTACTATATAAATAACTGCATATATATCAAGTGTTTAAAATTGATAATTTCAGGATGTTATCCTTTCTCTGCTTTAATATATGGACATGAGCACCTATATGCATAGCTTTAATTTTCTACTTTTCATTTTTACCAAAGGTTATTTTAATAACAATTTATATACAAACACATAGAAAATAATAATTAGTTTCAAATAGTAATTAGAAGATTCCTGTAGCAGAATACCTCTGGGTATGTACTAACTGAACAAACTAGAAAAATCCAGCCAGTAAAAAAAATATATAAATGAATGAAAAAAAAGTATACGGCATCAATGTAGACCACAACGATATTCGAAATCCGGGTTTTTGTATTGCCAATAAAGCTAAGGGACAAGCTGTTATTTCGTGAAAAAAATATCACAATGCACATGCTTTTTACATAAAGTTATTAAATACAAATATAACAACATATTTGTTTACTTGATTTTTACGAATCAAAATAAATCTAATTAACACAACATGACATTAACTGCTAATAATAACAGCTCCTTCCATAGGCCAAAATAAAAAGCATTCCATAACAGACGACGCCGCTCACCGGCGTCGCCAATAAAAATATGCAAAAATTGCCCTTACTGCGTTAGTTACGCACTAGAAATTAAACACAATAAAGAACAAGAGCCGGTTGAACCGGGTGATGCTCACCGACCAGGTTTTGGACACAGAAAAGTACATCTTTTGTAGTTACAGAGTCATGTCCCAAACAAAGTTCAAAGTGTGATAATTCCACACTAAGGCAAGGCAGAGTTACTGTTCTTTGCACTGTCCTTCTACTCAATGAGATCTATCTACCTACTTTCGCGCGACACGTCGTCTCACGGGCCGGACATGACTACCTCCTTCACGACAGAGATGTCTCCAAGAACAAATATCCTATATTTTCTTCATTAACGAATGTTTTGATCTGATTCCAATCTTATTTCATTTCTTGACCTTATATCTACTTGAAACATATTTGTTTTTTAATCTGAATCGCTGTTTAGATAAAAATTGTAGGTAAATAATCTGTTTCATGATGAAACGGTTCATTTCAACGCTGAATTCGCTAACTGGGAAACGCCGCCACAACTACATTTCAAACACAATTACAATAACTTTACGTTTTCTTGAAACTTAAATCAAATCTACATCGCATAGCATTCTCCGAATTTTGATATTTGGTGTAGTTTACAAAATATATAAAAAATGAAAACACTTTACACTTGAATTTAGCGACATGCACTAGCTCGGAAGTAGCGATAGAGCGATTTACCGTATACCTAAAAGAGGTAGCTCTATGATTTACCAGGCGTGTTTTAAAACTAGAGATACAATTGCAACAAATAAAATTCTTTTAAATCATGTATAACAAATTATTAAAAATCAATTTATGTTTAAAGTTAATTGAAATTTTTCTTATTTGTTTAATTAAGAATTAATCTACTTGTTAATTTAAAAATCTAAAAGTATCTGTCACGGTTTAGAACTGTTCACTGATTAGGGGAGAAAATGTGTAAGCGGTCAGATAGCACAATCGCTAGAGCCGCGGTACATTATTCTGTTGGTCACAGGTTCGAGTTCTGGTCAAGCTGAAAGTCTTTCTCATCCTGTGACTGCATATAACCCTGAGTTTAATTCACTATGCTCTCTGTAAACATCAGAAATTCAAGAACAAAATCTATATAGTAGGGAAATATGTTGTGGTTTAGAACTGTTTCATTAATAAAAAGAAAATGTGTAGCCGGCCGGATAGCTCAATTGGTCTTCTGACAGTCATGGGTTCGAGTCATGGTCAGGCAGTTTCAGTCAGGGTTTAGAAGTGGTTTTTCAACTGACACATGTTTGATTCATGTAACAGATTGTATTAAATTTGAAATGGACAAAGGCAGTATTGCATGATACTTTTAGATCTACAAAAGGCATTTGATACAGTTGATCACACTATACTGCACATGAAGAAGTTCTTCTTCTTCTTCTTCTTCATGAAACTTCAAGCATCTGCCATAGGTAATGACATTCTTACATGGTTCAAGTCTTATCTCTGATAGACAGCAGCTGGTGGATGTGGCTGGTACTTATTCTACTGCTCTGAGTACCTATGGTGTCCCCCTGAGGTTCATTATATGTCCTCTTTTATGTCTAATATATGTTAATGACATGTCTGCAACCCTAAGCAATAAGTTTTTATTATATGCTGATGACTCAGGTATCCTTGTATCTGGTAAAATAAATCTGTAGAAATTCTCTCTTATGGCATGAGTCGTATAAGATTGGTTAATTGACTATAAATTGTCTTTGCATCTTGGCAAGACAGAGTCTATTCTTTAAACTGGGCCTAGCCTCCAGGTCACATGTAATGGTACTGCTATAAAGTACACATCTTTTGTTAAGCATTTAGGTGCAAAACTTGATCAATTTTTTTGGCGTCGCCTTTGATGCTTTGCATCAATGCTTTTCTTGTATCGTTTTGTAATTAATATGGGTTGTTGTAAGTGCCATTGATAATGTGTAGATTGCTTTATTTTGGTTAATATACAATTCTATGCTTTTCATAACATTTACAGAATTTACACGAAAATAAGCATTGATTTAGAGGCTTGCTGCTTCAAAGGCAAAACTAATATTTATAAGACCTTTAGTTTTCAAGTACGGATTGTTTCTTTCTCTGGTAAATGATTAACAGAAATGGCGTAATAGTATTGAAGGCATATCTAGTATAAAATTTGATGTTGACTATCAATAATGCTAGAGAGAAAAAAAACTGTTATGGTAATTTTATTATGAAACAGCTAAGATTAATTTGGTATTTGAATAGATAGAATGATATACACAAGTTTTACAATAAGTTTGGTACTATTAATCTGGCACTTGAACTACAACAATTACGATTTGGCAGTTTTATTTGTTTTTAATTCGTTTACAAAATCGAAGTTAAAGCAATGAAGTCTGTATTTTAAAGTGTAAATGTTCAGTCAAAGATAAAACGGGCACTTAACACTTATCTTTAACAGACTTAAAATTTCTTTTATATATTTGTAAAATGAAAAGATATAATTATGTTTTATGTGACTACAATTAAGTTGTATTTTAGCCGTTACTGATTCTTTTCAGTGAATTTTATGGTTTAAAACTCATTACCGATCGTAAATGGCACTTTTGTAAGTTATAGATTCATAAGCAAATTAAATATAAAAAATATTGCAGTACTAAACAGTTCGCTATTTCTCAACAATTATACACATCATATTCCGGAATTGCATTACTAAGAATATGATCAATAATGAATGTTATAGTTACAAGCATGTCGTTCATAATATAGTTCAAAAGACAAAAACAAAATAAATATATACAATGTTTGATTGCAAAATATGTTATCTCTGCTCCTTGACATACTTTAGACGAAACATATTTCTAAAAGTATGTATAATAATTATCTCATCAAAATATGAATATTGAAATCGGCTGGGAATTGATGTAAAGGTACTAATCACGCGATATGTTTATTGGTGAATACATTGTTTGACTGAAAAGTCTTCCTTTTGTGTCAAAGCAAATCTTAAAACAACTAATGTCTATGTAAGATTCAAATTCAAAAATATTATAATATATCCATACGTTACTTCACTGGTAGATAACTTACGTTCCCATTTTTGTTTAAAAACATCAATTACTTTTCCTTTAAACAATATATGATTTTTTTTTCAAGTCAACTAAACCTGGATTGTACCATACATAGGTAAGTCCGTATTCATCTAAAAGAGATTTAACATTATAGACCCAATTATTTTTATTATTCTTTATTTGATCTTTATTAACTAGACAATCATATAGTTTTCTAATCAAGATATTTCCGTCGATACAGTTTTGCACCAAAATTTAATAATTATAACATATCTATTTATATACATTGGAAATCGACCTAACTCTCCATAAATACTATTTGCACATGTTGACATCTTCACATTTAATAATTGTTTACAAAGTTTGAAATGAACACGTTCTATTTCTTTCAATTTTCCAAAGCCCCATATTTCGCATATGTAACTCAAGGTGGTGGCAATAAAAGCGTCAAATAGTTGGCACATAACAGAGGGTTTAACAGCATAATGTTTTGTTTTATGTATTAAAACATTCAAACCTATTAATCCTTTACCAACTCATGTCGTCTGGTTTAAAGTATAAGAGCCTGTATAATTAAAAACAGTGCCTAGATAATTAAAGTTATTTACAGTTTCTATTAAGCTACCTTTGTATGTCCATTTTTCGTTTGCATTTAACGGGCCTCGCTTTCTGAATATAACATTTTTTGTTTTATCAGTGTTGACTTCAAGCCCCCACTTAACACAATATTCATTTAGCAAATTAAGACTATGCTGTAATTCCACGGGACTTTTATCAATAAAACCATATTGTCAGCAAATAATAAAAGACTAAAAGTAATATCGTCAAGAGTTAAACCACACAACGGACTATCTTGTAAGAACAGTTCTAGGTCCTCTATAAAAAGAGAAAATAGTAGAGGCGACATTATCCCCCCTGTTTCAACAGAAGTTTAATGTTTATAAGTTTTGAATTCTAAGTGGATTTTCTTTTTGATGAGAAATGACGACAATTTTAAGAAGACAAAATCATCAGTCAGTCTGTTTCATATGTTTAATATGTGAAATACGTTTTCTGTACAACCACGAAATACGAGTATTTCATTTTAGAGTTTTCTTAAAATTAAAAAAAAATGTCAGTTTCATAGGCTTAAAGCACCACTTATTTTGCAAGTAAATTTTTGAAATTGTAAAAATCTTAATAGGTTTACGTAAGATCACACACGACTATTTATGAAGAGAAAGTATTTTACTTTGCTTTAACCTATAGTCCTTATTTATTATGGTAACACATGGCTATTATATCCTTACGTAAAGGGTGATTTAAATCACAAAAATATCTACATCTGACTCGATAAGAGCATTTTAAGAGGTCAAGGATGCAATAACAATTGAATTCGGATATTTATTTGTTAATCAGCTCATAACATATGACCTCTTTTCTTTAGGGTTTGTAGATTAGCTGAAAAAAGGTCGATAGAATTAACGTGAATATAGGATATAATATGACCATCATCAAAATAAGCAATGTAATAAGTTTTTGATGTACGGATTGACATTTGTACTAGGAATGTAATTTCTGATGCGAATTGAATATAGATATCAATAGACTAATTTTTGATATTATTATTTGATATTGTTTGACATAGTCTCTTGTTTTTTGATGTACCTACTTTAAATTTGAACAAGGGGTTTAATTCTGATCCTAAATTGAATTTTGATATGAACTGACCTACTTTTGATATTTTCGATATCGCTTGACCTACTTTTTTGTCTTTTACGTCTTTTATATACCTGTCTTTTATGTACAGCCAGGGGTGTAATTTTTGATATTGAATAGAATTTTGATATCAGCTGACCTGTTTTTGATATTATTGACACCATTTGATCTACTTTCTTGTTTTTTGACATTTAGATTTTACATTTGAACCAGATTTTTAAAGTTGAGGGCAACTTTGTAATTTCTGATACCGAATTTAATTTTGATATCAACTGACCTACTTTTGATATTTTTATATTGCTTGGCCTACGTTCTTGATTTTTTGATGTACAGACTTGAAATTTGGATGGGTGTAATTTCTGATGCCATATTGAATTTTTGAAGTTTCAAAAACCAATGAGATAACAAGGGGTTAAGAAATTCTTTTGAAAATGAACAATTCACAAGAAAATTGAAATATCACTGAAATCATTTGAAAATAAACAAATCTTAACATCATTTATTTAATATGTACTTTTTACCGTATAATTATAAAAAGGCGACGCACGATTTCAATATGTTTGTTTGTTTGATTGGGTTTTAGGTCACACAGACACAGTATAGGCCATATGGCGACGTTCCAGCTTTACTGGTGGAGGCAGACCTCAGGTGCCTTTCCATGCATTATTACAGGCACGAACCGGCACCTGTGTAGAACCACAGAGGTTCCGTAAGCTAGCTGGATAGCTTCCTCGCATGAAAGAATCCAAAGTCCCTGTCGGGAATTTTAACATGAAACAACATTTTTCTTTTTCTTTTTTTTCATTTTTGTTCAATTTGAAACACTTTTTCGTTGATAGATATTAGTGTGCAAACCTGTTCCCGCATGGAGCCAAACAATTTCTTTATTTTCTATATAGGTATTTTATGGCCATATGTGAAATCAAATATTGTTTTAATCAATATTATTATTTCAACATGTCATTTTATATCTTAGTATTGTTATTTACTTTGAGAGTATAACGTTCGCTTCATGTTTTGTCTAATATTATCATAAACAGAATATAGAATGAAAATCTTTTTTCAACGGTGCAATATGCAACTTAGTGAAATGAGCAAGTGCATTAAAATATGACAGTAAATAAATGACGATTTCTAGCTTTGAATGTCAGTTATTAACAATGTTTACATTTTATACATTATCCCGCGATCTGGCGTTGTTGATCCGTTTTTTTTCTCGTTCCGTCAGTTTTCCGCGTTTTGACTGCCCAGTGCCCATCACGAAATTAAATGGAGGATAAAGTTAAGATATTTAAGTTTGTACCTTAAACTACATATATGGTTACATCTCATTGAAAAGTGCTGTGCCAGAATTATTTAATCTATTTTTTTAATTGGGAGTTATTGCCTTTTTTATATTTTCGTACTTTCATTTTTATTGCTTTTAGGTTTAAGCTAAAATGTCATTTAATAGTGATACTGTGCACAATAACAGAGCCTTTACCTTTGAATATAGTATACGTGTGCTCTGACGTGCATAATACAAAAGAAGCTTCATTAATGAGAACCATTCAACACAGAAAATCAATTAAGAGAATTTGTTACTATTTCAATTAGGCAGTTTAAGTACAGTCCTGCCAATGTTTATTTAATGAAAGGATAATTTGCAGCCTGCAAAGAACATACAATTTCTTTTCTTATTTTTATCGCTTTATGTTGGTGCTTTAAAGTTGTTTATCATTTTTCTAGCATAACAGTAATTGTAACTATGTAAAGAAGAAATAAAACAAACATAAATGTATTCGTAATGAATTTTTCAACCAGAACACCAATTAGTGCTGACAGTATGCTTGTTTACTTGGTCATGAAATAGAGCTGTTTCGATCGGTTTTACTCAGTAGTTAGGTGGTAAATCTCTTTGATATATGGGTTGCGTTCATTGAGCGCCGCCTTTCCTTGTTGATCTTGTTTATCATATTTTAAAGTATTTCTCTATCAATAAAAGCTAAAGATGTCAATATTTTAAGAAAATAATAAAGAAAAAGCACGAAGGGCGTATTAATACACATCAACAATTTAAATAAAGGTGTCGTGAAATGTTCAAAACGGTCAGATAACATTGTACATTGTTTAAATTTGATTGCTATATTGGTATTCTAATTAGATAAAAGGAATGCAGTATGTTTTAAAAACCATACTCTCATGTTATTCTGTTGATTTTATTAGTTATTTAAGGCACATATGTTGTTTCTAAATAAATTAATATATATTACTTTTTCGTACTTGTTTTTGATGGTATTTTTTGCTTGTACTTTTTTTCTTCTAAAAACTGCCTCTTTTATTTTTTGTTTCGTAATAATTCAGGTTAAACGACCTTAACTCGAATTTGAGCAATTATATCATGAAAATGCATCAACGTTGAAATCAAAATCAACAGCTTTGAACAAATCTGGGTAAATAAGACACATGCCATAAAAGTTGCATAACGCATGAAAAAGTTTTTCGCTCCTTATATCCGAAACGGTCTTTTTTAACTTGGTCAATAAATTCTTAAGCTGAATTCCTCGGGAAGAAACATAAGATGAGTTCATTAGCAAGGGAAACTCTTGTTTATGGCCATTTCCATGCTAACTACAGCTTTAAGCATTCTCAACTGGTGAGTTATTGGTACAGTAATTTTCAAAATCTCTTCATGCCTGTGATAAGCAAGTACTTGACCTATTTAGAAATACTACTTGACTAAATTTTTTTCGTGTGAAGTCACATACTTCTTTCTGATAATTCCGAATCGTGACTTTCGAAAAAAGTATTGTTGTTTCTCTCAATTTTGACTTAAATAAATGCATGTTATAAGGAAACATAAGGGGGTGGTACATCAGTGATATACTGATTGAAGACTAAAATGAAGTATTATCCGTTGGGATTGATCAGTTCATTTTAAATAAAATTTTCATTACTTGTTTGTTGCCTTGTTGTTGGTTTCAACAACAAGCATTTGAATAATCTAAAACATGTGAGCGTATGGGTTTAACAGTATCTTTAGTGTTAAACGTAATTCATATAATTATGATGAAAAGTTTTTCATATATTTAATATTTCAACATTTTAAATTTTGGAAATTCAATATAATAATAAATAATGCTCGATTGAGAAATCTGCATCGCAGATTATCACAGAGATAATTATTGAATACATTATATTCATAGTTATATGTTTCATCTTTTAAACATATGCAGGCATTTGTTTAAATTATTAAAAAATCCACAATCGACCATTTTATTACGTTCTTGCTTAATTGCATGCTAAATGGCTTTGAACTACGAGAAAAGGGTATACCGGTTTATTAGCATGATATGAAAAAAATGTATGATAAGTTAATTGTATATATATACCCAACTATATGAAGGTATGTTTATTCGATGATATATTTCATAGTTAATATAATGGAGATCATAATGTTTAAATTTGTCATTAAGGGAATGATAAAGTTTTGTAATGTGTGTAGCTATTCTTGTTACAGAGTTTACCAAATAAAAAAAACATATATACAAACAAACGCCTAAATATTAACAAAAACAAATCGACATGTGAACCTCGACATTTTTCATTGTTTTATCACTTTGATGTGGTATTATATTGCTAACGTGTAACAATCATTTTCTTATATAAGACACCTAATATATATGTTGTTATTTATTCCAAACTCATCAAATGAGACTGGCTGTATTCTATTTGGTCATTAAAAGAGTAACAATGTTTTTATATACAGTAAATAATAATTACCAAATTTACGAATAATCTATATAAAAACACAAGTAGTAAAGATCTTCATACAAGTAGTTCCCTACACCACATTTTATTTTATATCCATTATATACACATTTTCCTGTAGTGATAAAAAACAACAAATATTATAAGATTAGATTGTAACATGCCTGATTAATATTGCTTCAAACCTTGTGTGTTTTAAGTAATGCAATTAAATAATGTGACTAAAAGTAAGTAAGTCAGTCAGTCAGTCAGTCAGTCAGTCAGTCAGTGGGCCTCAAAATATAAGTTAACATATAACGAACTTGTCTTGGTTGTTTTATTTCTTTTGTTCTGTAAAATACTTTACCTTTTTGAATTGAGTGTAAAACATTACTAAACATATTTTATGAACAAATTCACATTACCAATATTAATTGATACTTCACATTTAGATCAAAGTGGGTATATGATTCGTACTTTTTGCAAGCGGTCAAAATACTTCCAATCAATACTGTCATATCGATTCAGTCACTTCATCTTTAAGAAACAGCTCACAGAAATCTGAGGTCATGTTCCATTAGCAAGACAGACACGTTATTTAATAGCCCTCTTACATGTCAATTGCATTTAGCAAGTTCTCAACTGGTGGATTTCTTCCTGTCGTTTTTTTCTTCTTCAAATTGATTATTTGGACATATACCAAACAATCGCATGTGTTCGAAAATACTTTTTTCATAACATATGTTTTCGTTAATTCCTTTACTTCAGTACTACGCTGTAATTATTTTTCTTACGTTACAGTTACGTCACATATTTCTATACCTACGTAACATATGAAACCGAACATATCCGTTTACTTTACTTAATTTGATTATTTCCTGATTTAAATTCCTTCCAAAAATTGTCCCTACATTGTATATATAACCAAAGTAACATACCAGAAAAATTAAACTAAACATAACATAACATACTAAGAAAAAGAACCGAAAACGATAATAAAATTCGAACTTCCCACTACTTTTAATAAGTGCATTGTTAAATGTTTTGGGTTTTATCGAATTTACAAAGTACCGGCAAGTTAACTTTTGACATTGTAAAATATTATTTGTGTGTGTTTTTAAAGTTCATACCACATCAAAACTACTGATACCGTGTACGTGTTAACAATATCCAATATAATGATGAGTCATTAGTTTAGACGTTAATGGTGTTTATAACCATAAAATATAAATTTAAAAAATCGTCACTTGTAAAGTAACATGCTGCGCATTCGACATTGACAATTTAAGTCAAGACTGGACTAGATTCCTTATGGCAATATCTAAGATTCCCAATTACAATCATTATCTTTTTATAAAATCACCTTGTCATCGAAGTAAAAATCTGTTAATGTAAAAGATGTCGACAGATAATTACCTATACTAAGTCTTGTTAATAAAATAATCATACAATAAAGATACTTTTTATGTTGCTTTTCATAATATAGTATATATTGAATTATACTTTTATGTTAATATATTCACATAAACACGGTGCTTGTTGTTTTAGAAGTTTTGAAATGAAAACAGATCTGTAAAAAAGAGAGTTTCATTTGCAATCAACATAAATGAAATACAGAGACGTTTAAGTAACTTACGGTCCGGAGATGTTTATCCAGCGGGAAAAGAAAATAATTTTATATCTGCGAACTTTAATTATGAAAAAATCAGCTGTCTTTACTGTTCCTGTAACGTCTAACACAGTTTAAAGTCATAAACTAAAGCTAATGAGAATATTTTCTTGTTTTATATTTATTTTAAAAACAGTTCCATGCTTAGGTTAATTGTATGAAATGAATATTTTTTTCTTACTTGAGAATAAAAAGATATGACATCGATTGCATTTTATTATTCGATATGACACATGGGATATAGCGATATCTTAATACAAGGAATGACGATAAACAAGCGTAACAACGAATATGCATATATTTTTCTAATATTTTGCCTTCAAATTATAAAAATAAGATTCGTGTTCTACTCTGAAAGATTCTACATTTCCTTTTATTCGTAACAGTCATTATCAACTGCGCCTATCAATTTTACGAGAAAAACGAGATGCGCTCATTAGCGTAGAATAACGTTTCACTTTATGTAAATTACACTTATTTAACATTCTCAACTGATTAATTATTGCCTCATTTTATGTCTGTACATTTAAAACGTATGTCTCCAGGTCACGACCGACATATATACATATGAAAGTTCAGCTCGAATTCTCTTTTCCTTTCATTATTTGTTTACAGCAATATTGACCAATAGGGGTGTCGATATTTCTTATATAAACGCATATTATTCCTCCAACTTAATCAATCTCTCGTTTGACATGTGTTAAGCATAATGGCGTGGTGGTCGAGTGTTCCCTCTGTGAGTATAGAGACCCCGGTTCGGCATTTGTAGAGAACGTTGTAAGGCATTTTTCTTTGAAAGTTTTGTTTTTAGTTTTTTTTTACAACAAAGATGATTTTAGTTCCCACTTAATTTCATTCACACAATTATATTTGAAAACATTTAGTTATATACACATTCTCATTCAACAGGTTAAGTATAAGACACCACAGTCGAGATAAGGGTGATAAAGGAGCAACGGAAGAACATATAAAAAATGAGCCAAAATAGTTGACGAATGAAATTCAGAGTTTCAAACAGAATAAAATTGATAATACTGTTTAATCTGTTCAATGACAGTTAAAAATCAAATACATTCAATTTTGTTCAACCGACATAAGTTTAACTTTAGATTGTGCAAAACATTATAAAAGAGAAAATGAAAAGTAACGTGACACACTATAAAATATTATGAAAATAGAAACCATACTTAAGAAATGTGTATAATTTGAGATAAGAACTCGAAAACCCATGTTAATAACTTGAGATCTTCATAATCTAAACTCTCTAACCACTACGATGCTTGGATTAACGTGCCTCTATCCACGTTTATTCTTCTATGTTGCAAAGTGAAGTAATTGAAGAACTTGATCATAATGGTACGACCGATTAATGTAAACGTTATCGTTTTCGACTTATAAAAATTTTACTATAATAGGTTTTTATGTTGAAATCTAAGTATGATTTATAATTGACAACTCTATGTTATATTCATTTAAGGTTGTTCAAAAGACTAAATTAAATGTAGTGTTCACCGTTATTTATTTTATAAATTGAATGCATGTCGCTCAGTACGTATCTACATAATATTTGAGGGCAATACGTAAGTTTAAGGACTGGTTGGTCAGACTGAGGAAGGTATATGTCCCGAAGCGCAGCACAGTCCAAGGTCTGACCAACCAGTACGATAACTTGCATTTTGCCCGAAAGGCCATGTTTTATTTATTATTATACCGAATCTAAATCCTTTCATCCCTTTTGTTGCTGTCATTTTTACTATAATTTGCTTTCAAATTATAATTTATTTGGTCAGAGTGTGAAACATCTCAAACCCTAGTCGGATTTTATTATTTTCAAGCGATGCAGCAGTTTGACATTATCGTCTGCTTGTGTTGTTGTGAAATTCGCACGACTTAAACAGCCTGTTTAAGTATTATGGACTGGGTCTAAACCGGTCTGTATGCAATCTATGAACTGGATGACGTCATATTAAATATAGAAGGGCGTATGCAAATGAGTTATACTGTGACCATTATACATGTAATAGCTTCTTTCTATTCCCCAAAACACATTACTAAATATAATCTTCGTGGCAAAATATTATTTACAAATGAGTTATATGGAAACAAAACCATGCTATTAATCTTTTTTTGATATTAATTACTATCAATTCAGGATCATTATACCCATACTAATACGAAGTTCATGAATTATTAATATCCAAATAATGAAGTTACTCACAGAAATTATCTAAATTAAATATGGTTTTAACTTTAAATTAGAATATGCCACACAGCTTCAAAAGTTCAACCAAATGCAGTGTTGACTATAGAATGACTCTTGTTGTTAATCATTTCTGCTAAAAAATTGTTGTTTTAATTTTCATAGTAGAATGCGCTTATCGTTTATATCTAAGAACGTATATGAATATTGCTGGACATAAGTTGATGAATATATACTGTTAACAACAACAATTACAAGGTATAGAAATTAAAAAAATATTATTAAAACTATTGATAACTATAAGTTAAGAAAATATGAGTTTTACCAATAATGATGATGATAATAATAATAATAACAATGCTTTTTTAAGATAAGGAAAAATATAAAAATATGCATATGTATTTTATTTCCAATGTAGCATTCTAAAATAGGAAAACAATAACAACAACCACAACAAAACATACAGGGACAAAATATAAAATTTACCTAAACATGTATTATCATAGTTGTATTTTTTAGAATAAAATTTGTATATTTAACTTAATTTTCAAAGTGATTGACTTAATTAAATACTTTCGACGGACAAACAACAATTTGTTTATACATACATGTACGAGTATATTCATTCATTCATTTATTCATATATAAGATTTTTATAGTTGAGAACAACTTTGTAACTTTGTAATTTCTGATACCGAATTTAATTTTGATATCAACTGACCTACTTTTGATATTTTTATATTGCTTGACCTACTTTCTTGATTTTTTGATGTACAGACTTGAAATCTGGACCATGGGTGTAATTTTTGATGCCATATTGAATTTACGAAGTTTCGAAAAACCCAATGAGATAACAAGGGAATAAGAAATTCTTCTGAAAATGAACAATTCACGAGCAAATTCTAATATGACTGAAATTATTTGAAAACAAACACATTTTAAAATCATTTATTTATGTACTTTAAACCGTATAATTATAGAAGGCGACGCACGATTTCAATATGTTTGTTTGATTGGGTTTAACGTCACACAGACACAGTATAGATCATATGGCGACGCTCCAGCTTTACTGGTGGAGGAAGAACACCAATGTTCTTCTGTGCATTATTTCAGGCACGAACCGGCATCTGTGTAGAACAACCGACGTTCCGTAGGCTAGCTGGATAGCTTCCTCGCATGAAAGAATCCAAAGTCCATGTCGGCAGTTTTAATATGAAACAACATTTTTCTTTCTTTTTTCATTTTTGTTCAATTTTGAAAACAGTTTTTCGTTGATAGATATGAGTTTGCAAACCTGTTTCCCGCATGGAGCCAAACAATTTCTTTATTTTCTATATTAGGTATTTTATGGCCATATATGAAATCAAATATTGTTTTAATCAATATTATTATTTCAACATGCCGTCATTTTATATCTCAGTATTGTTATTTACTTTAAGAGTATAACGTACGTGTTATGTTTTGTCTAAAATTACCATAAACAGAATATAGAATGAAAATCTTATTTCAATATGCAATTATGTGATATGAGCAAGTGCATTAAAATATAACAGTACATAAATGACGATTCCTCGTTTTTAACAATGTTTACGTTTTATTCATTATCCCGCGATCTGGCGTTGTTTATCCGTTTTTTTCGTTCGTCTGTTTTCCGCGTTTCGACTTTCCAGTGCCCATCACGAAATTAAATGGAGGATAAAGTTAAGGTATTTCAGTTTGTACCTTAAATACATGAATATATGGTTACATCTCATTGAAAGGTGCTATGCCATAATTATCTAATCTTTGTTTTTAATTAGGAGTTATTGCCTTTTGCATATTTTAATACTTTTTTTATTGCTTTTAGGTATAAGTTAAAATGTCATTTAATAGTGGTGCTCTGCATAAAACAGTGCCTATACCTTTGAATATAATATATACTGAGTGCATAATACAAAAGAAGCTTCATTAAATGAGAACCATTCAACACAGAAAATCAATTAAGAGAACTTTTTACTATTTCAATTAGGCAGTTTAAGTACAAACCTGCCAATGTTTATTTAATGAAAGGATAATTTGCAGCCTGCAAAGAACATCCAATTTTTCTTTTTTATCGCTTTATATTGGTGCTTTAAAGGTGCTTAAAGGTCCTTATCATTATTCTGGCATAACAGTAATCGTAACTATATATAGGATGAATAAAAAAAAATACATGTATTCGTTATGAACTTTTCAACCTGATTACCAATATTAGCGCTGACAGTATGCTTGTTTACTTGGACATGAAATAGAGCTGTTCTGATCGGTTTAACTCAGTAGTTAGGTGGTAAATCTCTTTGATATATGTGTTAAATATTTCTCCGTCAATAAAAGCTGAAGATGTCAATATTCTAAGAAAAAAAGAAAGAAAAAGCACGAAGGACGTACTAATACACATCAATAATTTAAATAAAGGTGTTGTGAAATGTTCAAAACGGTCAGATAACAGTGTACATTGTTTTGCGTTAATTTGATTGCTATATTGATATTCTAATTAGATAAAAGGAATGCAGTATGTTTAAAAGACCATACTCTCATGTTATTCTGTTGATTTTATTAGTTATTTAAAACACACATGATATATCTAAATAAAATAATATATACATGTGTATTACTTTTTTCGTACTTGTTTTTGATGTTATGTTTTACTGTACTTTTTTCTTCTAAAAACTGCTTCTTTTATTTTTTGTTTAGTAATAATTCAGGTTAAACCACCTTAACTCGAATTTGAGCAATTGTATCATAAAAATACATCAAGTTGAAATCAAAATCAACAGCTTTAATTTAATCTGGGTAGATAAGACCCATGCCATAAAAGTTGCATGACGCATGGAAAAGTTTTTTGCTCCTTAAATCCGAAGCAGTCTTTTTTAACTTGGTAAATAAATTCTTAAGCTGAATCCCTCTGGAAGAAACATAAGATGTGTTCATTAGCAAGGGAAACTCCAGTTTATGGCCATTT
Source organism: Ruditapes philippinarum (assembly GCF_026571515.1). Classification (NCBI taxonomy): domain Eukaryota; kingdom Metazoa; phylum Mollusca; class Bivalvia; order Venerida; family Veneridae; genus Ruditapes; species Ruditapes philippinarum. Next base: position 212,113 of record NW_026859530.1, read on the forward strand.
CCATGCTAACTACAGCTTTAAGCATTCTCAAGATATCTTCATGCCTGCAATAAGCAAGTACTTGACCTATTTAGAATACTACTTGACTAAATTTTTTTCGTGTGAAGTCACGTACATCTTTCTGATAATTCCGAGTCTTGTCTTTTGAAAAAAGTATTGTTGTTTCTCTCAACTTTGACTTAAATACATGCATTTTATAAGGAAACATAAGGGGAGTGGTGTATAAATGTGATTGTAGACTAAAATTAAGTATTATCCTTTGGGAGTGAACAGTTCTTTTTGAATAAAACTTTCATTACAAGTTTGTTGCCTTGTCGTTGGTTTCAACAACAAGCATCTAAATAATCTAAAACATGTGAGCGTATGGGTTTAACATTGTCTATAGTGTTAATGATGAAATGTGTTTCAAATATTTAATATTTCAACATTTTAAATTTTGGAAATTCAATATAGTAATAAAAAATGCTCGATTGAGAAATCTGCATCGCAGATTATCACAGCGATAATTATGGAATAAATTATATTCATAGTTTTAGTTGTATTTTTTAAACATATGCAGGCATTCGTTTAAATTATTAAAAAAGCCACAATCAACAATTTTATTACGTTTTTGCTTAATTGCATGCTAAATGATTTTGAACTACGAGAAAAGTGTATACTGGTTTATAAGCATGATATGAAAAAAAATGTATGATCAGTTTGTTGTTCATATATACCCAAATATATGTAGGTATATTTATTCGATGATATATTTCATAGTTTATATCATGGAGATCATAATGTTTAAATCTGTCATTAAGGGAATGATAAAGTTTTGTAATGTGTGTTGCTATTCTTGTTACAGAGTTTACTAAATAAAAAAAAAACATATATACAAACAAACGCCTCAATATTAACAAAAACAAATCGACATGTGAACCTCGACATTTTCTCATTGTTTTATCACTTTGTTTTATCACTTTGATGTGGTATTATATTGCTAACGCGTAACAATCATTTTCTTATATAAGACACCTGATATATATGTTGCCTTTTTATTCCAAAGTCATCAACTGAGACTGGCTGTATTCTTTTTGGACATTTAAAGAGTAACAATCTATTTACATTCAGTAAATAATAATTACTCAATTTACGAATAATCTATATAAAATTCATGCTCATTTTATGAAAATGTTTAAAAAGTATTTCAAAGTAAAATATTGTTAAATGATCAAAGAAAATAATTTTCGCATTGCAAACAGCATTTGCCATCCACGTAAATTACCCCAAAAGAGGTCAAAAGAAGCACAAATAGCCCCTACTGTAAGTAACGCAGTAGAAAAATGGTGATAAATACTGCAAAATCATCCCTTAATAGCACATAACATGTAAATCATTACTCGAATCGTTAATATTTTTATTTTTTCTTAAAACCTTAGTACATTTTCTCAAGTTTAATTTTCTTGACATATTTTGGTTCATCTGGAGGCATGCAGCTTTAAAAAAAACACACACACACAAGTAGTAAAGATCTTCTTACAAGCAGTTCCCCACACTACATTTTATTTTATATCCCTTATCTACACATTTTCCTGTAGTGATAACAAAATATATATTATAAGATTAGATTGTAACATGCCTGATAAATATATTGCTTCAAACCTTGTGTGTGTTTGAAGAAATCAAGATGTGATTATAGTAATATTTTAATAATGAGTTGAAAAACGCTACAATTCGAGGTAAGCATTCTTTAACATTTGCCTATTACAAAGCTCATTTACATGTACTTGTAAAGTATAGTGTCTGTCGCAATATTTAAATGTAATGCAATTGAATATATATTAATTGTAATGTGTAAGTGTATTACAAGGTTGGGCAGATTTCGCAATCGTGAAAAAATTTACACGGCCGAATTTATTTGTAATGATGATTTAAAAAAAAAAAACTTTATTCGAAACGATGAACTCTTAATTGATAGTATATATCCTATTGGGAATGAAGTATCGGTTTGAAAATAGTTAACATCTATATCTTATATAGAGTGAGTGAGTGAGTGAGTGAGTTGGTGAGTGAGTGGGTGAGTGAGTAAATCTTTAATTATAGTGACATGTGTACACAAAAGAAAGATAGCATATTAAATTAAACACCCGACCCAATGTGTCTATAAGTCACTTTTAAATATGAAGTGTTTCAATAGTTCACGAAGATAAATAAATAAAATAAAATGATTGCAAAATGGTTACATAATTAATAGAATCATAATATCTATCCCGGAAGTGAGTGACATCATAATAATGTGACTCAAAGAAAGTCAGACAGTCAGTCAGTCAGTTAGTCAGTGGACCTCAAAATATAAGTTAACGTATAACGAACTTGTCTTGGTTGTTTCATTTCTTTTGTTGTGTGTTAAATACTTTAACTTTTTGAATTGAGTGTAAAACATGACGAAACATACATTATAAACAAATTTACATTACCAATATGAATTGAAATTTCACATTTAAATCAAAATTTATATGATTCGTACGTTTTGCATGCGGTCAAAATTACTTCTAATCAAGTACAGTCATATCTAGTACTGTCATATCGATTCAGTCACTTCATCTTTAAGAAAAGTCCCATTAGATATTAAACAGTTCACAAAAATCTGAGGTCATGTTCCATTAGCAAGGCAGACACACTATTTTATAGCCCTCTTACATGTCAATTGCATTTTGCAAATGCTCAAGTGGTGGATTACTTCCTGGTGTTTTTTTGCCCTTCAAATTTATCTATTTTTTGTACATATACCAAACAATGATATGCGTTCAAAAAAAATTTTTCATGACAAATGTGTACGTTAATTCCTTTACTTCAGTACAAGGCTGTAATTATTTTACTTACGTTACAGGTATTAAACTTCTATACCTACGTAACATATGAAACCGAACATATCCGTTGATTTTTCTTATAAATCGAATTTGACCATTTCCTGATTTAAAATTCTTCTCGGAAACAGTCCAAACATTGTATGTAACCAAAGTAACATACAAGAAAATTAAACTAAATGCAACATAACATACTAACGATAATTAAATTCTAACATCCCTTTACTTTAATAAGTGCATTGATACATATGTATATGTTTTTGGTTTTATCGCATTTACATAGCACCGGCAAGTTAACTTTTGACATTGTAAAATAGTGTGTGTGTGCGTGCGTGTGTGCGTGCGTGCGTGTAGGTTCATACCACATCAAAACTACTGATACCATGTTAACAATATCCAGGAAATATAAAAATGCGTCTTAGTTGAGACGTTAATGGTGTTTATAACCATAGAATATAAATTTAAAAAAATCGTCTTTGGTAAAATTGCGCATTCGACATTGATAATTTAAGTCAAGGCTGGACTAGTTTTCTCATGACAATATCTAAGACTCCCAATTACAATCATTATCATTTTATAAATACACCTTGTCATTGAAGTAAAAATGTGTTAATCTAAAAGATGTCCACTATCCATATTTCATAAAGATAGATAATTAATTACCTATACTAGGCCTTGTAAATAAAATAATCATACAATAAAGATACTTTTTATGTTGATTTTCATTATATAGTATATATTGATTTATACTTAATTATGTTAATGTATTCACATAAACGGTGCTGGTTGTTTAAGAAGTTGTTTTGAAATGAAAACAGATCTGTAAAAAAAGAGTTTCATTTGCAATCAACCTGAATGAAATACAAATTCATTTAAGTAACTTCCGATCCAAAGATGTTTATCCAGCGGGAAAAGAAAATAATTTGATATCTGCGAATTTTAATTATGAAAAAAAAAACAGCTGATTTTACTGCTCCTGTAACGTTTAATACACTTTCAAGTCATAAACTAAAACTAATGAGAATATTTTCTTGTTTTACATTTATTTTACAAACAGTTCCTTGTAAGGTTTATTGTATAAAATGAAAAGTTTTTTCTTACTTGAGAATAAAAAGATATGACATTGATTCTATTTTATCATTTGATATGACACATAGGATATGGCGATATCTTATGATAAACAAGCGTAACAACGAATATGCATATATTTTTCTAATATTTTGCCTTCAAATTATAAAAATAAGATTCGTGTTCTACTCTGAAAGATTCCACATTTCCTTTTATTCGTAACAGTCATTATCAACTGCGCCTATCAATTTTACGAGAAAAACGAGATGATTGTGCTCATTAGCGTAGAATAACGTTTCACTTTTATGTAAATTACAGTTATTGAACATTCTAAACTGATTAATTATTGGCTCACTTCATGTCTGTACATTCAATACGTATGTCTCCAGGTTACGACCGACTATACATGCATGTGAAAGTACAGTTCGAATTCGCTTTTCCTTTCATTATCTGTTTACATCAATATTGACAAATAGGGGTGTTGATAATTCTTATATAAACTCGTGTTATTCCTCCCACTTAATCAATCACTCATTTGCTATGTGTTAAGCATAATGGTGTGGTGGTCGAGTGTTCCCTCTGTGAGTGTAGAGACCCCGGTTCGGCATTTGTAGAGAACCTGGTAAGCTGGTAAGGCATTTTTCTTTTGAACTTTTGTTTTAAGATTTTTTTGGGTTTTTTTTATACAACAAACTGGATTTTAGTTCCCACTTAATTTCATTCACACAATGATATTTGCAAACATTTAGTTATACATACATTTGCATTCAACAGGTTAAGTATAAGACACCACAGTCGTGATAAGTGTGATAAATGAGCAACAAAAGAACATATGAGCCAAAATTGTTAGTAATTTGACGAATGAAATTCAGAGTTTCAAACAGAATAAAATTGACAAAACTGTTTAACCTGTTCAATGACAGTTAAAATCAAATACATTCAATTTTGCTCAACCGTCACAAGTTTAAATTGTGCAAAACATTATAAAAAAGAAAATGAAAAGTTACGTGACACACTATAAGAATATTCTGAAATTCAAGAAATGTGTAAAATTAGAGATTAGAACTCGAAAACTCATGTGAATAACCTGAGATCTTCATAATCTTAACTCTCTAACCACTACGCTTCTTGGATTAACGTGTCTATATCCACGTTTATTCTTCTATGTTGCAAAGTGTAATAAGTAAAGAACTTGAACAACCCATTATATCATAACGGTACAACCGATTAATGTAAACGTGATCGTTTTCGATTTATAAGCATTAGGTTTTTATGTTGAAATCTAAGTATGATTTATAATTGACAGCTCTTTGTTATATTCATGTAAGGTTGTTCAAAAGACTCAATTAAATGTAGTGTTCACCTTTATTTATTTTATGAATTGAATGCATGCCGCTCAGTACCTATCTACATACTATTTAACAAATATAACATGGCCTTGAGGGCAATATGTAAGTTTACGGTTGGTCAGACTGAGGAAGGTATATGGCCCGAAGCGTAGCGCAGTCCAAGGTCTGACCAACCAGTCCGTTAACTTGCATTTTGCCCGAAAGGCCATGTTTTTTTTTGTTATATTATACCTAATCCAAATCCTTTCATCTCTTATGCTGCTGTCATTTTCACTATAATTTGCTTTCAAATAATAATTTTATTTGGTCAGTGTGTGAATTATCTCAAACCCTAGTCGGATTTTATTATTTTCGAGCGATGCAGCAAAACATTATATTCTTCTTTTAATATGCCATTTTTGTTAATCAAATAAAATATGCAAAAAACCGGACTTAAAGAATTTCACAATTTGGCAGCTTTACAATATCGTCTGTTTGTGTTGTCGTGAATTCGCACGACGTGAAAGTCGCGTTTAAACAGTCTGTTTAAGAATAATGAAGAATTTGACCGACCGATAAGTCCCGAGGAGATATTGAAAGCAGTTAAACATTTGAAATCTAAAAAAAGCATACGGAATGGATTGTATGCTAAATGAGTACTTTATAGAAACAATAGATATTTTATAACCATTTATTTGTGATATTTTTAATGTTATTTTAGACTCTGGTGTATTTCCCGAACAGTGGAAGGAAGGAATAATTGTACCTATACATAAAAAGGGAGATAAAATGATGTATACAATTATAGAGGTGTAACTTTATTGTTTATTTAAGATTTTCACGTCAGTGTTGAATAATAGAATTGTAAATTTTTGCGATAAAAATCAGGGTATATCTGATTCACAATTTGGATTTAAAAAGGGTAGTTCAACAATAGATGCTATGTTTGCTTGAGCACTATCTTAACCATAATAAGCGTTTATATGTAGGTTTCATAGATTTAAAAAAATGTTTTGTTTCCATTTACAGGAATGCATTTTGGTTTAAACTTTTAGAAGATATAGAATTGTTCTTACAAGACAATATAAATAGTGGATTACTCATAGAGGATACTGTTATTATTTTATTGCTTTTTGCTGATGACATGGCAATTTTTGAAAAAAAACACCAGACGAATTAAAACACAATCTTGATATTTTGCATACATACTGTTGTCAATGGGGAATTGAAGTCAATGCACTAAAAGCAAAAATCATGGTTTTAAGAAAAAGGGGCGGTTTAAAACGAGAAGAAAAATGAACTTATAATTGTATAGATGTAGAAGTTGTAGATAGTTTTAATTATTTAGGCACTTTGTTTTCTTTCAATTTGTAACTTTGCCTTGAATAATGAATACTTATCAGGAAAAGCACTTAAAGCGTTGAACGTTTTGTTGCATAATAGTAAAAAGATACCATTAAGACCAAAAGTGCTTTGTCAGTTATTCGATGCATTTGTTGGTTCCATTTTAAACTATGGCAGTGAAGTATGTGGCTTTAGCAAATCGAAAGAACTAGAAAGGCTGCACTTGAAGTTTTGAAAACGTATATTGAACGTGCCTTTGAATTCTAGTAACTTCGCAATTGATGGCGAACTTGAACGTTATCGTTATCCTCTTTATATTTCAAGATATTTTAAAATTATAAAATGTTTGTGTAAAATAGTGAATTCTAAAATCATTATCATAAGGTCGTTATATAAACTAGCCCTTCAAGATAGTTTGAACGGGTTTAACAATTGGGTAAGTCGTCTATAAAAAACTTCTAGATGACTATGGATTTTCATATATGTTGACAGATGGTTATGAAACTAACATTCCAAAGTATTTTCCTACTGTCTTCAAAAGTCAAGTTATTGATTGCTTCAAACAGGAGTGGTTCGGGGCTATCAATAGAAAAAGTGTACTTAATGAGTACAAGCTTTTTAAATCAACATTTGAGTATGAAAAATACCTGAATCTTGTACCACAAAACATACGATTTTTTTATTACGAGACTGAGGACTTCTGCTCATTCCTTGCGTATCCATACAGGTCGATTTGGTGTAAATAGGATACTCAGAAATGAACGTTTATGTTTGTATTGTATTATTCATGATATCGAAGATATATACCACTTTGTTTGTATTTGTCCTTACTACAGACGTCTAAGAGTAAAATATATTAAACAATATTACTATGCCAGACCATCTGTCTTCAAATTCTATGAACTGTTAAATAGCAGCAATAAGAAAGATCTATGTAATTTGGCATTATTCCTAAAGGCAGCCTTTAAACTGAGAAGTGATATCGATATGATTGAACGGTGATATTTGTTAATGTTTTAGTTTAATTTCACTCTCCACACATATATTGTGAGATGCTAATAATGTACATGTGTTGATTGTAAAATATTTATAGCTTACATATTGTATGTTTGCTGTAAATTAAGTGTTTGTAGACAATATACTATGTATACGTCTTTAATAAAAGATGTTCTGTTCTGTTCTGTTTAAGAATGATGGACTGAATCTAAGCCGGTCTGTAGGCAATTTATGGACTGGATGAAGACATATTAAATATAGAAGGGCGTATGCAAATGAGTTATACTATAACCATTATTATAATAATAGTTTTTTTTCTATTCCCCTAAACACCATGATAGCTATTTTTAGTAACCCATAATTCAATATGGTAGAGATAATGTTTTATCCTTCGATATACTAGAACAATGGGTAGAAATGACAAACCAGATACACATTACTAAATATAATCCTCGTGGCGAAATATGATTTACAAATGAGTTATATGGAAACAAAACCAGGCTATTAATCTTCATTTGATATCAATTACTCCGAATTAGGGACCATTATACCCATACTCGTACGACGTCCATGAATGATTAATATCCAAATAATGCGGTTACTCACAGAAATATTATCTAAATTAAATATGGTTTTAACTTTAAGTGTTGACTATAGAATGACCCTTGTTGTTAATCGTTTCAGCTAAAAAAATGTTGTTTTAATATTTATATTAGAAAGCGCTTATCATTTATATCTAAGAACGTATATGAATATTGCTGGTCATAAGTTGATGAAGATATACAGTTCACAACAATAATCACAAGGTATAGAAATTAAAAATATTATTAAAACTGTTGTTTACTATAAGTTAAGAAAATATGTGTTTTACCAATAATAATAATAATAATAATAATAATAATAATAATAACAATGCTTTCTTAAGAGAAGGAAACATATAAAAATATTCATATATATTTATTTCCAATGTAGCATTCTGAAATAGGAAAACAATAACAACAACCACAACAAAACATACAGGGACAAATATAAATGACCTAAACATGTATTATCATAGTTGTATCTTTTAGAATAAAATTTGTATAGTTAACTGAATTTTCAAAGTGATTGACTTAATCGACGGCCAACAATTTGTTTATACATACATGTACGAGTATATTAATTAATTAATTGATTAATTAATTAATTAATTCATTCATTCATTCATTCATTCATATATAACGATGATTATGTTGTTCTTTACAGTCTGTCGTGTATTATGCAATCAATTGTATCAGCTGTTAGAAAAATATCTGGTCTTAAAAAGTAAAAAACAACAATAGCGATACAATTCTTTAGCGGAGGCAAGAAGCGGCTAAATAATTTTTATTCATTATCATCAATGCAAAACAATAGAAAAAGCATGACCAGACACATTTCTAAAAAGCATTTAATGAACAAGAAAAGTTTTATTTGAAGGAAAACAGTACAACAGATAACAACAAAAGCTCGATATATTAAGTAAGATATAATTCAAAATCAATCTCCTTTATCACGTAGTCGTGATATACAGTGGCTCACACATAGTTATTATCTTGTTATATGAGACACTGATGTTGCGTTTTATCCAAGATATAATGGTGTCTGACTTGATTTTATTAGGTCAGAGGAACAATAACAACATTTTGTCGGGATATTGGCGAGGTAAGTACGTAATAACAATCTAAATGTCAGAATTACCTTAATTTTTATATGATTATTTTATGTAGCCATTTTATATTTAAGATATCAATATCATAATGCTGATTTTATGATATCCGTTATCCAGTAAAACGCGAAGATTTGTTTTTTTAAGTCATGATTTATTTGTTTTAATATCATTTTCAAGTTTATGTAATTTTATGAGTGACATTGTTCGAATGAAGCATCATTTCACATTCACCTCCACCTTAATGCGACATTTTAGTTTGTTTCTCTGCAATTTTCATAAATTTTGTTGTTACCAATGCTTCCGATGGATCACTGTTTTTCCCGATTTTTGTAAGATTGAAACAAACCACAATCCTACCACATCATTTTCGTTATAATTTAATCTATTCTCTTAACAACGTCATAACGATTGTTTAATGAAAGCTGTTTCATTATGCAACTGTTACTGAATATACTCAATATATTCAAATTAAAGCGAGCAGAAAATTCGTATTTTATCAATTAAGCAAACATAGTACGTTCAAACCGTCCTACCAACCCAAAATGTCTTATCGATTCAGTCACTTCATCTTTTAGAAAAGTCTCGTGGGAAATAAAATAGCTCACAAAAGGCTAAGGTAATGTCCATTAGCAAGACAAAAACTCTTATTATAGGCCTTTTTCATGTCAATTACAGTTTGCTCGTTCACAACTGGTGAATTATGTCCACTATTAAATTCTGGACTTGAAATAACGCTTTAAATATATCAAGTTATGACATGTTTTCTGACTAACATTTTATTTTTTTCTGTCGAAATAGTACTGTTTTGATTGTATCATACGTCTCTTAGCTATTACGTAACAATCATCAAACATTTTCTGTTCTATATATAACGTCTTAAAAAGTTTGTAAATTGTAAGCTATGATTAAATTATGGAATATTTGTGTTTTTTTAAAACGTTTAAAATACTGAAATATTGTGGATGACTTAAAATAGAGAGAAATAAAGAATCCCTAAAGATCGTACAAAACGACAACATTGAAGTCAAACTTACGTGGCCATCTTGTACTTCGATGAACATATCTGCTGTTGATGTAAATACGAGTAACTATTATTATTAGGTGCAAGGATTATACATGACCATACTCGTTTATAATGCCAAAATAATTTTTAACGATTCGTTATATTGTCTTTTTTGGCAGATATTGTCTGTATGGGCATAAAATGTTTTTTGAAACATGTAACCATCACATTTTGTAAAAAATTTTGATAGATTGTTTAAAACCTGTTAATATATATCGTGGTTGTTATGTTTATCTTACAAGTAATGAAAATATTTTAAACATTAGTAACACTTTACACCAAAGGACCACGTACATGTTATCACTATTTATGATGAAAAGTGCACACTTTTGTTTCACCTCTTCTTTTTTAACAGCAAACAATGATATGTGTCACAATTTTATATTCCTTCTTATAATCAAATAACTCAATATTTATATACATATTCTTTCTGACCACACCATATTGATAAGATACATGGTGTCATTTCGTGAAACATTATTTTACGATATATGAGGTCCTAATGCGAAAGGTAAAAGAAAATTACCCCAAATAAAAAAATCAAGAAATAGATTATAAATTTAAAAGAGGATTGCTCTTCAATGGGTACGGTGGCACAAAGGTGACTTGTGTGTGTTTTGTCGTGGCCACGAGTTACTTAGTCTTGGCCACGAGATAATTAAGTCGTGGGAATGAGATACTATGTCGTGGCCACGATATACTATGTCGTGGCCACGAGTAACTAAGTCTTGGCCACGAGATAGCTAAGTTTTGGAACGAGATACTATGTCGTGGCCACGAGTTACTTATATGTGGCAACAAGATAGTTAAGTCGTGGGAAAGAGATACTATGTCTTTGCCACGAGTTACTAAGTCGTGGGAACGAGACGAGATAATTAACCAATCAGGTTACACTATGAATTATTTAAACTTAGAAAAAACTTCACTTTAAACTTGATACATGTATCAAGGATCATATTAGAAAGTCACCTTCCAAGGCCCATAAATCAGACATTAATTTGACGAAACGTTATAGTCCTTTGTAGGGACAATTCTATGATAGGACTGGTCAGTTTGTACGTACAACGGCCTGTTAATCTTGTTTATACGACAACTTGAGCAGGAATTAATCCTGGTTTATTTTATATGGTAGGGACAGTAGATAGCCTATAAGGATGTTTGAGGTCAAGGGTCAAGGTAAACGAGACACTTCATGTAAAAGCTTTGTCTGATAAATGATTTAGAAGGAATAAGCCATGGTTTATATAACCTAGGAAGATCATTGCACCAGATCAGTAGATGACACCTGTCATTTGATTAAAAATCAGAGTCACAATGATGCTAAATGTAAAATCATTGACCAATCAATAACTTGTATAAATGGCACTTTTACAGGCAAGTGAAGTTGGGACATCCATGTTCTATAGCACATGTCTAGATAATTAAGAAAATTAATCTGATTGATTATTTATCTCGTGCGCACGACTTAACTATCTCGTGGCCACGACTTAGTAACTCATGGCCACGACATAATATCTCGTTCCCACGTCTTTACTTTCTCGTGGCCACGACTTAGTAACTCGTGGCCACGACACATTATCTCGTGGCCACGGCATAGTATCTCGTTGCCATGACTTCATTATCTCGTGGCCACGACTAAGTAACTCTTGGCCACGACATAGTAACTCGTGGCCACGACATAGTATCTCATTCTCACGACTTAACTATCTCGTCGTCACGACTTAGTAACTCGTGGCCACGACATAGTATCTCGTTCCCAAGACTTAACTATCTCGTGGCCACGACTTAATACCTCGTGGCCAAGACTTAGTATCTCGTGGCCACAACAAAGTATCTCGTGCGCACGAGATAAATAAAAACACACACATGTCACCTTTGTGCCACAGTAAATTGGACATATTTTCAATAAATATTTCATGTATTAATAAAACCACGAAAAATTTTCATTTTGATATTCTTATGAGATATTTTTATAAAACATTGATGTAGTTCTTAAGTGCTTTAGTTTGAACATTTCTATCTGCGATATATAAATATGTAATATTGGATCATGTGTCTCATATTAGCTAACTACACTAAGTGGTGATTTAAATCAAAGAAAATATCTACATCTGTCTCTATAAGAACGTTTTATAAGGTCATAGATGACATAACAATTCATTTCAGATATTTGTATGTAAATAAGCTCATAACAGACTTAGACTGTCTATATGACCCATTTCCTTCAAGATGTGTAAATCAAATGATTCAAGGTCGATAGAATAATCGTGAATAAAACGTAAAGTCTATTATCAAAATAGGCAACGCTTAGCTGAACTGGCTAATGCAAACTGTATCAAGTTGAATGTTTTTTATGTTCAATTAACAACTTTTTTACATATAATCTTTGATTAGAAAAATCAATTTGAAGATATATATTAGATTAAGCTATTAATGAAGTATCTGTAATGGATAGTTACATTGTGTTATGCATATTTAAAAAAAATAGAATAGAATAGCTTCCTTTTTTAATCTCGTCCTGTGATGTATATGAATGTTAAACAATATACATAGCGGGAGCGAGCACAGAGTGAACAGTGAGTGTTTCAGGAAACCGAAAAAGTCACAGCATGATTGAAATTAGAATAAAATGATTGTTCTTTTTTTTTAGAAAACAAACAAATTTGTAACGTATCTATTTAAATGTTATTTAATGTATATATCTATCTCAAGCAAAAAATGTGAACATTTTATGAAACAATTCTTTTCCTCACACACCTTTTATTCGGAATTTTTGTTTTGGTTACGTTACTAGTTTCCTAATCAGATGATTTTTAAATATATATAGTCATAAACATGACATTACATATGGACATAACATAATATGCTCGGTTCATTTTTTTAAATTAGTACAGTTCTGTAAATCCTTATTTAAGGATAATCCTCAGCTTGCAAAAAACAAACAACCGTAACTTTACTTTTTTGTTTTTTTTAATCTCCCAATAGGTTCCAGCTAGTCTGATAAACTAGTTAATATTGTTAAAGAAGAAATAAAACATATATTCATAAAGAACTTTTCAACCTGAAAACCAGTGTGCGCTGATAATGTGCCCGTTGTTTTCGTTGTCTCTAAGCTGCTCACATTTTTTAAAAATATATTTCTTTTGGGTGACATTTACCAACTGTATTCATTAAAGAATAATTGTTCAGTTTAAATTACTTAAACTCGAATGGGAGCTTCAATATCGCAAACATTGACAGAAAAGAATCGCAAAAGCTATAATGATCATTTTGCATTAACTTGTACATAACTGTCAAACAACATGCTTTGAAGATCAAAATAGATTAGACACATACCATACAATTTGCATAACGCATTAAAACTCGCTATCCCGTATATCTGAAACGGTCTTTATAATTTCAGTCATGTTATTCTTCAGCTAAATCCCTCGGGAAGAAACATAAGATGTGTTCATTAGCGAGGAAATACTATTCTTTATGCATTAGCCATTTCTATGCTTACTACAGGTTTTAGGTGCTTTATTCGTACTGTTACTCCAATGATTGATTCGTGCTTAAAATTACACATATTAAAAAGAATGATTGCTTGATCGTTTTAGATACTATACTTTGCTATTTCTTTTGTGAAATCATATACGCGTACATGTACTTAAACACAGAATTGTATGAATTGTAATAGAATACAAATGTTCACTTATAGTAGTGGAACAAAGATTTACAAATTGTAATGGGACAAAGTGTTACAACGACGAATTGAATGTGAATTAAATGATCATATACCTCCATTTTAGCCTTGACAACTAGCGACACATTTATAACGTTTGACGGTTTCTAAAGCATTGTTTTAAAACATCTTGAAAAATAATATATTATCTCAGCTTTTATCACAAGAAGTGAAACACATGACTGGAGACAAGTCACAAGCATTTTTTCCAAATATTTGATTGCTACATATTTAAACAAAGTGGGCAGCAAGTTCGCATTCAATCGTTACCCAAAACTATCCTATCTGTTTAGTCACGTCATCTTTCAGGAAAGTCTCATTGGAAATACAAAAGTTCACAGAAATCTGAGGTCATGTCCATTAGCAAGACAGACACATTATTTTATAACCCTCTTACATGTCAATTTCAATTTGTAAATTCTCAACTGGTTAATTATCCCCAAATTTTTGTTCCTTTTATCGATCCACGTTTTCAAATATACTAAGTAATGGTGTGAGGTCAATAGACTCTACTTTGAGAACGTCTGATTTCAAAATTTCACCAGTTTAACGAAAAAATGTTAAATTCTGCTAACGCCGATGGACGTGGACGGTTACTTGCATATTCCAGATCCGTCCATGAAAAGGCTCAGTCAATCTGAGCCTGCAACATTTTCATATTTGCCTTATTTGGCGTTCTATAATGATCCTGATTATTTTTCTTCTATTTTGTATATTTCTATCCATTAAATAAATAAATAAATAAATAAAAATATATATAAATGCTTCAATTATCTCCTTAATACCGCTTTGTAATTAATATACTGGTATTATATCAATTGATATAAATTATATATTTATATCAAACCTAGGAACATATAAATTTTATAATTGACTGTTAATTAAGAATTCTGTTTTTTTTTATGCATTATAACGACACGAGACGGCCAATGTTTAAAAACTTAAGTTTATAAATTACGTAATTGCATAATATTTTATATTCTTCTAACTTTAACATTTTAAATTGCATAACCAAATATACTAAAACCGTGTTTTAATATCAACCAAAGCACCGACAATTTAAGTTTAAACTTGATTCTGTCGATGAACACATTCATCAGATACGCAATAAATTGATGAATAAGAAGTTTGGTTGTGTTTATAACTTAAAGATTGTGTCACCCTTATTTATGCGTGTACTTGTATCTCAATACTTCAAAAAAGAAACATTGTTGGAATGATTTTGGTGATATTTTCTTCTGAGGGAAAAAACAACAACAAAAGCAAGCAAACAAACAACAACAAAAATGTAATTAGATAATTAGATGTTTGGTCTTAGAAGTTACATGTGAAATCGTCCTTTTTACAAGTCATGTCGTCATAAATAATCAAGAAGACAGGTATGTAACACAATAGCAAATCGTTGAAGATCACTGACTCGGAGCTTTTGACAACATTCGGGATCATATCTGTATCCCAATTCTTCTATCATACCTTGCGGAGTGTGTGACATGTGGATATATGTCTATTATAAACAGCAAATATCAATGGTGTAAAATGTAAATTGTTATAATAGAAACGAGCAAACTTTATCTACATTAAAGATATTCCCCAATATGATTAAAATCAGCTGTAAATAACGCTCCGCTTTTACATCTGACCCTGGCCAAATACGAAATCATTTCTTGTGACATTTACACAGCAAATCATCGGCGAATAATCGTCATAATTTTGAAATTGATGTGGTTTCTAATTTTAACCTTGGGGAAACAAATACTGAGTATGTAATTTTCACGATTTCGAAAACAAACATTGCGTTGTCTATATAGCCGATAGGTAAACTGGCAAAACAATTTTGCCCATTAAAATTTAACCCTATTATTTCAAGTTAATTTGTTAAAAATTACTTCAAACATTTTTTGTTAACAAAAATCAACAATTTGTGTATCTTCAATGGATAACGGTATTGTGATACTTCTTTTAATGCCTATGTAAAAATGGCTAAGAAAAGCTTTCTCGGGAAATCCGAATTATAAAGAAGGCGAAACATACACGGTTGTCATAATATCTACATAAAGGAAATAAGTTTTGTGTTGCATTGTTGTCTCATGAATTATCAAGAACAACTGATTGCTTTGTTTTCCTTAAAATCACACGAGAATGTCGAAAAATACACGCAAATGTACTGGCTATAGAAACACTGTCTCTGCTTAAGCAGGTCCCTCTAAACGTAAAATATCACAACATTTAAATAAATGTAAAAAATCACAACATTGAGAGACGTTTCATTTTTTTGCTCAATTATAAAATAATATTCAAAGTATCTTTCTCAAATATAGTTACAAATTTATCTCAAGGTTTTTTTGTGCTACAAAACGGAATTCAGAACTTTGCAAGTAAGAATTATTTAGGGTATGAATGAAAATGAAGAAAACAAACTACTTCTTTCCAACCAAGAAGGTATAAGTTCAATTATAAAAAAAACAATTATGTGATACAGTTTATCCTTAGATGACAGTGTGCTTTAGCATTTCATGCAAATATAGAATATATAATATACGAGGTTACACTTATCTTAAACTACATTTAACATTTATTATGGAGGACCTTTAAAAATCTTACAAAGTGTGGGTAAGAACAGATATTTTTCCAAATATCTAATATCTAACTTTGCTTTAACTTATGTTAATGATTTATTATGGTAACACATAGCTATTATATTCTTGCGTTAGAACTAAGTGGTGATTTGAATCAGAGAAAATATCTCCATCTGTCTCTATAAGAACGTTTTATAAGGTCATAGATGACATAACAATTCATTTCAGATATTTGTATGTAAATAAGCTCATAACAGACTTAGGCTGTCTATATGACCCCTTTCCTTCAAGATGTGTAAATCAAATGATTCAAGGTCGATAGAATAATCGTGAATAAAACGTAAAGTCTATTATCAAAAATAGGCAACGCTTAGCTGAACTGGCTAATGCAAACTGTATCAAGTTGAATGTTTTTTATGTTCAATCAACAACTTTTAACATATAATCTTTGATTATAAAAGTCAATTTGAAGATATATATTAGATTAAGCTATTAATGAAGTATCTGTAATGGATAGTTACATTATGTTAAACATATTTAAAAAAATAGAATAGAATGGCTTCCTTTTTTAATCTCGTCATGTGATGTATATGAATGTTAAACAATATACATAGCGGGAGCGAGCACAGAGTGAAGAGTGAGTGTTTCAGGAAACCGAAAAAGTCACAGCATGATTGAAATTAGAATAAAATTATTATTCTTTTTTAGACAACAAACAAATTTGTAACGTATTTAATTTATGTTATTTAATGTATATATCTATCTCAAGCAAAAAATGTAAATGCATTTTATGAAACAATTCTTTTCCTCACACACCTTTTATTCGGAATGTTTGTTTTGGTATAAGTTACTAGTTTCTTAATCAGATGTTTTTTAAATATATATATAGTCATAAACATGATATTACATATGGACATAACATAATATGCTCGGGCGTGAAAGTTCATTTTTTTAAAGGAACTTAACTTTGTTTCAGTATAAACTTGTCAGATTATTTAAATTAGTACAGTTCTGTAAATCCTTATAATTAGTTAACGTAAGGATAATCCTCAGCTTGCAAAAAACAAACAACCGTAACTTTACTTTCTTGTTTTTTTATCTTTCAATAGGTTCCCTATATGAGGATTATCCAGCTAGTCTGATAAACTAGTTAATATTGTTAAAGAAGAAATAAAACACATTTTTCAACCTGAAAACCAGTTTGCGCTGATAGTGTGCCCGCTTATTCGGTCGTCAAATAGAGCTGTTTTGATCAGTTTAACTCGGTAGTTAGCTAGTAGGGTTCGTAGATATATATGTAAAATATTATTCTGTCAATGAAATACTTATTAAGGTGTCAATATTCTATCACGAGAGGCGTAATACGACACAAGAATAAAGGTACAATGAAATAGATAAATATTCTTTTGGTGGAAATATGTTTATAGATATGATTGTTAAACTGGTATTCAAATTACATCAAGATTGTAGGGTTTACATCACAAATATCTTTCATCTTATATATTGATTTAAAGAAATAAAAAATCTATCATATGTGTCAATGTTATAACTGTGGTGTGATTTTCCTAATTATAAAATATATCGTATCCATTTTACAAAGTTCATATAAGACACCCACAAAGTATAGGAAGCAAGGTATAATAAAAGCAATTTCGCATTTTTATTGTGTTGATGCTTTTACATATTGACGACACTCGTCATATTCACTGTTTACATTTGTCTTGCTTCATCCATATCTCTGGGCTTCGTTCTTGGTTTTTGACATTTTTTTGTTTTCGTTTTTTCTAAGCTGCTCACATTTTTAAAACATATATTTCTTTTGGGTGACATTTACCAACTGTATTCATTAAAGAATAATTGTTCAGTTTAAATTACTCGAATGGGAGCTTCAATATCGTAAACATTGACAGAAAAAGAATTGCAAAAACTATAATGATCATTTTGCATTAACTTGTACAGAATTGTCAAACAACATGCTTTGAAGATCAAAATAGATTAGACATATACCATACAATTTGCATAACGCTTTAAAACTCGCTATCCCGTATATCTGAAACGGTCTTTATAATTTCAGTCATGTTATTCTTCAGCTAAATCCCTCGGGAAGAAACATAAGATGTGTTCATTAGCGAGGAAATACTATTCTTTATGCATTAGCCATTTCTATGCTTACTACAGCTTTTAGATGCTTTATTCGTACTGTTACTCCAATGATTGATTCGAGCTTAAAATTACACATAAAAAGAATGATTGCTTGATCGTTTTAGATACTATACTTTGCTATTTCTTTTGTGAAATCATATACTCGTACTTAAACACAGAATTGTATGAATTGTAATAGAATACAAATGTTCACTTATAGTAGTGGAACAAAGATTTACAAATTGTAATGGGACAAAGTGTTACAACGACGAATTAAATGTGAATTAAATGATTATATACCTCCATTTTAGCCTTGACAACTAGCGACACATTTATGCCGTTTGACGGTTTCTAGAGCATTGTTTTAAAACATCTTGAAACATAATATATTATCTCAGCTTTTATCACAAGAAGTGAAGCACATGACTGGAGACAAGTCACAAGCATTTTTTCCAAATATTTGATTGCTACATATTTAAACAAAGTGGGCAGTAAGTTCGCATTCAATCAATTCTTACCCAAAACTATTTTGTTCAGTCACGTCATCTTTCAGGAAAGTCTCATTGGAAATACAAAAGTTCACAGAAATCTGAGGTCATGTCCATTAGCAAGACGGACCCATTATTTTATAACCCTCTTACATGTTAATTTCAGTTTGTAAATTCTCAACTGGTTAATTATCCCCACTTCTTTGTTCCTTTTATCGATCCACGTTTTCAAATATACTAAGTAATGATGTGAGTTCAATAGACTCTACTTTGAGAACGTCTGATTTCAAAATTTCACCAGATTAACGTAAAAATGTTAAATTCTGCTAACGCCGATGGATGTGGACGGTTACTTGCATATTCCAGATCCGTCCATGAAAAGGCTCAGTCAATCTGAGCCTGCAACATTTTCATATTTGCCTTATTTGGCGTTCTATAGTGATCCTGGTTATTTTTCTTCTATTTTGTATATTTCTATCCATTAGATAAATAAATAAAAAGAATATATATAAATGTTTCAATTATCTTCTTAATACCGCTTTGTAATTAATTTACTGGTATTATATCAATTGATATAAATTATATATTTATATCAAACCTATGAACGTATAAATTTTATAATTAACTGTTCATTAAGAATTATGTTGCTTTGTTTTTGTATGCATTATAACGACACGAAACGGTCAATGTTTAAAATATGATAAACAAGATCAACAAGGAAAGGCGGCGTTCAATGAACGCAAAACTTAACTTTCTAAATTACGTAATTGCATAATATTTTATATTCTTCTAAATTTAACATTTTAAATGGCATAACCAAACATACTAAAACCATGTTTTAATATCAACCAAAGCACCGACAATTTAAGTTTAAACTTGATTCTGTCGATGAACACATTCATCAGATACGCAATGAATTGATGAATACGAAGTTTGGCTGGTTTATTACTTAAAGATTGTGTCACACATATTTATGCGTGTACTTGTGTCTCAATACTTCAAAAAAGAAACATTGTTGGAATGATTTGGGTGATATTTTCTTCTGAGGGAAATGTAAATTGTTAAAAATGAAACGAGCAAATTTTATCTACATTAAGAATATTCCCCAATCTGATTAAAATCAGCTCTAAATAATGCTCAGCTTTTTCATCTGACCCTGGCAAAATACAAAGTCATTTCTGGTGTCATTTTACACAACCAATCATCGGCGAGCCATCATAATTTTGAAATCGATTTGGTTTCTTATTTTAACCTTGGGAAAACAAATACTTAGTAAGTAATTTTCACGATTTCGAGAACAAACATTGCGTTGTCCATATAGCCAACAGGTAAACTGGCAAAACAATTTGGCCCATTAAAATTTGACTCTATTGTTTCAATTTAATTTATTAAAAATTACTTCAAACATTTTTTGTTAACAAAAAATCAACAATTTGTTTATCTTCCAAGGATAACGCTATTGTGATACTTCGTCTACTGCCTATGTACAAACGGCTACAATAGCTTTCTCGGGAAATGCGAATTTTAAAGAAGGCGAAAAATATACGGTCGTCATCAGATCTACATAGAAGAAATAAGTAAATCTGAACATCAGTAGGATTGAGATATTCCCTGCTGTGAAAGTAAAGTGTTGTTAACAATTTACATCTCCTTAACATTAAGCTGTTATTACCATGCTATTTTGGCAGTTTAAGTTTACAGTTGTCAATAGCAAGTCAACAACAGGTCAATCCTCGGCATGCTGAGAACAAGCCAGTTGTCTATAAAATAAAATGAAAACTATCTGGAAAAAAGTGACCTACATTATCATACAAATTTCAAACAATTTAGTGGAATAATAGCTTTTAAGTTATATCAAAACAAAACAGATAAAATTCTTATTGTGTGTTTAGTTAAGGCATTGATTGTGTTAATTACCGCATATTTTATCATATTTGAGTTGGTCAAAAAAACGAAGGAGGTCATTGCTGTTGCGTTTTAGAGCATGTTAGAGATGTTCGTGTATGTATTGGAGGTCTATACTTGTTTGCTTATGACAGTGTTTTCCAAGTCTTCAATTTATAATATTTGTAGCAGGACACACTAAATGATTTACTTAATAGATTGCACGAATAAATAACATTTACCATGGATGTATATAATTCCTCGTCTGTATGGTTTTGAAAAATTGAAATACTACTGAAACAGATACATTTCACAAACGAACAGACAGAAAAACGTACCTGCTATTCATATCATGTCATCCAAAACATATCAATGTCAGTACCCCATTTTCTTTATCAAGACGTCATAGGATCATAATTTCAAATGAGCATACCTTTCAACAGCGAGCAATTGAACTCGAAGAATACTTTGTCAAACAACTTACCCTACAATACTTCTGCAGGTTGACATACAAAAACAAAGTAATGAGTCAGAAACGTCTTTATCAACGAAGTGAGAGTAAGACACAATGAAGACAGAATTGCTTAACGTGAATACCTTTAACCAAAGAAATCCGGCAATCTTTGGTAAAATCAGGCGAGATATATTTATTTTAAAGAAAGACAGTCAAATGAAAAATGTATTAGCGATTACACAATAACCAAAATCAAATGTCAACTACCTAAAAAGACTCATAACTAGAGCAAACATTGAAGACAAAAACAATATCTATCTCAAGTCACTCGCTGAAACAGACCGAATTGTGCTTAATGGATCTACCTTATGGAAGAATATAACACTAGCTGTGATGCCAAGAATTTAATTTAATTTATGTCTTTTTTTGCAATAAATATATAAAAGAAATGATAAATATACAGCCATTTTGAAATAATAATTCACATGAAATACCATCAGCCCCTTTTAATATTATTTGTAAACATGAAAATCAGCTAATCAGACATGGGTTTATTCCACGTGTCTTTACGTGCATTATATCTGGCACGAATGGGCACCTGAGTGTAACCATCGACATCTTGTAAGCTAGCCTGACACAAAAGAATTGCATTTGAACCTACAAGCTCTATAATTGCTGTTAGAATATAGTAGTAACAGCATAAGAACATACAAGGAATGAACATTTATGTCATTTATAGTTTTCATATATTATGCAATCAAATATATTGTTTCAGCTGGTCCAAAACGCTCGAGTTTTAAATTGTAAAAACAATTTCAGCCATCAAACTCTTAAGCGACAAGAACAGCTAAATAATTTTATTCCTTAACATTATAAAAGTTTATAGCAGAAGCATAACAAACCACACATTTTAACCGCATCGCATGAAAAGCAAAGCATTTGTGAGGACATCGTAAAACAAATTGTATCAAAGCCATAAATATAAAGTCGATAAAGATCAAAATCGATCTCTGTCATTCTTTATCATAGTGTCGTGATATATCGTGATATATGGTGGCTCACACGTAGTTATTATCTTCTTGTATAAGATTATAATGTTTCGTGTTATCCCAAAAATAATGGTGTCTGACATGATTTTATTAGGTCATGGGAACAATAACAAATTTATGTTGTGATGCAAATGTAGTTGTGAGATAAGTACGAACTAACATTGTAAACAAATGTCAGAAATACCTGAAATTTCATTATAGTATAGAGTGTAGATATCTTGCTTAATTACCGTTTCAACTTTATATTTTTGATATCTTAGATCGAGTTAGCACACATTTTGTATCCATAATATGGATATTATAATGATGATTATATGGCATGAAGCTGATGGAAAACGTTTGTTTA
Source organism: Ruditapes philippinarum (assembly GCF_026571515.1). Lineage (NCBI taxonomy): Eukaryota > Metazoa > Mollusca > Bivalvia > Venerida > Veneridae > Ruditapes > Ruditapes philippinarum. The sequence continues at coordinate 235,111 of NW_026859530.1, forward strand.
TACATTTAATGCTATGTTCAGTGGCACAAGACAACTTGTTTGCCTTTTTAGTAATGATGTAATTGTTTGCATACGGTACAAGTTTATGTATGAGATTTTTTTGAATACAACATTTTTCACATCGACCTCTAATGTACTCGTAGAAGGACTTTATTTAAAGAAAAAGAAGAAACAATTAAAAAAGTTATGAGACTTTTTTTAAACTTTGTATGAATAAAGAAAATCTTGTTTGAAACAAATTGTTAAAAAAGAAGAAAAAACACAATGAGGAGATCACTATCATACAACAGTCATTCATACTACATCCTTTTTGTCATAATATACATGTAATATAGTTCAATTACCAAATATTAAAGTGACATTATCCTGAGAGAACAGGTGAAATTAGAAAATTTCCCACTATTCTATTTAACATTATAATAACTTTATAATTTACTTTGCATGCACGATAAAATGACTCATGTTGTCCAAGGAAATTTGATACTTTATTGTTATGTTCAATTTACAAAAAGAGTCTGGCATTATTTTTATCTATATTTCATCCTTAACATTTTTCCAGTAGTAACATTTTGTCAGTCACAATTATAACAGTTACTCAAATAAGCTCAACTTGGCAATTCATAATTTAAATCAACGCCATGATGCTACTTAACATACTCCAATCAGAGTGATAAGATATTTCATATTTTATCTATTATGCTAACATCCAAACGTCCTACCAACCCAAAACTGTCTTGTCTTATCGATTCAGTCACTTCATCTTTTAGAAAAAGTCTCATGGGATATAAAATAGCTCACAGAAATCTGAGGTCAGGTCCATTAGCAAGACAAAACCAGTTTTAATAGACTTTTGTCCATGTCAATAACAGTTTGTTAATTCTCAACTGGTGAATTATTTCTGCCATTTATTTTCGGAATTGGATTTAAACTTCAAATTTATTTAAGTTGCGACAACATCTCACCTGACAGAAAGGCCATTACTTATTTGTTTCTTTCCAACAAAATACCCGTATGATTAGACCGACAATCATTATTCAATATCGTTTCTTTATTTCTTTAACTATTAAGCAAGAAAATCGTCAAGATTAAAATTGTGGCAAAGCAAATCAGAAAAGAAAGGATTTATTGCGCTTTAATAGCTTCATTATTAAAGTGTTTACGTCTGAAAAATGGAAATTGAAGAAATTGATGTTCTTTAACAAAATGTGAGGTAAAAAGTCATATACAATTGGTGCAATGCTGATTTTTTATATTTCGATTAGTTTTATATGCCAAAACTAAACATATTGAACTAAAGTCTTATATTTAACATGAGTTTGCTTATATTGAACACAGTCCTTGCGATTTAATCCATATCCATTTTCAAAACTTTAGTTAAACCAGCATCACAACGGAATAATTGGTTCGTAATGTTTTAGCAGAATACTTGGTTTTGATTACTAAATCGATGCAATGGTTGAATGCTTTTTTTCCGATACGTGCAGTCAATGTAGAAAAGACCAAAAAATCAGTTGTTCTGTGTCATATGTTGAATGATGAATCAAACAACCCTTGTTGTTAAGCATTCCGTCTTCATTCTGCGATTCTCTTCGTATGATATTTCCAATTTATTTTAAGTTGGTTTTTTTGTCACAAGGTGAAGCATTCGATGTTTTTGTCTTTGTATGAATTTTCATTTTGAAAAATGTCTTCGTCTGACCGTATGTCAGTTATATAGATTGATATAAAAATATTACAAAATAAGTGAAAAGATACTATATAAAAATGTGTATGTTTGTAAATATGTTGAAACCGCGTTAAAATCATTCAAGTAAACATTGTGCCTTTATACTTTTAAATATTGAAATTTCAGCATCTGTTTTCTGTTGCCCTCTCATAAATATTGCCTCATGAATTAGAAAGAACATCTGATTGCCTTGGTTTTCTCCAAATCACACGAGAATGTAAAAAGAAAACCGCAATAAATAAAACAACAAAATTATGAATATTTGAATCTGAAAATTTCAAACATTATCATACAGTGGCTGCTCAGAAGTAAATAAATCTAATATAGCACTCCACACTTAATTTCAGGTTCCTGACGTCAAATATACGGGCTATAGAAACACTGTCTCAGCTTTTGCAACTCGTGCAAAATATTACAAATTATAATCATAGTACCTTTCTGAAATATATTAACAGCTCTCTCTAAAAGTTAATAAGTTATAATACTTGGTAAGTTAATATGATTTACAGTATGAATAAAAAAGAAAAAAAACATAATTCTTTCCAGCAAAGTATGTATTAATTCAATTACAAATATACTTATATTTATATTTAAGAACTTGTTACATGTGTCTTATTCTTAGCTGACAGTGTGTTTAAGCGTTTTATACAAACAAAACAATATATAGTAAACATGTTTACAGGCGCGCATAAACTTATCTTAATGACGTTTTCGGGAGTTTTCATATAGACATATAGGCAAAATTAAAACCGATGAATAGAATTTCTTTAAACTTGGCATGTTGTGAGAATATGATAACATTTTAAGCAAAAAAAAATTGGATCATCGTTCTCGGTTTTGAGTTATCTGCCCCTGAATCAGAATTTTCTTCTTATTTGAGGTCATTTTAAGTGCAGTTAACTAATATACATAAATGAATTCTTGTTTTCCCTGCTGGATAATGCTTTTCTTTTGATTGTTGAAAACACAAAATAATAACATGCAATTCATTATATCATTTCTTTCTTTTTTCAGTGAAAATGAATGTACTTTAAATTCATAGAAAGTAGGCCAATCTTTAAGAAAAAAATGAATAGGTTAAAAGAATTAACGGGGACAAATCTATCCACTCTAAATCTGATCTTGTTTGTTTGTTTGTTTTGTGTTTTACGTTTCATCGACACAGTATAGGTCATATCGCGACGTTCCAGCTTTACTGGTGGAGGAAGACCTCAGGTGCCCGTGCATTATTTCAGGCACGAACGGGCACCTGAGTAGAACCACCGACGTTCCGTAAGCTAGCTGGATAGCTTCCTCACATGAAAGAATCCAAAGTCCCTGTCGGGATTCGAACCCACAGCGGTGAGGGGCAAGTGGTTTGAAGTCAACGACCTTAACCACTCGGCCACGGACGCCCCGAATCTGTTCTTGAAATTTTGCGTATTGACTAAGACGAAAGTTAGCTTCATGGAAAAAAGAAGAAAAAAATGTTATTTCGCTTCATTATAACTTATCTGCCCTTGAATTTAACGAAAAAGTCCAATTCAAGGGCAGATTACTCGAAAATGAGAACGGTGACCCCAAATGTTTTTCCGTTGAAAATGTTTCTGTTATCATATTCTAATAACATGCCAAGTTTAAAGGAATTATATTGAACAGTTTTAATTTTTCCTATATGTCTATACGAAAACTCTGGAAAACGTCTTTAAATTACATTTACATTCTCAAGTTAAAATGCGATAATTTATGAAAAGAAATACAAACTGTATTAATTCCAGGAGTTTAAAGCATCCCGTATTTTGCAAAACCTTAAATAGAGTATTTATCATGGTAACGCATTGCTATAATTATATTCTTACGTTAGACGTTAGTGGTGATTTAGATTTAAATTACAGAAAATATCTACGTTTGACTTAAAAAAACATTATATTTGGCCAAAAATGAAAAAAAAAAACAATTCATTTCGGATATTTGTATGTAAATAAGCTCATAACAGACGTATACGGTCTATATGACCTCTTTTCTTAACGGTGAATAAATCAGTTGATACAAAGTTAATATAATAATCGTGAATAAAACGTAATGGCTATCATTAAAAAAGACAAATGAATGCTACCTAAACCAACTAATGCTAAATGTATCAAGTGCAATGTTTATTTATGTTTAATTAACTTTTTCATATATAATCTTTGATTATACTAGTAAATATGAAGATATATAAAATTAAGTTATTTATGATGTATCTGTAATGGATAGTAATAGTATGTTATAAAAATTTAAAACAAAATGGAATAGAACATGTAGAATTGCATCCTTTTTTAATCTCGCCATGTGGTTTATATAAATGTTAGAAATATGACTCAAATTATTGCTCATATAAGAAAACAAACACATCGGTAACGTATTCATGTAAATTAATGTTTATATCTAGTTCAAGCATTAAAGGTTGATAGCATGATATCAATATGAAACAATTCTTTTCCTCACACACCTAACATTCGGAATATTTGTTTTGGTATATTTTTTAAGTTTCTAAAGCTGTTCCAATTCGTTACCTTCTAATATAGTGTAGGTTAGCAATCAGGTGATTTTTTTGAATATATATAGTCATGAACATGACCTCAAATATGGACATAAATAATATGCTTAGCAGTGAAAGTTCGTTTTCTTAACGAACTTAACGTTGTTTTAGTATAAACTTGTCATATTATTTCAATAAATACAGTTCTGTAAATGCTTTGTTAACGAAAGGATAATCTTAGAACTTAATCTTATTATCAAAGAACAAACAACTATAATTTTACTTATTTTATATCTCAAATTAGGTGACCTTTACGCCAATTGTCTAGCTAGTATGATAAACTACCTAATGTTTTTAGAGGAGAAATAAAACACATATTCATAACATATTCAACCTAAAAAACCAATTTGCGAGAAATTTGATTAAAATAAAAAAAAATATATATATAATATCATATGTGTCAGTGTTATAACTGTGGAATGTTTTCCTTAATTATAGCAAATATCGTTTCCATTTTTCAAAGTGCATATAAGACATAAGTATAAAAATAACGAGAAGGAAGCAAGGCTTAATAAAGGTAATTTTGCATTTTTATTACATTGATTCTTTACATATTGAAGACACTCGTAAAATGCACTGTTTACATTGTTCTGTGTCATCTATATCTTTGGGCTTTGTTCTTGAATTTTGATATTGTTTGTCTTTTCGTTTTCTTTAAACTACTCACATTTTTTAAAATATATTTTTGGGTGAAAGTTGCTAACTGTATTCATTAAGTTATAATGGTTCAATTTACATAACTTAAACTCGCATGGTAGCTTTTATATCGTAAATATTGACAGAAAAAGAATTGCAAAAGCTATAATGGTCATTTTGCATTAAGTTCTTACAGAACTGTTAAATATCATGCTTTGGAAACCAAAATAGATTAGACACATCCGATACAATTTGCATAACGCATTAAAATCGCTTTCCACGGTCTATATAAATTGTGTCATGTTAAGACTGACTCGTGCTTCGTAATTCCACATGAAATGAGTGTGTGCTTGATTGTTAAGACATTATACTTTGTTATTTCTTTTGTGAAATTATATACATGTACTTAAACACAGAATTGTACAAATCGTAAAAAGATGCGAAAGTTTACTTATAGTAGTGGAACAAAAATGAACTAATTGTAAAAGGACAAAAGTGCTAAACGACGAGCTGAATGTGAATAAAATGGTCATATACCTCCAATGTAGCCTTGACAACTAATGACATCACTATAATGTCTGACGGTTGGTTTCTAATTCGTTGCTTTCAAACATCTTGAAAAAATTATCTCAGCTTTTATCATATGGTGTGTTACACATGGCCGGAGACAAGTCACAAGCATTTATTCCGAATAATTGATTGCTTAATATTTAAAACAAAGTGCGCAGCAAGTTCGTATTCAATCAATTCTTACCCAAAACCATCTCATCTGTTTAGTCACGTCATCTTTAAGGAAAGTCTAATTGGGAATACAATAGTTCACAAAATTTGAAGTCATGTCCATAAGCAAGACAGACATATTATTTTGCAGCCCTCTTACATGTCAATTTTAATATTTTGTATATTTCTATGCAATCAAATATATAAATAAAGAAAGAAATGCTTCAGTTATCTTCTTAACCTAAATACGTCCGTGTATTTATTTAACTGATAATGTATTAATTGATATAATTTATATATTTTATCAAACCTAGGAACATATGAATTTTATTACTGAATGTTTTTAAAGGATTCTGTTTTCTTTTCACGAAATATATAGCCATTGTTTAAACACTTAAGATTCTTTGCATAATGTTTTATATTCTTCTATTTGTAACATTATGTATAACAAAACCAAACATACTAAACTTATGTTTTAATATCAATCAAATCACCGACAATTTAAATTTAAACTTGATTTTGTCGGTGAACGAATTCACCAGATATGCAATGAAGTTATTAATACAAAGTTTAGACAATATGTCAGTTATTATACAGATTAGTATAAAACAGAATTATAGAAGACAAAAACACTATTCAAAATATAATGAGATTCGTATTGTGGTTTAGTTGATTTAGCATATAAATTGTCATCAAAATCAATAACAATTTTATTGGCGACATGGCCGGGTGACGGACTATTTCTCTAAGGATTGCTGACCACGTGGGTTCAAGTCCGCTAGGGGCAAGCCGTCGTTTCATTGAGCAAGAATCTTTAAATTCGTTGGTTCCAGGAACGGATTCGATAGTGTTTCAATAAGCTTAAAGCTTCCAACACAATCGCACTAAAATGAATTTGTATAAACTAACAACAATTTTGTTAAACCTCTTAGAAAATTGATCGACCCAAATACGAATTCACGTGTGCCCGTAACCAAGTTTATTCATAACATTTAGAAATGAAAAAATACGAATTCACGAGTGATTGTAACCAAGTTTATTCATGACCTTTAGAAATGATTGCTAAAAGCTAATAATCATGAGACTAAATTGTCTGTTTCACAAGTCATTTCGTCATAAATTATCAAGAAGACAGGTATGTAACACACAACGATTAATAGGAAATGGGATAGAAAACAATAGCAAATCGTTGAAAATCACATACTCTATAACATTTCTAGCAAGACTACTTAGGACCATAAGTTCAACTGAACTTTCAACAACGAGCAATTGAACTCGAGGCATACATTTACAAATAAGAATACCCTTAAATACTTATCCAGGCTGGTATATGAAAAGCAAAGACAGAAACGACCTTGTGAGAGTAAGACACAAAAAGACAGAATTGCTAACCAGAATACCTTTAACCCAAGAAATTCGGAAATCTTTGGTGAAATGAGGCATGATATAGAGTTACAATCAAATGAAAAATGTATTGGACAATTATACAATAATCACAAGCAAACGTAAAGCACCTAATCTAAAAAGACTTATTGGTACAATTATTTAACGCCGCTATTCCTTGTTGATATTGTTTATCATATTTTATACATAGAGCAAAATTTAAAAAAACGATACCTAAAGTCAATGTAACAGACCGAATTGTGCTTTATGCAAGTACCTTACGGAAGGATACATTACAAATGTAGATTTACACATTGCAAAGGGGCGTCCGTGGCCGAGTGGTTAAGGTCGTTGACTTCAAACAACTTGCCCCTCACCGCTGTGGGTTCGAATCCCGACAGGGACTTTGGATTCTTTCATGTGAGGAAGCTATCCAGCTAGCTTACGGAACGTCGGTGGTTCTACTCAGGTGCCCGTTCGTGCCTGAAATAATGCACGGAAGGGCACCTGAGGTCTTCCTCCACCAGTAAAGCTGGAACGTCGCGATATGACCTATACTGTGTCGATGAAACGTAAAACCCAAAACAAACAAACAAACAAACACATTGCAAACGGTTTTTACAATACACATAAATTACCAAAAAGGGTAAAAATATGCATACGAGGCAGTACACAGTATTGGTCGTGTAGTTTCGAATTTGCCAGGGCCAAATTTACAAATAAGAGACCATTTTGTAATAGAAGTGAATATTTGAGCTTCAAAATGTTTAAAGTTGCTATATTTTAAGTTTTAGTGGCTATTTTTGTATTTCAAATAAAATTGATTCTTGTGGTGTTTGACCCATACATTTTGGGGAGTACCTGTCAGATTCAAATGTATGCAGGGAAATCAGCTCTTCAAATTAAAGGGTATCCAGAAGACAAGAAATAGTGGAAATATTTATTGCATGACCCACCCCCCCCCCGTTTGAACCCCCACACCCCCACCCCCGTTTGACGAGAAACCTTGAAATTTGGAAACTTAAACTATTGCCCTTTTAAAAATATCCGTTATTGCGTTAGTAACGTAGTAGAAATATTGTGATGAATACTGCAAAATAAGGAATTTATAGCACATAAGATATCAATTGTTACTTGAATCTTGAATCTTTTTATCATTCTTACAATCTTAGTAAGTTTTCCAAAGTTTTATTGTCTTCATCTGGAGGTGTGCAGCTTTGAGTCTCGTATAATCCACTGAAAAGTTCTACATTTCCTATAATTTGTACTAAACAAATAATTCTGATGTTTTTTTCTCTCTAGAAAAACATTCAGATGTACTAATTAGTGGGAAAAAGTCTAGTTTACAGCTGACATTCATGTTTTACAACATATTTTACCATTTTTAACTGTTTATTTATGGTAGTGTAATTTTTAAAGTCGCTTCATGATTGGAAATTTAAAATTTAAGGAGCAAGTGCTTGACATATGGTGTTGATAAATTAAACTGTATTGTTTTAATGAAAAGAAGTTAAAAAAACAAATCTTGAAAAAATATATAATATATCCAAATGTATTTAGGCCAAGATCGTCTAAACATCAAGTAAGTTAGTTTATACAAACAAAAGTAAGCACGTGTACTATTTGTGGACAATTATGTTTATTTGACTCTGATACTACTATATATGACTTACAACCCTTTCATGCATGTCATATCCACGGGATATTTGTAATAATCCGGTATTTATTTCATGAATATAACTTGATAATGATAGCTTTCTGCTATTCAGAATGATACACAAAACAACAATAACTCTTTTAACTTAATCACATTTTAATAACTTGTAGATGATACTAATTGCTGATGTTCAATAATTCATTGATATAAAATGAGAAAACTGACTAACCGAAAATGTTTGAGCTGCAAATTACAACATATAATCCTCGTGGCGAAATATGATTTACAAATGAATTATATGAAAACAAAACCATGCTATATATCTTCATTTGATATCAATTACTTTCAATTCTAGAACGATACTCCCATAACCAAACGAAGTTCACAAACGATTAATATCTAGATAATCAGTTACGCAGAGAAGTTATCTAATATGCTTTTAACGTTCAATTAGAACGGATATCCACACTGCTTCTTTGATCAATAAATATGCTTTTTATACAGAAAAGGGTCAACTAGGGAATGACTTTGTTGTAAATCATTTCAGCTTCACTATGGTAGAAACAGCATAAGAACAGACAAGTTATGAACATATGTTATTTAGAGTTTTCAAACATTGTGCAAACAAAGATATTGTTTCAGCTGGCCCAAAACGATATAGTTTTAAAATGTAGAAACAGTTTCAGCCATCAAACTCTTAAGCGGCTACAAAACAGCTAAATGATTTATTCCTTTACATTATTTTAATTTATAGGAATGCATAAAACACATTTTAACCGCATCTCATGACAAACAAAGCATTGAGGACATAGTAAAACAAATTGTATCAAAGCCAATAATATAAAGTAATCGATCTATGTCATTCTTAAATCATAGTGTCGTTATATATTGTGATATATGATGGCTCACACATAGTTAGTATCTTCTTGTATAAGATTTTATTGTTTCGTGTTATCCCAGAAATAATTGTGTCTGTTTTTTTTAGGTTATGTGAACAAAAACAATTTATGTTGTGATAAAAATGTAGTTGTGATTTAAGTACGAAATAACACCACAAATGTCAGAATTAACTAAAATTTCATTTTAAGTAAAATATGCTTTACGGTATTAATGATAATGAAGAAAACATAATTCTTTCCAACAAAGTATGTATTAATTCAATTACAAATACACTTATATTTATATTTTAGAACTTGTTACATGTGTCTTATTCTTAGCTGACAGTGTGCTTCAGCGTTTAATACAAACAATACAATATATAATATACATGTTTACAGTCGCGCATAAACTTATTTTAAATTCCATTTTACATTCTCAAGTTAAAATGCGATAATTCAAAAGTATTAAAAGCATCCCGTATTTCACAAAACCTTAAAAAGAGTATTTATTATGGTAACACATGTCTATTACATTTTTACATTAGACGTTAGTGGTGATTTAAATTACAGAATGTCTGACTTTAGAAACGTTTTATTCGGCTACAGATGAAATAACCATTCATTTCGGATATTTGTATGTAAATAAGCTCGTAACAGACTTATACGGTCTATATGACCTCTTTCCTTAAGGGTGAATAAATCAGTTGATACAAAGTCAATATAATAATCGTGAATAAAACGTCATGGCTATAATTAAAATAGGCAATGCTACCTTAACCAGCTAATGCTAACAAGTGGAATGTTTATTTATGTTAAATTAACTATTTCATGTATAATCATTGATTATACAAGTTAATATGAAGATATATAAAAATTATGGTATTTTTGTTGTATCTGTAATGGATAGTAATAGTATGTTATAAAATTATAAAAAATAGAAATAGAATGGCTTCCATTTAAATTTCGTCATGTGACGTTTCATCTCCTATAACTCCATGCTGGAATGGCATTATACTTTTATGCTGTGACTTTTTAACATTGTGTATATGTCTGTACAATGATGACATGTCAATAAAGATGACTACTGTGATTCATATGAATGTTATAAATATGACTCAAATTATTGCTGATATAAGAAAACAAACAAATAGGTAACGTATTTAATTAAAGTTATTTAATGTTTATATCTACTTCAAGCAATAAATGATATCAATATGAAACAAGTCTTTCTCCCCACAAACCTTTTGTTTGGTATAAGTTAGAAGTTTCTAAAGCTGTTCCAATTCTTAAAATTCTAATATAGTGTAGGTAATCATTCAGAATGATGATTTTTAATATAAATAGTCATAAACATGACCTCAAATATAGACGTCCATAATATGCTTGGCCGTGAAAGTTCGTTTTCTTAACGCACTTAACTTTTTTTTGTATAAACTTGTCATATTATTTAAATTAGGACAGTTCTGTAAATGCTTCGTTAACGAAGTTAACGAAAAGGATAATCTTCAGTTTGCAAAGAACAAACAACCATAATTTTACTTTTTTATCTCTCAAATTAGGTTCCCTTTATGCCGATTGTCTAGCTAGTCTGATTAACTATTAATGTTTTTAAAGGAGAAATGAAACACATATTCATTATGAACTTTTCAACCTGAAACCAGTTTGCGCTGACCGTGTGTTCGCTTATTCGGTCAAAGAGCTTAACAAAGCTATTTTGATCAGTTTAACTAGTAGTTAGCTGGTAGGGTTCGTAGATATATCTGTAAAGTATTTATCTGTCAATATAATAATTAAAGTGTCAATATATAAGAAAGAAAAATAGGAAATCACGAGAGGCGTGCTAAACGACACAAGACTCTCAAAAAGTATAAATATACATTATTTTAGGGAAATATTTTGTTAAAATATGAATTTTAAACTGGTATTCAAATTACATCAAAATTGTAGGGTATGCATCAGAAATATCCTTCATCTTATATTGATTTAAAGAAATAAAAAATCTATCATGTGTGTCAATGTTATAACTGTGGTGTGATTTTCCTTATTATAAAAGATATCGTATCCATTTTACAAAGTCCATATAAGACATAAGTATAAAAATAACGAAAAGGAAGCAAGGCAGTATAAAAATAACGAGAAGGAAGCAAGGCATAATAAACGTAATTTCCAAATTTTAATTGCGTTGATTCTTTAATATATTGATGGCACTCGTAATATTCACTGTTTACATTTGTCTTGTGTCATCCATATCTCTGGGCTTCGTTCTTGATTTTTAACATTGTTTTTGTTTTCGTTTTCTCTGCTGCTCACATTTTTTAAAAATATATTTTTGGGTGAATTGTACCAACAGCATTCAATAAAGAATAATGGTTAAATTTAAATTACTTAAACTCAAATGGGAGCTTAAGTATCGTAAATACTCTATTATTTCAATTAAATTTGTTAAAAATTACTTCAAACATTCTTTTTAACAAAATCAACAATTTGTTTATCTTCCACGGAAAACGGTAATTTGATGATCTTCTAATGCCTATGTAAAAACCGGTTTAATTGCATGGCTAAAATAGCTTTTTTGGGAAATCCGAATTGTAAAGAAGGGGAAACAAAACGGTCGTCATCAGATCTACATAAAAGAAATAAGTAGATCTGAACTTCAGTTGGATTGAGATATTCCCTGCTATGAAGTAAAATTTTGTTAACAATTTTTACATTTTACATCTCCTTAACATTAAGCTGTTATAACCATGTTTTGTTTTTGGCAGTTTAAGTTTACAGCTGTCAAAAGCAAGTCAACAACAGGCCAATCCTCGGTATTCTGAGAACATGCCAATTGTCTATAAAATAGAATGCAAACTATCTGGAAAAAGTGATCTACATTATCATTCAAATTTCAAACAATTCAGTGGAATAATAGCTTTTAAGTTATATCAAAACATAATCGATAAAATTCTCATTATGTCTTAAGGTAAGGCATTAATTGTGTTAATTACCACATATTTAATCATATTTGAGTTGGTCAAAATAACGAAGGAGGTCATGGCTGAAACTAATTTATTGCGTTTTAGAGCATGTTCGTGTATGTATTGGAGGTCTATACTAGTTTGCTTATGACAGTGCTTTCCAAGTCTTCAGTATATAATATTTGTAGCTGGACACACTGCATGATTTACTTAATAGCTTGCACTTATAAATAAGATTAATCATGGATGTAAATGAGAAACAACTATCATTCCTCGACTGCATGGATATAAAAAATTGATATACTATTGAAACAGATACATTTTACAAATCAACAGACAGGAAAGCCTACCTGCTATTCAAATCATGTCATTCAAAACATACCAAAGTCTGTAAACCATTTTCTCTAGCAAGACGTCATAGGGCAAGAATTTCAAATGAGCATACGTTTCAACAACGAGCATTTGAACGTGAAGAATACCTTGTCAAACAAAAAACCCTAAAATACTTTATACATGCTGGCAGAAAGCAAAGTAATGAGTAAGAAACCACTTTTTAACGAAATGAGAGTAAGAAACAAAGATGAATACCTTTAACTAAAGAAATCCGGCAATCTTTGGTGAAATCAGACGTGATATATTTATTATAAAGAAAGACAGTGAAATGAAAAATGTATTAAACAATTACAAACGTCAACCACCTGAAAAGACTAATAACTAGAGCAAAAATTGAAGAAAACAAATAATATCTATCTAAAGCCACCCGCTGAAACAGACCGAATTGTGTCTTATGGAAGGATATAACACTAGCTGTGATGCCAAGAATTTAATTTATGTCATTTCTTGCAATAAATCATTAACACAAATGATAAATATGCAGCCATTTTGTTACAATAATTCACATGAAATAACATCAACTATTTTTGCGTGAACATGAAAATAAATTGATCAGACATAGGTTACTTCAAGCAGCTTTAATGGTGGAGGAAGACTTCATATGTCCTTCCGTGCATAATTTCCGGCACAAACGGGAACCTGAGTAGAACCATCGACGTTTAGTGAGTTAGCTTGATACGAAATAATCCAAAATCTCTGTCTGCATTTGAACCCAAGGGGGACAAGTGATTTAAAGTCAATGATCTTAACCACTCGACCAAGGGCTAAAAAATTTAATATCAAAGTAAATGTCATGTCTTAAGTCTCGCATCATGCATTGAAAAGTCCTAAAATTCCTCTAGTTTGTTAAAGTCTTTACTAAACAAATAATTCTGATGATAAATCTCTCGAGAAGAATAATCAGATCTACTGGTAAGTGAAGAAAAGTATAGTTTACGGCTTACATCAATGTTATGCTTAAACGTTTACCATTCTGTAATGGTTATTCATTGAAGTGTAATTTTTGAAGTCACTTCAGGATTGGGAATTGTACATGTAAGGAGCGAGTGCTTGACATGCTGTGATGAAAAATTTAACTGTATTGTTTAAATGAAAAGAAATTATCTTGAAATGATATATGATATATCCAAATGTATTTAGGCCAAGATCGTCTAACCATGTAAAAGTAAGCACGTGTATTATCTGTGGACATTAATGTCTCTGATACTGCTATATATGACTAAAAACTCTTTCATATCCCCACGGAATTTTCGTAATAAAATAGCCCGTACTGAATATATTTCAGGTAAACCAATATAACTTGATAATGGTAGCTTTTTGCTATTCAAAAAGAAACACAACAAAACAACGATATATCTTTCTAAACTTGTAGATGATAGTAATTGCTGATGTTCAATTATTCATTGATATAATATGAGAACACAGACTAATCGAAAATGTTTTAGCCTCAAATTACTATATATAATCCTCGTGGCGAAATATGATTTCGAAATGAATTATATGAAAACAAAACCATGCTATTAATCTTCATTTGATATCAAGTACTTTCAATTCAGGTCTGTTCTACTCATAACCAAACAAAGCTCACAAATGATTAATATCTAGATACTGAGTTACTCAGAGAAGTAGTCGAATATGCTTTTAACTTCCAATTAGAACGGATAGCCGCCAAACTGCTTCAATAGTCAATACATATGCTTTTAATACCAAAAGTAGGGTCAACTCGGGAATGACTTTGTTATAAATCATTTCAGCTTAAGTGTTGTTTCAATATAATAGAAATATCATAAGAACAGACAAGTAATGAACATATGTTATTTACAGTTTTCATATATTGTGCAATCAAAGATATTGTTTCAGCTGGTCATAATCGCTCTAGTTTTAAATTGTAAAACATGATAAAATAAGATAAAAAGAGAAAGGCGGCGTTCAATGAACGCAACAGTTTACAGCGTTGTGAAAACAATTTCAGCCATCAAACTATCAAGCGGCGACAAGAACAGCTAAATAATTCATCCCAGAACATTATAACAACTTATAGCAAAAGCATAACAAACCACACACTCATCTTAACCGCATCTCATTAATAAAAGAAGCATATTGGAGGACATCGTAAAACATTTTTTTTTTCAATGCCAAAAATATAAAGTTGATATAGATCAAAATCGATCTCGGTCATTCTTTAATAGTTGTTATCTTCTTGTATAAGATTCTATTGTTTCGTGTAATCCCAGAAATAATGGTGTCTGACCTGATTTTATTAGGTCATGGGAACAATAAAAAATTTATGCTGTGGTACAAATGTAGTTGTGAGATAAGTACAAAATAGCATTCCAAATGTCAGAATGATTTAAAATTTCATTATATTAAGTGTAGATACTTTGCTTAACAGCCGTTTTCCACTTAATTTTTGATATCTTAGATCGAGTTATCACACATTTTATGGATATTATAATGATGATTATATGGCATGAACCCGATGGAAACGTTTGGTTTTACAATAAATGCGATGTTTTGTGGCAAACGAAAATGTGTTTGTGTTTTTTGGTAATAATGTAGTACAAGTCAAGCATATTTCACATTGACCTCTTAATGTACGCATAGAAGGACTTTTAAGGAAAAAGACAAAAAAAAACAACAACATTTTCTTAAACTTTGTATGATTAAAGAAAGTCTTGATTGAAACAAATTGATACAAAATTAAAAAGCAATTAGAAGATCACCATCCTTTTTCAGCCTTTTATACGTCATCCCTTTTGTTATCGAATATTTAAGTGACATAATGCCGAGTGAAAAGGTGTAATTTAAAATAATTTTACATTTTGCCATTATTTCATTTAACTTTATAATTTTCTTTACATGCACGATATAAATGACTATGTTGTCCTAGGAAATTTTGTATTTTATTGATAAAAAAGGTTGAGCAGTCTTTTTACATAAGGTAGATCTATAAATATATCCTAAACCTTTTCCAGTAGTAACATTTGGTCAATCACAATTATAACAGTTACTCATTTAATCTCAACTTGACAATGCAAAAAAGAAGTATAATTTCACTTTAAAACAACGGCATGATGATGCACTATGCAAGTGACTTAACATACTCCAATCAGAGTGATATGATCATTTATATTATATCTATTATGCTAACATGCAAACGTCCAGCAAAAACTGTCTTATCGATTCTGTCAGTGAGTTCATCTTTTAGAAATGTCTCATGGGATATTAAATAGCTCACAGAAATCTGAGTTCACGTCCACTAGCAAGACACAATCCTTTTTATATCAATTACTTTTTTTTAATTCTCAACTTGTAAATAACTTCCGCTATCTATTTTTGGAATCGGCTTTAAACTTTAAATATATTTAAGTTTTGAAACCGTCTGACCTGACATAAAGGTCATTACTTTATTTGTCTCTTTCCCACATAATACCCTTTTATTAGACCGACAATCATTATTTGAATCGTTTTTTTTATTTCTTTTACTATTAAGCAAGAATCGCCAAGATTTATTTTCCCTGTTCTATGAAATATATCATTGCTGCCAGTATCACAGGTGTGCACCGTTAAACTAAGATATACATGTATTCTTGTATTTTGTTCTATGAAAAACGTAAATAATTTAGTTATATTCCACTATAATTACATGTAAATATTTTTATAAATTACTTTCTATTTAAATTTTATTTGATAATTTTTGATATCTTAGAGAAAATAATAACTATATAACTATTATGATCGTTATGTTAGCGTCATTTTAAACCTCTCAAGAAAGTTTTCCAGGCTATTCTACTTTCTTGAAAAGTTTGAAGTTATAATGTTAAAAGAGAATTTCATGTAATGTGATTTATCTAATCCTCATAATAAGCTTTGTAGCAGGGTAATTTCATTTTGTCATTAAAATATCAAAAATATATATTTTAAAAAAATACTTGATTAATATTTAAAATGATACACAAAATGCACCGATTGTCATAAGTGAACACAATATTTGCAGAAAATCCCTGTCTACCTCTCAAACTAAAATTTTAAACTAGGAAAAGGATCATGATATGTGTATTTTATGGAGTTGTTATAAAATGTCACTGCGTGTAGAAAAGTGATTTCAAAGAAGCAAAGTTAATTACATCTGCGTTGTAATTAAAACTTAAAAAAAATACTTGCCACTTCTTAATCTTGAACCTCCTGGCGCTAGGAGGTGTGAGGGATGTTGCTAATTTTTTTATTATACCTCATGTGCTGATTCAATTAAACCGACTCTGCAATTTTTATGTTATTTTCTTGTGATTAATACTCCAATGTATAACCCTTTTCCAAGATTTTTATTTACAACACTAAACACTATAACTTTATCTTTGCACTGTATCACTGTTTTGTAGGATTAAAATGCTTACCAAAGACGTAGCGTTTATTGTGTATTTGATCTCCTGTTAACATGACAATGCAACCAGTTACCCGGTCTGTGAACGTTAGACATGTGGTAAAATGATAATAATGTCAAGATATACAACTCTTGTATTAAAGAAATAAGTATCAGCAAGAATCAAAATATTATTGTGTGAATGACAGGACAACATTATTAATGAATTTGCATCCATAATGCTTCACATTAGTTCTTTTAAATACGAGTACATGTATAAGTTAGTTGAGGAACTAACGAATTGAAGAGTTGTTAACATTCACACCGTATAAGTACTTCTGCTCATACAATCCTTTTCATTCCAGTTTTAATATGTTAAAATGTACGTTTTACGTCTGACATGTTCATCAAAAAGCGTGTTCTAAAGAACTATACGTTAGCTTGATAGCAATTGATTACATTTGGTTTGATAGCATGTTAATAAATGTCTCTTCCTTTTGTTATATTTTAAAATTTGGTGCATAAAATAATTTTCTAATTACAAAGTATGTACTGTTTACAAAAGGTTACACATTTTTTGACAGTTTGCTAAATATTGTTGCCAGAAAAGTCACTGAATATACAGTGTAACTTCCGAATTCCGGAACTTCTGAAATCCGGAAACTTCTAAAAACCGAACAATTTTTTCGGTCCCGATTTTTTCCCTTCTATTTTCTATTAATATAATACTTCTGAATTCCGGAACTTCTAAATTCTGAATTCCGGACGATATTTCCGTAAAATTAGAGTCAAATCAATGCAGTTTTACCTCCGAAAACCGGAAATATCCAAAGGTGTGAAATACATTGTAAATCGAGAATGTTTACACTGCAGGAAGATTTAATCTCCCTATCGATTGTTTACTAATTAGCGGTGATCGTGTAATTTGACGCGCGTTAAAATCACAAACTGTGAAATGGTGTGTTTGAAGTGATGCGGTTAATCAAAGTAATTTACCGCGGTCAGTTAATTTGAAGTGTTTATTAGCGGATTAAATCACAATTAGTTGGGACAATGTATGCATCAAACGTCTTTAGGGATTTTATTGCATTTGATGTAATAATTAATTAACTAGCATCAGACGATATGTAAGTTTTTGCAATTAACAACATTTCTGCAAACTGATAGAAATTCAAAAGCATTTGCAGGTGTAAGATAAAAATGTATTCTTTTCATTCACATCTTTATATTGATTAAAATACTATTATATATGATATTACAGTAATGGCCACATCTTCCTTGACATTTAGTGATATTAAGTGTCTTAGTCTTGTCCACATTATCATAAACCTCTGAATTCCGGAAACCTCTGAAATCCGAACTTTTTGACAAGTCCAATGGGTGTTCGGTTTTTGGAAGTTACACTGTACATGTATTTCACGCACTACACATGTTTTTCATAAGTCATTAAAATGAATATCTTGGGAAGAGAGAAATCTGAGATAATGTCCATTAGCAAGAAAAAGTCTGGTTTATAGCCCTCTTTTATGTCAACTACAGCCATCAACATTTGCAACTTGCGATTTATTCGTGGTATATTGTATTATGTGAACAGCACTGTAAGGAGCAGATAATTGAATTAGAAAAAAAAAGAAAAAAAAAAAAACAAAAAAAAACAATAAAACAAATCCCCAATGGAACAGACAAAAAGCATAAAAAAACTCAAAAAAAAAAAACATAATAAAAAAAAAAATCATAAAAAAACAAAAAACCAAAAACATATTTTCTTTGTTGTGCTTGAACGATTCTCCTTATGAAACTAAAAAAGCTATTTCAAATAGCAGAACACAAATTTGCATGTATCTCTTTAAAAAACATGATTTATTGTTTAAATACAATCAGTTTGAATATATGTCTTTTATAATTTAGATGAATATTGTTATGTACATATATTTATTCTTTCTTTATAAGTTATAAGTAGTAAATCTGCTTTCTTTTTGTCAAATAATTAATTCAACACTACACATAGAAGACGATGTAGGGTAAATGGATTGGACGGTCCAAGATGTTTTATCCATTCCGAAACTGTTTTAATCTATTTCGTCATTTAATCGTGCAATCGTACAAATGTAAGGCCATGTCCATTAGCTAAACATTTATTTTATAGTCCCCCTGCTTGTCAACATTTTATAGTCCCCCTGCTTGTCAACTACCGTTTATTTAGTTAAAACTTGTAAATTACACTTATCATTCCTCTATGTTTGGAACCGACTTTACTCTTTCAAAGTTTGATTTCAATCTGACCTGGAAATTAGAGATTCTATTATTAATTTCTTCTTTCGATAGTGTCTTATTTCTAATTCTATCATAAAAAGAAACATTACATTTCTATATCGGATGCTTATATTATTTTATGCATTATTTAGTTAAGTTTTTAATTATCTCCATGTTGTATTGTTGTGATTAATATTTTGTATTTGATAATCTTAATTGTAGTTTTAGCATGGTTTAAGCTTTTTATAAATAAGACTCTTCAGGAAAGAAACGAATCACTGATATGATTTAATGACATAGTTGTCTGCGATATACAATGGTGATAATACCAACCGGAAAATCAATAATTACTTAATTACTTGTGATATTATACACTACAACGAGTCAATTCAAGCGAAGGATTACAATTTTGTAGTAAACACTGATTATACAGAAAGATAAAATATAACAGGGTATTCTGAAAATACAATTTTACAAAATTTTGAACTTTTCAGGCTTCCAAAAAAACAACAACCAAAAGTATTAAAGTCAAGTTAAGATGTAGTCAGAGAAAAACTGGTCTAAACCCCCTGTTAGCACTTGGTGTTTGAAAATTATCGCAAAATATCAAATTTCCCCCGTAAAGGAAATTAAACAAAGTAGGAAGTTATTATGGCATTGATGCAGTGTGATTTGGTTATAATTTTTATGCTTGTGTCAAAAGGATACAAAACTTTGATCAAAATTAACAAAACAAGTTTTGAATTATCAGTTATTTTATATGAGTTATAAACATTTGCCTCACCTTCCATCATATATTTCTTTTACCTCTAAGTCATTATCATTTTTGTTGTGTAAATTATTAAATTCAACAGTATTTAAATAAAAACTATTCTCATCATGGATGTCTAACAAACTACTAGTGAATGATGAATTAAAACATTACCGATTTAGCCTTTTCTAAATCAGTAATACAGTGCAACTTCTATTGACTAGGTAGCTTTAAAGAACCGGTGATACATAGTTCTCTTTTATTGAAAAATAATTCACCAAACTGATCTTAAAAAGTCTTGTCTAAAAACACAAAAGTTGTAACATATAATGCATAACACTATTGTAACGTACGTCCAAGACTATTGAAACTATGTTATAACTACATAAATCGCAATAAAACATTTTCCTCGGAACATATATACATATTAAGAGGAAACCTGTCTCATCGATTTGGCATTATACTCTGAGTCTTATCCAAACGTTTCTGTTATAATTTAATCAGTTAAATCAAAATCTGCAACCTGCGGTAAGACAACAAAAGTAGATAGTTGTCCATTAGTAAGACAAATATAATTTATGTAGCTATATATAATGCAATTTATTGATGCCCTAGAAAAATACTGTTTTTTTCTATGGAAATAAACGTCATGAAGAAAATTTCATTCACTTCGTCTTCTATGGTTAAAATAGGTTTGTATGAAATAACTTATGGAACATTGCAATGATATGTTTTTTTTTACAAAACTCAAAAATGTTAAATTTATGATTTTATAACATTTTCATGTTTATGATATTTTGTATATCTTAACATTTTTAGCTTAAGCAGTTTGTTGTCATCATTAAATTTAAAATAGATTTGCTTTTCTCACAGCTTATGTTTAATGCTTCACATTCCCTCTTTTTTAAATCATAGAGAAAAGTCATACTTGCATTTTCTTTATCTATCAGTGAGTTTGACTTAGACAATAACAAATTGCCTTTTGATAAATTCATCCATTCATGGTCTGTTTAACATTGACATGACAATGAACTAAATAAACAGCGTTGTCATGAATAACAGATTACATCCGGAACACAATGATTTTCTTGGTGAAGCAGGAATTGTAAATTTATTTAGATATAAACAAAGAAATGACTTCTATTTGTCATCATATACTCGGTATATATTACAAGCCACACTAATGAATAAGTACATTCGTGAAATTCTTACTAGTCTTGAAAAAAGCAACACTATACCACTATGAATGGCCAGTCACATGTTCATTCTGTTTAGCAGCAGCTGTTCTACAGAAATGAGGGGCGTTCGTCGCCGAGTGATTAATACCGTTGACTTTATACCACTTGCCCCTCATCGCTGTGGGTTCGAGTCCCGACAGGGACTTTGAATTCTGTCATGTGAGAAAACTATCTAGCTAGCTTACGGAACGCCGGTGATTCTACGCAGGTACCCATTCGTGCCTGAAATAATGCACTGAATGACACCTGAGGTCTTCCTCTACCAGTTAAGCTGGAAACGCCGATATATAACCTATACTCTCTCGATGTGACGTAAAACGCAATCAATCAAACAAAAAAAATCCATAAATGATATATGTTTTGCATGTAAGATAGAACTAAATAAATGTTGTACTTAACCGGTGAAATGGTATCCAAATGACACGCCTAACAAAGACATTTATTATCTTCATGCTTTTGATTTTTTTTGAAATTCTTGGTCATTTATTTGAGTGCGACCGATGATCTTCGGGGCGCATTCTGGTATGGCTTTGCTGGTCCGACCGACTCTCTGCACTTACAAGATAGTACTTATATGCTTCAAGGATCAGTACATTACTGTACTTTATCTTAGTTTTTGTGATTCATTTCATAAGCCTTTTTGTGATTATTTTTCTTGAATGTCATGTCATGTCATATTTCAGAACATCGGGTGTAAAATTGAGTAGCCACAGGAGTACTGTCTATTTAGAATGTCCGTCCGTGTGTCTGTCCGTAGAATTTGTTTCCGCAGAATTTTTGTTAGGATGTCTGTGATTGTGTAATTCTGCTTTTCAGTGGTTTGTTTTATAATTTCAAAACACTGGCCAAGTGTTTCGTTAAAATAAACTCATTTTTTCAGAGCTATACGCGTTTTGGCAATATTTAAATGTAAAGTTTGGCTTCCAGAAAATAACGCTTGATGGGTTTCAGTAACTGAGTGCTTTTTGTGGCTGAGTGATTGCCTTTTAGGGAAGATTAGAGGTATTAGAATTGCAGCCACCGTTTTTCCCTGCTTGAAAAGAAAACAAAATGTTTTGTTTTTGCAATATTCATCCGAAGAATAAACAGCTATGTAATCATAAAATATTCACATTTTCTCATTATATACGATTAAATACGATTAATATAGGAAGAGATATGGCATTGTTTTAAAATCAGACAATAGGAACGGTTCGCCCACTTGAGTGTTCCACTGGTTCTTATGACAAGAATGATTGTTTCAATTGAGTTGAATGCTATTTTATTTCTCATATGTCACCATTTTGATTCCTTGTGGCGTTTTATATAAATCGCTAGAGATTATCAGAGTTTTAAGATAGCAATCTGCCTAAATTGCGAGGTTCGAAATATGAGGCCAACATCAAAACATACTGTCGAAATTACTATCATTAAGTGCAGACCATATTAAAAAGTGAAAAGTATTATTTTACAAACAAACTCTATTAACCGAAAACAATACATTTTGATTCAAAACATTTTCATTGCAAAATAAATGTCTAAATAATGTTTGATATTGAAACAAAGTTGTATGTAATGCATCGTTAGCAGACGGAATCTCCTATCGGTTAGTAATGTATATGAAATTCAATTATTCATTTATCAGAACCTGGTTTCTCAATCTATTGCTATTTATCATGGTATGCCATTCGTAAGATAGAATTGATTTCGTGTCAGAATTTCTTCCTTATATCCTACTTTATATGTGAAGGCCAAAATAAATTTAAAATAATGACGATGTTACTTGAGATAAAACCCTTTGCTAATTAGTCTGAAGTGTTTAATTATGTCATTGCATGAGCCAAACAAAAACGTGCTTAACATTACTGGGATGAAGTATCAATCCATTTGCTCTTTTGCTTCTGACTTTTAATTTGCTTTTTATTTCGTTGTTAATATTGCAGTCACCTTCTAACTTGGAATGTATTTTAAATAGATTAGTATCGATTTAAACAACTTCTGGTATAAAATCACTTATTTCCTGAATAGTCGTTATTTTCGTTTTACAACTTATATGGAAAAAATTAGACATTTGAAACTGTAGAACAATGTGTTCTACGTTAAAGAGTTAACACATTCAGATGTTTTGTCAAACTAGTGTTTCGGAATTTCCTTATTGTAATAATCTTCTAGCATATTAGTCAGTGATGAATTACTTTGAATTGTAAAAAAAAGAGGCTAAAATAGTTTACGCGATTTATAGATACATGTCAGTATTAAAACAAAATAATGACCTTGATAACAATGGAATATTTTGGTATCTTTTGGTGCATCAAGTTGGAATTTCACAAAGTCGCAGACGTTTTTTTCATCATAAACCTTTATTTAGGATTCTCAAATAAGGGTATAAAATATATTTCATATTGTTTAAAAAAATCAAAGTCGATGATTTTATTCTATTTCGAGCGTGTAACGTACAATTGTTTTAATGTAATAGTCGCAATAAGAAAGCATTTTTTTGGAACTCAGATGTCCAAAAAATAAGTTTTATTAACTGCTTAATATTTATCATTTTATTTTACAAAACCTTTGTTTTGTTACAGTTTCCAAAATTATACTCATCCTCTATAAAGCAGTTGTCTATATGTGATGTTATAGTGATTTACATAAAGTATTTTATATTTTTGTTCTTTTTTTCTAATTTTATGACAAATTATGTCACTTGACACTTTTTTTCCTCACGCGATTATCATTTATTTTTCTTTAAATCCAGTCAAACAAACATTATCAGACACAGGTTGTCTTTAATTTTTTTTTGGAAAAGACTCTTAATTTTTTAGGCTTATAAATCCCTAATGATTTCCTACAATGCAAACTACCATTTACAGCAAATTTATAACACACACGTTTTTCCGTCCATTCATTTATTGAGGAATAATATTCTCGGATCAGATCTAAGAATTTTTAATAATTTATCTGTAACATTGACCTAAATAAAAAATTCAGGCTTATACTATTCTCACATAACTTGTAATTATGTCGAACACATCTGTCAAATTTTGCAAGAAACTAGTGTTTCTGATTTATAGAATGGCATATTCCTCATAAATAATTTGCATTATTCTAAAGAAATAAGCTATGATTAAGTTACGGAAGATTTGTGTGAATGTTTCCAAAGGTTTAAAATACTAAATATTGTTGATTGGTAGCTTATTATTATATAAGTTGAATGTTCTTGTGTAGATTTCAAATAAAAAACTTTACTGTCATTCTTTGTGCAAGGTTTAAAATTATATCTTTTATGATGGAAGTTTACCATACAATATGTTTTATAATATCGTCTTCCTTATGGAGAAGTGTACACATTGAGAACTGACCTGTCCATGCTTTACACAGGTGTTGTTTAGATATGTTAAATAACATAAAGTATTACAGGTTATCCTTATATTGTGACACGTTTATTATAATGAATATATAGCTTTTTGAATGATTGATTTTAAGTTCCCGGCAAGAGTTATATGCGGTTTATTTTTTTGTCAAACTTGAAATACTTGAGGACGTTGATCAAATGAGTATGCCCTCTTTATCTACTAAGCAAATTAAATCTGATAAAGTGATAATCCTAGAAAATTACCAATCTTTAATTTCAGCGACACTTAGATAAAGAAAATATCTAACTATGGACATGAACACCAGTCAGTTGCCAATTAGTTTGTAGATCTCAGTTGTTTATAACAATGGTATACAACAATGTTTTTCGTTTAAATGATTTAATATAGATAGCACCAGTGTATTCATGACAAATATTATTATTTCAATAATAAATTTTTCTTTTGAAAAGTAGGAATTCTTCATTCATTCTTTTGCCTTTTATTCATCTAAATTAAGTGTTTCATGTTTTATTTAAACACATATTATGGTATTGCACAAGTATGTTTCTTCTTTGTCGCACGTGTCTGTATAATATAGCCAATAACGGACATTCCATGCTTTCACAACAAAAAATCATATTTCGTGTAACAAAGATTGATTTCAATACCGACCTTATAAGAACAAGTAAAGTTCAATACCCGGAAGAACAAGTTTACAAGTATATGTTTTGTTAGCATTGCTCAGAAATGTTATCCCAATTTTAAACTTATACACTAGCAGACAAATGATGATCATAGCAATAACAAGATAATAGCAGTTCTGTAATAAAACTTAATTAAAAATGTAATTGCTCTATGACTAGAAATGTGAAAGAAAATTTAAATTTCTTGAACACTAATATTTTACAAAAGGTGATCAATAAAATTGTATTATTTTTGTTAGAATTTAGATTTCAAAATTAACCATTGTTAATAATGCTTTGTTTATTTTCGTATTGATAGGTAGTTCAGAAGAAAACAAACCAGTTAAAAATAATTAATTGAGTTCATAATTTGTTTGATATTGACCATTATTTAACATTATGCATATGAAGTGACATGATAATATAATTGATACATGTGATAAGAACCATCTAGAACCAACATGGCTGAAATTATTATGTTCGTTCATAAGCCCAAGTATGTATTTGTCTTGTGCTAATAGCTCGGAGGTTAGTTCCCATTGATGTGACTGTAATCATTTGTCAGATGTCGTTAAAAGTACTCCTCGCCTGTCACATTGGTGTAATCAATAAACCCCTAGAGTTTATCAATATTTCAGAAAAAGCAACGAAAGGATTTTATGATACCAATG
Source organism: Ruditapes philippinarum (assembly GCF_026571515.1). NCBI lineage: Eukaryota > Metazoa > Mollusca > Bivalvia > Venerida > Veneridae > Ruditapes > Ruditapes philippinarum. The sequence continues at coordinate 261,309 of NW_026859530.1, forward strand.
GCATTAACGGATCGTTTTACTTGAATTGAATGTTATTATTTGTCAGACGTCATTCGTTCTTTAATCTCTGCATTTAAGTTGCCTATGGCGTATTATGTAAATCACTAGAGTATATCAAATTATCGAAATAAGCTAAGAATATGAATCCAACATAAAGAATAATGTATTATGATTATATCATTTAGTGTCCCCTTTGATCTTATTGTTTGTATAATTTCATGATTGTTAGATTCAATGCTTGTAGGTTTACCATTTGAAACAAAAGTGTACTGATTAATTATTCATTAAAGGAAAAAAGTTCATTATGCTGTTAATAAATATGTTTTCAACAACAAGCAAGAGATTATATATTGCAAAGTAACATTAAATGTAGACTGCTACTAATACTTGTACTTTAAGAACACAAACTTGTTTTTGAAATATCCATTATTGTGGTCAATGTTACGTCATTTTGTCTGTTGTTTTTTGTCTGTTTTAACATAGATTACTTCAATATTTTGCATAATGTATACTTTAACATACGCACACCGTTTATCACAACATGATAACCGGAGATATTTTGTATCTATTTAAATATCGTTTCTTTAAACAACTATGTATATTGTAGTAAGTTCTTACCCTCAATACGTTTGTTTCTGTAAATAATTACCAGCCTGGGTAACAAACATTATGTATGTGAAGAAGACTAGACTACTATCTAAGGAACGCAGTGACTGTCTTATGTGATCAATGGTTTTTGGGATCTTGTGAAATGATGATATTATTTTGTCGTTTAAGCAACATGTGCAATTTACATAATATCTTGTCAAGTATTAAGTATCAGTATTGTTTCTTGTAAAATAATCCGATATTCTTGCATTCTTGCCTCCCTTTTTGTAACAATTTCCTAGTGATTTGAATTTGATCAAAATGGACTTGTGATATCAAAATTAAACATATATTTAACACGAAATCTAAACCCTGCAAACAAATCTCAAGTGTCACCCTATAATTGCTTGTTTCAAACACAAACGAGTTAAATCACTTTAACTTACTAATATAGGGATGGGTTTCCAGTCATATTTTCGCTGGTGGGTTTGACTTTTAATCTGATTTAAATGCCGTTATCAACATTACAATCACATCCTAAATTGAAATTGCATTTTAATTGTATTTGTACCGGTTATAATCAAAACAACCTCAGGAATCAAATAACACATTTCCTGAAAATCTCATCAAATTTTTTTGCAAGAATGTAATTTTAGTGATAAGATGAAGGAAAACACGCGCTAGGTTAATTACTTCATTAATTATGTTTTGTTTATCAAATGCTTATTATTTTAGTTTCGGTATAAACCTGCATATAATTGGTAATTGCTGATCGGACGTTTTCTTATAATTTCCGCTTTTTAGTACTCGGGATTATATGTCAACCTTGATAATTTTTTCACTGTAAAGGAAGAAAGAAATTATTTTATTTTTTTAGATATTCAATTTCCATAATGTTACAGGATTAGTTTAGTTCTGACAAAGCTCCTGAGTATACAAGTACACCGAGTTGTACCAAGGAAAGGCAAAATAAACACACACAGACACACAACAACATGTATTGTAAATTGTTGAAAAAGATTTTGTTGATATATTTTCGATAGAAATGTGTAAAATCTTTTAATTGAAATACTTATCAATCGAGGAAACGTTTCTAAGTAAATAAGTATTGGTATGATGAATATAGATGTAATTAAAATGCATTGTCATAGTCCTCATACCAGCGGCCTAAAATCAAAAAGATTTATTAGATATTTACGACATAAATAGAGGTTTACTGAATGAGTGAAAGTTTAATACTGAACGTATTGAACGAGTTGTATAAGATTATATTATAGGAGCCTCTGGCAATCATAATATTACTTTATTTACCGAGTTCAATAAATTCAGGACATAACGTACACCTATTTTGTATGGTTTTATTACATACCGAAAATAAAGACCGTTAGAAATGAAAAAGAACCATTCTTCATTGACGTGTCTATAGTATAACGCTTACATTTAGCGCGTGTGCGGATGTTTCTAAATTCAAAATTTTACCATTTTATGTTTAAATGTTGAATTCTGCTAAGCTGGTGCTAGGGGGCATGGACGGTAGTTTGCACGTTACAGTACCGTCTATGAACAGGCTCAATCAAACCGAGCCTGCAACATTTTCAAATCTATTGTTTTTGGCTTTCTTAAGGGATTCTTATTTTCTCTATTTTATCGCCACATCAGCGTTGTTTGTGTCGTGTGGAGGGTGTAAAAAGTCGCCCCGTACATTCAATCAGAGATGTTATATTTCCGATCCTTAAAGATTGTTTAACACGACATTATTGTTTTGCTTGTGGTATTTTTAGTTTTAACTTTTCGGCACTTTCTAGTTGGGTGGTTCCAATATTCCTACTTGAATAATGTTGAATCACCCTCATATGTTGCCTGCAATTTAACTTTGTCCTTTGACGTCTTATCTGTGATATGCAGGCTTCATTATCTCTAACCCCATTTCAAAATTCCATTTATTTTGTTCCGTCCATTGTTAACGCTTTTTATTACTTGGGGACCATACGCGTTGTTCATGGAATGTCACGAAGTGTCACATTGAAGGTTTCTTGATAACCACCATATGAACACATTTGGGATATTTCTAAATTCAAAATTGTAGCAGTTCATGCTAAATGTTGAATTCAGCTTAAGCCGGTGCTAGAGGGCGTAGACGGTAGCTTATGCCTGTTCATGGACGGTATTGTGAAATACAAACAATCGTCCACGCCCCCTAGCACTAGCTTAGCAGAATTCAACATTTAGTAATGGTGATCAAAGTCAAAATAACGAAACCATGGTGGTGAAAACTCGATTATCAAAACTCTATCATTCTTAAAGGAAGGAACATGTCTTTCTATGATATTTTGTGTTGAAGTAGTGGTGATTTCAGTAGTTTTTATAATGTTGTTTACATGCTTTTCCAAGTGATAAATTAGCTTTTATATTTGTCACTCTGTAAGGATATTGAAAAGGTGCAATACAGTATTCTTTATTAGACGACAGTGCCAAAAATACACCGAGCTTCAAACTAGATGTCCAATTTTGCCTTGATTTGTGAAAAGCGTAGGCAGTAAGTACAAATTCGTTTTCAATGTGATAAAAGTAATATATCACAAGTCTGGCTATACTTTACAAATTATTCATGTCAATGTGGTTCGTCCTTAAAGAAGGTTAAATGTTGCCTTCGTGTAAGTTATTTCATCTCATGTTTAAATTGTGTCACCAATCCTGCGATAAGAGGCTCATTTTCCTGCCTGAAATCTGAGAACAAGAAAGGCTCTACATTTCATTGATAATATTTGTTTTGTCTTTAGAACGACTTTGATTATAGCTTTTTACTTTTCCGTGTAGGACTAAATAATGCCATTTATGTCTGAAAAAAGGTATAATTAGCAGCCCTGTAATTTTTGCAGCCGCGGGTTTCCAAAGAGATATAGATTATTTCTAAACAAATGTAGAAAATATAATGCAAAGAAGCGTATATAGTACAATGTACACAGTTAATCAATGTTTGTCTTTGATTTACAATGACGTTATGCTAACTATTTGTTTCAGATAATGTTTCTCTTTTAATACAAACATATGTTTTAAATACAAACGGAAATGCCTTTTGGGTACCCTACATGGGTGTCTCGGGGGGGGGGGACTGCGTCCTGTGAACGTCGCCTTTACCTTGTTGATCTTTATTCTTGTTTTTATTTAATTAATTTGTAAATGAAAGTGTTGTTCATAATGATTTAGTGAAATTTTGATAAATACCGATATGAATTTGTTTAATTGGCAGGAATGTGTTTAATTGGCATAGTCCAAAGTATGTCTTATGTCATCTTTGATAAATAATAAAAAGCACTTATGAGGAAAAATACCCGATTCGACTTTAAATGCGCAGTTATATAAACTCAAAGGCCATTTGGCCTGATATATTAATGGTAAAAGATATACAATGCTCAAATTTGATATTAGAAAAACTGATAACTGCTACACAGTCACTTTATTAATACAAAATAAATATTTTTGACTTTACATATAGCAGGTATGCTACGTTTAAAATTGTACATACTACAGTTTGGCACAATATAAATATCAAGTGTCATTAAAGACATAGGCAGTTCTTTAAAGAGAAGGTCAACTTTACTTAATCTGAAATAGATAACGCAACTTCCTAAATATAGTTAATGTATTATTCTATTCATATAAGATATTTGTGATAAGAATTTCATAGATTTTATTAGATTTCTGTAATAAAAACATTTTACGCAAGGCTGAGGATAGTATATATTTAAGCATTTAAATGATACAGTTCTTGCATAATAACGCATTAAGTATTAATCTTACATGTTATTAAGGTTTGTTTGATTACGGAAATAATACAAAAAGTACGCTCGTATACAGACTGTCCTTGTATTTTAATTATTTGTAGATTTAATACATCATAAACAGTGGTTGTTTCTACGTGTCTATCGTTTGTATGACTTTTATACAAATTTGAAAGGGATAACCTTATTTTGACTTTCGACTGTTCACTTACTGTATACCTTTGGATGGGGATAATCCAACGTTAACCTTTCTTCTTCAATCTTACTCGTGTTGAATACATTTAGGACAGTCAAATGAGAAAATCGGCAGAGGAAAGATATCTCCGCCCGAAAATGAGCGTTATCGATATACTTGTCTAGGGGCGCACGTCAAAATCAAAATGAAATCGATCTGAGCGATGTATACACCTAAGTGTCATTATTTATGTACTAAACTGCAATATTGACGTTCAAGACAACATACGCAAATGAAAGGGAAACGTTTGTTATTCAATCGAGATGACATAGTTTGAATAATACCTACAGTATATACAATTATATTTTAATTTGATTGTGTTGGAAACTATAAGCTTATTGAAACACTCCCGAAACCTGTTCCTGGACCCAATCAGTACTAAACAATGAATGTAAAGTTTCTTGTGCAATGAAATAATACCTTTAAACCAGAAAATATCTTATTCAGAAGGTCATCGTATTTCCTCACAACACAAAAGTTGCCCAAACTTCATGCTGTAAAATTAGTTAGCGTACGGGTGATTTATCGTACCAAAGAAAGTTACTGTCCCTTGAATTATTCTGAATATTGATTTAATTGAATTTTCTACATTATGTAAAATTCTCAATGGATAAGAAAACTGCAAGTTTTAGAAATAGGTTACTGTAAGATTAAATGAAGACTTGATATTTTTCTATCAAATTATTAATGATTTATCACTGTTAACCTTGTGGTCCATCTCTAAGTGATATGTCCAAATTTGATATACTCTTGAGAATGAAAGAATACGTTATATGCATACAAATAACGATATTATCAAGTACCTCGACACAATAGCTGACAGAAAATTTATGATACCGTATTGTAATGATCGTGTAAGCCATAAGTACAAATTAAATGCTTTCTCGTTGGGATTTTTATGAAGAAACTTTATCCTTTGACTGCCTTCTCTAAAATGAATTTGCGAACGATTTTTCTAATAATCATTTATCATTTGTGAACAAAATCAGATTATATTTCAACACATTAACATCATTTCTACAAAGTTCAGTACAATAGTTTCAAACTTTTTCAACAATTACGTTCTGTTGTATGAAGTTAAATATTGATAACCGCTCAAAGTAATTTCTTAATAATTCGTAAAAACTTGTATGTTTTACACTCAAATTATAATAGACCACCATATACAAACGTAATTTGATATAAAATCTTTAAATGCAACTCAGTTGTTTAAGCAAACTTTTACAGGAATACATTTAGAGTTTTAACGAGCTGTTAAATCTTAAGATATCTACCAATCGTCTTTGGATAACTTAAGGTAATCAACAGCTCATAGAAACTGTCCTTTGGGAAATGTTCAGCATTTTTAAAGAGTGCCATACATTCAAATTTTAAGAAATAAGTGGTCATCTAATATGCAGAAATTAGAATATATTATCTTCGTATTAGTAAATTATTTCTAGAAACAAATCCCAAAAGAACACGACCGTATTTAGTTTTTCATTTAAGATATTTTTAAAAGACGTTTACATACATTTTAAATTTAATGCAATCATTAATGCCAAATAAATATGTCATTATTTTATCTTCACTGACGTGTTGCTTTGATATTGAAAATTAAATGGCTGTAGTTTTTTCTTTCTGCCAAAATGATCATAAAATACTTATCGATTAATAGTATTCTTTTTGTAATGGATAGATTTTTTTTACCATAAACGTTAATATCATTCTACAAAGGATTTGTTGTTGACACTTGTAACAAAATATATCAAGGTGTCATCATTTACGGTAATTTGCTAAGCAAACCAAAAAATTTAAGATAATTTCTTGTCATTATGACAGTTTTAAACCTTTCATCAAATTGAAATTTAAATGAACCTAACTTTTAAACGTACTCATGTATAATTCATTGATATAACATTTGATGCTTGGTTTTGTTACCATATAAATACGATTTATTTCTTTTGAAAATGAGTGTAACTGGTCACAGAAAATCCTAGAAAATCCTAAAATTATCCTTTACACAGTTAGCAAAATACCAGGAATTTCAACAATCAAAGTATTGCAGATGACAAAACAATGCATAAAACTTTATTTAAATGTTCGACCTTAAAATAAGGATAAAGTTAATTGTCTCTTGACAGCCTCCGTGGTCGAGGGGTTAGAGTCGATGACTTCAAATCCAGTTACCTCTCTGGCGTGGGTTCGATCCCCGGGAGATGCTTTGGTAGTTTAGCGCGGAGGAAGGTAGTCTAGTACTAGTGTAACTCTCCAGGAACGATGGTTTGGAAACTATCCGCCTATATGACTGAAATACTAATGGAAAAAGGCGTTAAATGAAGCAAACAAACAAACATAATTGTCTCTTTGAAAAAGAACAAATACACCAATTGCGCCAATCATTTCTTATGTATAAATATCTCTCAGCTTTGCAAATTTCAAAAATTATTTCCCTAAATTCAATTATTTTTTAGTTACTTTATAGCTCACCTGTCACAAAGTGACATGGTGAGCTTTTGTGATCGCTTTTCGTCCGGCGTCCGTCCGCCGTCTGTAAACTTTTACTTTAAACGACATCGATAAACAAGATCATCAAGGAAAGGCTGCGTTCCATGAACGCAACCCCGTTAAACCACGAAGCAAATGTAATCCAAACTTCACATGAATGTTCCTTTGCTAGTCACCATTAAATATTGTTCACAAAATTTAGTTCCATGCAGAATTCTGGTTGCCATGGCAACCAAAAGAAGGGAAAAAAACTAAGAATATGTTCTTTTAAAAACCGAAAGAGCTAGAGCTTTGACATTTGACTTGAAACATCTTCTAGTGAGTGTCTAACAACTTTTTTTAAATAAAAGTCTTGGGGTCAAAATTTGCCCCGCCCCATGAGGTCATTGATTTTTCCTATATGTATATCGTAAAAACTTGAAAAGAAAACCTTCTTCTAAACAACTCAAAGAGTAAGAGCTAAAATATTTAGCATGAAGCATCTTCTAATAGGTGTCTACCAAGTTTGTTCGAATAAGAGTCCTTGGGTTAAAATTGGCCCCGCCCCGGGCGTCATTGATTTTTCATATATGTGTATAGCAAAAACTTTAAAAATCTTTTTTTGAAAAACCCAAAGAGCTAGAGTTTAGATATTAAGCATGAAACATATTCTAGTGAGTTTGTCTTAGTTAAAAATTGACCCACCCGGGGTCTATATACAGGTGTGCGATTTGATATTTTTCTCGACGTAGGGAAACACACAATACATTTTACATAATTCTTTGCATGCTGCTTTCTATGAAGTATAGCGACTGTGACATTGACGGGATCATTATCAACACCGAATAACATACGGTCGGATGTATCTAGTTTAGAGTTATACCATTTTCATGGATTTCTATTGAAAAGTGCATTAACTGGTAATATGATAATTTTATTTATACATTGTTGAAAACAATAATTATAAATACTTTTTGATTCTAATTAGTTCGAAATTAAAAATTTGCTTGGAACTTAAATTAGATTATATTAATACAAAAGTCTCTTTCAATTTTTAAAGCATCTGAGTCAGTAAAATGAATCCCCTTGCTACCTGGAATCGGTATTGTTTTGTTTTAGCAAGAAAATATATTCACTTAAAACTCCCACATTCCCCAAAACAGGCATTGCTGCAAACAAATGTTAGAAGAAAAAAATTATTTCATTGCAAATTAATTCTCATAAAGTTGCTAAAATTTGATTGCCATTCAAATAACTAATTTTGAAGACGTTGAACTTCATGTTTTGTAATTTAATTAGTTTTGAAATATTGAAGAAAGTGTGGCTGTTCACATCAAAAGAAAAAAGAGATGTCTCTGAAAAGAATCTTGATATAAAATACCAGTATTATATCCCAGACCGATTTTGAACTATCATTCACTAAAATTTTACTGAAATTCTATTTGAAGTGTAGGAGAAATAGTCTATACAAATTTTACTAAAAAACATAAAGGGTATATAACTGTGAAAAAAAATCATGCACAAAATCATGACACAATGCAAACAATTTTAAATATTTTTACTGAAATTTCTTAAGTGGTTTTGGAGATGATAGATGGACAGAGTTAATTTACTGAAAAATCAATCAACTATGCACAACTAAGCTTGGTGACTAACAATCCAGTGAAGATTCACTGAAATTCCTCCGACGGTTTTGTCCAAAGCGCTGACAAGCTTATTTTACTAAAAAAATGACCATTAAGGGGCCATAACTGTGAAAAAAAAATCAAGCGGAAAATAAAGATACTATGCACAACTAGGCATGGTGACAAACAATCTTGTAAAGTTTCACTAAAATCCCCCCCGCGGTTTTTGAGATGAAGCGCTGGCAAGCTTATTTAACTTTTGTGATGGAGCGCGGACATGATTATCGGACGGACGGATACAGTGAATGACCGTGCGATTGCCGTATGCCGCATTTCTGGGTGCATAAAAATAAAAAAGAGCTAAAATATTTGCATAATAGAGATTTCTTAAAAGAACAATATATAATAACTTAAACGCGCATGTATTAGAATAGCTTTAGAAAAAATTAAAATGAAATTGTTTTTGAATTTTTCAACGTAGATTAGATATATATATATATATTTATATATAAAGATAAAGTGTTCCGTTTCTATGATAAGAAAACTTTTTTTTATCTTCATCAATATCTGTATATATTATTAATATGTTATGTATTCAAATATCGAAATAATGATCTTACCTTTGCCTTCTCGACAAATTATGTTTTCATTTTTCTGTGACACAACTCAAAAAGTACATTACCTGACCTAATTACATAATGAAACCCCACGAGAAACACGAGACTATTCAAATAACACCTGGTTTGAGAACGAATGAATTTCAAGAGCGTAGCGGATGGTATCTTTGCATGGCTTTTGAATGCTTTCTTAAACATGATTAAGTACACAAATAATATGTTTTTGTTAGTAATATTAATAAATACTGAGTTAAAAACTGATGTATGGATGAAAAACAAAAGAGCATGTAGGTAAGATAGTTACCGCACTCGGAATAGGTCTTTATAGTATTTACAGACCCGGTGATCTTTTAAAAACCTCGATTGCTACGCTCTCTCGGTCTTCAAATCGCCACCCGGGTCTTTAAATACTATGCAGACCTATTCCTCGTACGGTTACTATTACTGATACACCTTTATGAAAAGCCCTGCTACTAACCATAACCCTTTTATGCATGATATAATTACTATTAAAAACTTGCCTTTGTTTGACCATTAGGCAGATAAGCACCATTTTGGAGTTTTCCTTGTTACATTATGTCAAGCTGCCATGTGGCAGACTTATTATAACGAAATGCATAGTCACTAGTACTGACTTAAAATACAACTGTATGAAAACTCAGTTTGGTTGTTTTTTTATTTAAAAGTAAAACACAGTGATGGAATCTTGATTCATCTATAAAGAATGAGGATTATCAAGCCAAAATCACAACATTCGTGCAAAAACCTTCTTCATCTTCAAACAAGTATACACCAAACAACCCTAAGCAGTTAAAATCCATTAAATTTTAATTTCTTACATAGCTGCCGACTGCATTACTTGCTCAGAATCAAGTAATGATACCAAACTCCAAAGTAATGGTAATGGAATGCATTCATTTTTGCAAAGTAATGGCCCAAAGCCTGGTCAGTAATAATGATATTTATATTAAAATATAATGATTTTTTAAAATCAAAATGGAGGTTTCATGAAGACGGATGGTTCACAGTTTTGTAATAAAACTAATGAAAATATCCTAATGTTCATATATGACCACACTTTAAAAAGGCGTCATTAAAATAATAGTGTCCTTTAAATCAGTAAATAAATAATTTTAATTGTATATACATGTATTTGTCATCGTCGTTGAACTTGAAAGAAAGGTATTGCGACCTTCTTGAATTTTAAGGGTCTCATAATCATTTTCTTTTATATAAACGCAAGGCTTTTCTTACAATGTTTGATGATTTTTCAAATTTCTTTTTTTTACATTAAACCGACAGGGATTTTCAAAAACTAGGGGTATGGTAAAAAATCGTTAGCTGGATGCAAAGATAGTCGTTGAAATTAAAATAATTGAATTAACCAAAGAACGTGGCAAATTATAAACACTTTTCTTAATCACAGTCAACTGAAAATCAACTTTGTCTTCCGCTTTTCAGGACATGTGCAACGTTTAAATCTAATTAAAATGCTGTTATTAACATTACAATCATCGTTTTAATTGCGGTGTGATTGTATTTGTAACCGGTATGATAATAATTGCCTCAGGAATAAAAAAGCCAAAATATTAAGCGTTGATCATCATAGAAAATTTAATGTGACACACGAGTGCTATTCCATGAAAAAAGGAGTATGGGTCCCAAATAAAAAAATGATTGTGCAAAATGTGCGGAAATTAACAAAATTTGGATCACAAGGTACATGTATGAAATGTTTCTAACTTTATAGTTGTACTTTACATATCAGGATTTTTCTAACACGATGTCACCATTAATGACTGAAAAAGGTATAATCAGAAGTACTGTAATATCCACAGTCACGAACTTCCACTGATAAATTAATTATTTCTTAGGATTGTAGAACACTCACATTGTAAGAAAGAGAACATCACAAAATGTACGTCTTCATTTGATTTGTTAGTGTCTTTGAATTATATTGATGCTTTGATTACTATTTCTTTGAAAATAATGCTTATTTTTTATTCCATTGTATTAAAAATACCTAAAAAAGATAATTTAATTTTCTGCTTAATATTCAAACAATAACAAATACTTTTCTGTCGGTTATAAATGTCACTAAGTTCCATTATTTTTGCATAATTGTAGTGAGAATAACTGCTTTTGAATAAACTGCCTTTAGGATTGACTGGTTATATGGCCATATATATAAACGGTTGTTTGGAAATAAAACCCGAGCAGCTAGGCGAGGGTTATACTGCAAACAACCGTTTATATAGGTCAATATCCTGTTAGGAATATTTCTAACGAATTTATAATACTGCAAACCTCTTTTGTTGAGAAAGGGATATTTCTTAGAAAATTGACAACAGCAGTGTTTATAGAACTATATGAATGTCACGATTATCCAATGAAAAGTGACAGTACAAACGTGCAATATTACGAAACGTATTTCAAATTGTTTTCAAAAGAATATTAAACCGAGAAAACTTTCAGATTACAAAGTTCAAAATCACTTTCACTAGGCCTAGTAGATGTTACTTAATAACAACGTTATGTTTTATTTTATTCTCTACCCAAATACCAGCTTCCATCTTAGCTTAAAATGGTGTATTTACTGACATGTACATGTGCAGACCCAGGTAAAATACAAGCGACAAACAAAGTTACAAAAGTATTAACGTCTTGGTTTTATAAGAAGACTATTTACATATCCAATATGAATTTCTTTATGAATTTTATTACTTTCAGAAATCAATAACATTGTCCATGAGTCGTACAGAATGTTGGTCAACATATTTCCTTATGCATCATACACGTCAGTAGGCGTTCATATGCTACAAGAAAAATGTCAAGTATGAATTTAAAATCCTGTTTAGTTTCACTTAAACTGTTAACAAATAAGCATCAGTAGCTGTGCCTATTAAACACGTTTTTAAATTAACTAACATTATAGAATTATGAGGTATTTTCCTTTAAAATACCTTGAGAATTTTCGGTCTTAAATGATAAAAAAAATTATGATGATTAAGAAGATTTTGAGGTTTTGTTGATTCCTGAAATATTGCACATGGCATATTTTACTGTGACAATAGTCAAAAAATGAAGAAAAAAGTACAAAAGTCAACACTTGAGCTGTTATCGTCACAGTCTTTCTTTTCATTTACTTGTTATTTTATCCAAAAGGAAGGATGTACTTTTCGGAATGTGAATATTAAAACCATTAGAAACTCAGAAGGTTGCTATAATTATCAGTTTATTTCTTGCCGTATATAGATCTACTTGATAGATAATAAGTACACAGCTGTTATGTGGTATTAAGGCTCAAAATGATTAATAAGTTGTGGCTTTTCAACAGAAAACAATAATTATAATAATAACCTATTCCTGTTTATATCGGTTAGATGGTGTAAATAAAATGTTGACAACATTCGAGTTGAATGCTTTATGCATCATTCATTAAAATTATTGTACTTATCGAAAATATTAAAATATCTTTTGTAAATTATTATACAAATGTCTAAATGTGTCTATGGCGTCATATTCATTTCTGCTTGAATCGACACGTTGTATTTTCGAATATCAACAATACAGTTGACTTCTAGATTTATGATATCTTAATTAAGTTTTTAATAATATTGAACAAATGAACTTTTCAAATCTTTGAACACTGCAAATGTCTGATATTTTGTGCATTTTTTAAATTCATATGCAATATATTGAAATGGAATAATAATACCTCCGTTATGCCATCTATCACATACTAGTTCTGCTTTTTTCAGACTCAACACTATTCCTAGCTACAATTAACCTGGCCGTGGAATATAAATTTGCCTGAATGGATCCTTTTTATAATTAGTCTTACTACATCAATTAATTTTTCTTCAAAGTAAAAAGACTACTAGAACTACTGCTCACACGATCAAATACACAGTTCAATATTGCAATTTTGGGCGTTCTTTATGGGTTCAATTTTGCTCTATTGCATCACTGAATATTAAGTACTATCTTGTACCACAAATGTAAAGTCTAATGAGCATGAGCGTTGTGATAAAATTCGATATGCTCTTGAGAATGAATAAAAACGTTTATGTATGCAAATAACGATATGATCTGGTACCATGTACAACAGATGACAGAAAATGTATGATTAGTTTTGAAGCCATTAATATCAATGTAATGCTCCCTCATGGGTTATTGAAGAAACTTGATCCTTTGACTGAAGTCCTTCATGTGAAGTTCATGAATATAAGGTTTAATTTCTATGTATGAACATCTTTATAACAAATTGTAATATTGATAAACATATTCATTGACAATCGACTATAATTATAAATACAAAAAATGAGGTAGTGGCACTATGTCAATTTAAATCTATCTTCTAAAGAAATCACATTCATTTGCCAGTGTTTGAAACCTGATCATTCTATAATCTATTCGAAATGATGTGGATTTTTTTAAATTGTACATTAGTAGTTTAGAAATCTGTTACAAAAATACATTTAGAATATTATTTAAAGGCAACGAGTCTACAGTAATCTCATTGGAATACAACAAGATTTAATATTCTTTGAAGTTCATTTTTTGATAACGAAAAAATTGATCATGCAAATTACAAGTTAACCTTTATATTTCTTTAAACTAATAAATCCAAAGAATACATATCAATATCAAGTAAATACCTCAAAGGAATTGGCATTACGGAATTGTTGACATTTTTTAGAAACGATGTCATAATTCAAATTGGTTCCTAAAAGAACATCATTCAAAATGGTCATCTGTTATGCCATCCGACTATGTACAGCTTTCAAATAAAAATATTTAATATAATTAATCGTAAAACATTAAGAAGGTTTTTTACCACTCATTTATGTGTATGTACCTGATCATTCACAGTTCAAGTATGCAAACATATTTCTTTTATAGGAGTATTTTAAACATTTTTTCTTCAAAATTTCAATTTTATGCACCAAAGTATAGATGTTTACACTTAAAAGTTCCGTTACATTTTTCAGTTTGAAACCTATATTTCTCCTCTGTGATAGCAGTAGAATATTATTGATATTTATTTAACTGGACAATGAATTATTCTCAAAGAATTCATTTCAGCAATTACAGTAATTAGTCGATGTACTAAATTTGTAGTTGTGTCTAATAACAATGTCTATTAATGCTAGAAAAATATTTGGGTACAACTGTTATAGAACAATATGCAACAGAAATATTTTCTATTATTACAACAATGACATTATTGTCTCACTGTTGATATAAGACTGACTTTGTTAACAGTACATAATATACTTAACGTGTAAAGTATTAACAGCAATTTTGTAATGCAAACAAAACGATTCAAGTGCTAGTATCATTATGACTTTCATTATACTTTAATTAATACCTAAATTATATTTAATGAGTATTCAATTTTAAATACCCATTATCCAAATGGTAGTTCATATGATGTTTGTATTTGTCACCATAATACATTTAGCCCTATCTAAATGTAGTGTTACTCGACAGATTAATTACTCGAGAGAATTATATAATACACCGTAAGCATGCGAAATGCGAGGAATATCGAGTATCAAAGCATGCCAGCTGACAGATCCATGCATTGAACCTAATTTAACTGATCAGTCATAGCATTAGTGTTCAGTTAATGCTCTCATGGGCAAATGAACAAATATAATTATTGCATCGTCATCTAATTACTCCTCTCAGATATGCAAATGTCGGGAATTATTTCCCAAAAGTCTATCATTCTAACAAAACATCTTTTTAATTATTCCATTTCAGGTTCGTCGGTTTTACACAAAACATTTTTACTACAGCCTTTATGCTGATTTACATGCAACTGAGATACAAATTTAGTTAAGTATATATCATTAATGCAAAACAGTAATCAAACGATTAAAATGGCTCGGTATTGTTTTAAAGCTTTGAAATTATGAGATTCACTATAATTGTAACAATATGAATGTCGTTCTCAATCTGTATTTAGTCCTTTCTTTGTTATTCTTCCATACAACTTTTGTGTATATATAAATATATTTTTTCATTTGTTACATTCTCAAAATATATGTTTTAAGGAATTCATTTATTAAATGTATTTTCTGCCATGTCACACTAAAATATATATGTTCTTTTTCTTTTCATTGTTTAACGACGATGAGCCTGTAATGCTTAAGTCAAATAAGATATTCTGTTCTGTTCTGTTCTGTTTAATTGAAAGTTCATGGACATAAAACCTATTATTAGAATGAATCTAATTTTGAGTTACATCATTTCTGAATATAACACTGAAATTGGGCTTAAACTGATGATAAATATCGTTATGACATAATAAAATGCATGTATTTATATGGGTATTTTAGTTTGAAAATATTTCTATAATTCATGTTTACGAAACTGTCTAAAATATGTTCAATGAAAATACAAAGTTTGTTTACAAACTCCTCAAAAGAAATACAGAAAATAAATGTTTTTTATGAATCGCTAATTTTTACCACAGGCACGAGTATCGACCTGGGACGAAAAAATATTACCAGATTGATAATAAAACCTATGTTCATCTTAAAAGTGTCAAAAACCAAAAAAAAAAGTAAATAATGACCCCCCTTTAAAAACATACTATAAGTTAAGAGAAGGCCGGAAACTCCAGATTCGAGCCTACGAGCAAGCGATTCATTTCCCGGGCCGTTGTGAACACAATTGGTCAGACAATTAAAAAAAACTTCTATCACTATTTAACGTTTGTTTTAAGCTTCCAAATGAGACCGACCCCAAGTCTCTAGCCCTTCCCGTTCATGAAATATCTATCAGGAAACGAGCGAATTCGTGCTAAAAATCCTTAATAGACATAATTGCGGCACAACGATTCGGTACGTAAACTCAAGTAAATTCAAGTGATTTTGACCCGTACTCAGCTGACAAACATGTATTAGTCTATGTTTACATACCGAATCGTTGTGCCGCAATTCTGTCTACCACGGTTTTTAGCACGAATTCGCTCGTTTCCTGATAGATATTTCATGAACGGGAAGGGCTAGAGACTTGGGGTCGGTCTCATTGGGAGCTTAAAACAAACGTGAAATAGTGATAGAAGTTTTTTTAATTGTCTGACCAATTGTTTTCACAACGGCCCGGGAAATGAATCGCTTGCTCGTAGGCTCGAATCTGGAGTTTCCGGCCTTCTCTTAACTTAAAGGGGGGTCATTATTTACATTTTTTTTGGTTTTTGACACTTTTAAGAAGAACACAGGTTTTATTATCAATCTGGTAATATTTTTTCTTCCCAGGTCCGATACTCGTGCCTGTGATTTTTATTATTGTATGTTTACTAAAATAATGATCGCCAAATATGGAACAAGATATATTGTTTGAAAATGTGCTACATTTACACTTAAGAAAATGAGCTTGCTGTTTGTCAAGATTTTAAGTAAGCTGGTATGACTTACATTCATATCCAATTTTGCGGATATTTAATTTAATAATAAATGCAATTTCAAAAATGTTGTTAATTTCCATAAGAAATTGTTAATGTGTTTTCACGTTAGTTGTAAGTCTTATTTTCTTTCACCAGCAGATATCATACATTTGAAAATGGCATTCTTGCAACAAATACAAAATACATTGTGAGGTTTGTGATAAATTACATGTTGCACCTTTATTACAAATCACTAGCCAATACTCTACGCCTACGATTTGCACGGTAAAGGTGATATGGAAAATTACTGAAGTTATTTCTATAATACGTCGACGGATAAGGTATTATTTTGGGATTGCAAAAAAAACAAAACAACCTATTGTTATGTTTATGAAATAAAGTTGCACTAAACTTGTTGACTTATACTAATATCAATGAAAGCCAAGAAGAAAAATATATAATTCAATACTCAGAAGACTTTGATTTCGAAATATGTCTAAGATATATCTTTCAAAGTTTGTGTTCTCAATTTTTGACCAAATGATAACGTTTTTCCACATTTATAAAGAAGTTTGTTTACATGGTGTAGAGAAAGGTGCAATTAAAAAAAGCCAACACAATGTATGTAATGTCTTTCATACTAATTTGCTGTTTCTCGAAGAACTAAATTATCCAAGATGTAGGATAAAATCGGATGTAGTAAAATATTTGCAACATATTGAAATATAAGAGGTATGATCTTATGAAACATGTTAATTAAATATGAATGTCTTACAATTTTGCCAATAAAACGCTCAGTCCAAGATAACTGAAGGCATTTAAAATATGATTAACATGATCAACAAGGAGAGGCGGGGTTCAATGAACGCAAGCCCGAAACAACCAAGCAGCAAGGGCCAGCGGCCAGGAGTCCAGGGGGGCCCCAAACAAGTTATAAACTGATAAAGTATAAAAAGGTTAGTAAGTTAAAATGACCCAAATATATTTATTAGACGCCAGATATAACAAAGTTGACTTTCCATCATACTAGGATGTTGCTGTAAATAAGTCACGGAAAGATAAGAAAAGTATCTTTGAAGTATCTGAAGCATTTTCAAAACGCACTGTAAGAAATGGTAAGAAGGCATGTAAAGCACATCCTTTTTATTTAGTAGTTTTAAACAGGTTAACAAACAGCCAATCAATTTGCGAATAATAATATTTTGATATCATTTAAGAATCATCACTTTTTAGCGCTGTTATTGAACCAGTTATACGTATCAGATCCCGGTTTGTTTCAACATAATGCTGATGTAATTTGATTATTTGTCGTATAGAAAAAATAGTTCTCGACAATGAAAGCCCTGTTAAAATGAAGTAAAATGCACGACAGATTAGATATTGTGATTGTTAGATATTGTGATAAACGATTCTGATCTGCTTAAATAATAGATACCGCAGTCTGAGTCAGTTAAAATCATACCCTTCTTTCATAAATTAGTTTCTTGAAATACCTTTTCTCAATGAAATGTTATCGACAGCTCAACTGTTTTCTTAAATTATCTCTCTAATTGTAATCAACTTATCGTAAATAACTGATATTGCAAACCTAATCATCATTTTCTATTTTCACAAAATAAATGAGGACACAATTATAAATTAAGCACAAAGAATTGATGAGATGTAGGTCCACGTGGAATGTTATAATACATTACACATGACATAGATTCATATCCTGAGATCAGTCATACGAGGAAGTAAAATTGAACATCCGGATTGTCAAATAGTACTTTAGTTTACTACAACGAAATCATTTAATTTACCATTTTTATAAAGGTTTTTAGAGTTAAAACAGGACAAAACCTTTGATAATATAGAAAAAGACTTATACAATGACAACTTGAATGGCAAAACAGTTTATAATTCAAACACAAGGACAGACAAAAGAGATAATGAGATAGGAGATTTACAATAATTTTGTTGAAATGCTTCAGTTATCATTTTCTACAATAATGTAAATAAAGTTTATGAAATAAATTCAATTTCGTCTTTATATCTATATATACGGGAAAGAAAAATTAAACAAAAAAATAGAGAGAAAGAAAATCCCAAACAAAAGTCCAGAACGGCATAATTTAAAATGTTGCATCTCGGTTTGATTGAGCCTGAACATGGAGAATACTGGAAAGTGCAAGCTACTGTGAACGTCCATTAGCAAAAGTAAAAAGATTCAATATTTAAAGTGCCTGTATGTTGTAATTGAGGTTGTAAACCACACTTAAGTTAAATTATCTATATGTATATAATTATGCTTATATTTAATTTTTTAAAACAAGCAATGAACGCAACCCCCACACAACCCGTAACAAGGACCAGCGCCAGGAGACCAGGAAGATCCCAAACCAAAACAAGACCTAAAATGCATTACCATACTGGAATCATGTTTGTTCAGTTGCCCATGAGGACAATTCAATGTAATGTCATTATCGATCTTCTAAATTGTGCATTATGAATCATTCTGTCATTTATTATTCCATGGTTATCAAATGAACACTACTTTTAATTTTCTTTGTTAAAAACGTGATACCCTAACGTTTGTCACGTTTTTTTCTTTGTCATATTTAAAGATCATGTACAATTAAAAAATGCTTTGAAACAATATTCAAAATGTTTATTACAATTCCTTTGTTTTAAAATATAAACTGTAGTGTTTGCCTTTAAGGATATTCTCATTCTTTGAAAATAAAAAATGACATTGTAAGATTTTGATGAATATATCAAAGGAAAATGCAAACAAAATATTCGAATACTTTAAAGAACTGTTTTTATTTCTTTTTTCAAACATCACGGGCTCAAAAGTGTGCATACACTAAACAAGTTATACATAATTTTCCATAAAAAACATACAAATACTATAAATCAAATAATAATTATATTGAATTCATGGAATTCAATAGAATTAAATAATAAAAAAGTAAATGCTATGGTGGGATTAGTATTCTGTTTTATATAAAAACATAACGCTGAAAATTATTCACTCAACCGCTGAAAATATCGCAAGCAATTTATTTCTGTTTAATATTATACCATAACATTGTTTCGAAAGATTAACCATGTATCATAATAACCAATCTGAGTATTTTTGGCAGATCCAGTTGTACTTAGATGGAGAGTTCATTAAAGCATGACAATTATAACATATTATAAAAAGTTTTGAGTATCAAATTGTGTCAAATGTTATCGTCTTGAATCGGTGTATTTTTCTGACTGAACTTTTTAAAGATATAAATTCGAAAACATAAACATCACCTATATGTTCAAATCAACCATTTTGTTGCAAATTCAGATTTATTGAAAATTATGTTGAGTAAACATATAACGAGGGAGTGGATAAAATTTAAACAGCATAAACTTTGCTGTTGTTCAGAATTTACTTTCAGCGAATATTGTTCGTCTCAATTAATTTTGAGGCCGAACATTTTCAAATTAGTAAAATCATGTTTGTTCAAATGCTTACGGGGATATTAATTTGATGTTGCTGTCATGATCGATCATATAAAATGTGGTAAAATGCATTGTTCTGCCATTCGTAATTCTTTGGTAGTCGATAATCTCGGTATTTGAAATATGCATGGCGCATTATATAATTCCCTACAGCATAATCATCTTGTGCTCGAAGTATCATTCATTCAAATTTGATAATGTTATAATGTTATTTGACTGAATTCAAAATTATCCCTCATGCAACGTTGAAAAAGATTTTCAAACAATCAAAATAATATATGTGTCTTTTCCAAGTTATGTCAATCAATTAGAACGGTCTTTTAAGTAACATTTCTAGTAATACTAGATATCAAAGGGTGAAATATGAAGAATGTGAATAAAATACTTATTTATCTATTTTATTGACAATGTAAGTTTCAATTTTCAAATAGAAAATAAAACTTGCAATTCTAATGTCGTTTTTCATGTAATGTTATCGGATTGAATATTCATGTTCAACCATTGGAAATTTTGATAATATCGTATTATAGTTTTCTAAGATTTACAACCTTTTTTTCATATTGCACAAATTATTCAAATTGTTATTTACTGTTGATCCCTTTATTTCAACGACTCTCTGTCTTATCCTTATTGATTATTTATAAACTATACATTACAAGTAAAAACTAAAGACCAAAAGAAAAGAAAATGAATAAAACTGGGACAGGACACTTACAAGCTTTCATAGCTTTCTGCCCAATCCCAAATATATTGTTCATCATAATGCAAATATATCGAATAAAATATGTTTAAACCAAAATGAATACATGTATTACTATCCTACAAGTATCATGTCAGTATCAGCGACATGACTGTGTTTTTTTCCTAAGCATGAAAGATTACGTGAAATGATTTTGATTTGCTTGTATAAATCCGTAAATTGAATGAGGGCAGTGACCGAATACGACTTACGATACCGAAACAAAAATCATTTGCACATGACAAAATCACTTAGTTTTACATATAAAAATAGTATCTTTCAATTTAGTAAATATATCTACAATTTCAGAAAAAAATCACAACTTTTGAAAATCATTCAAAAAGGATCTGAACAGAAAGTTGATGCTTAAATATGTAAACACAACGTAAAAGGTATTTGCAGAGTTTAGGCGCAGACAAAGTTCGAAGCATTTCTCAATTTTAATCGATATAGTTCTTTATATGTTTTGTCTTGTCTATAACTATTTCCTTCTTACATCAAATGATATGTGAAATGTAAAGATATTTATAAGGGAATGAACGTTGTTTTTCCTAATCGTTGAAAGCTTAAGTCCACGGTATTAAGCATTGTTAAACCAACATAATCCATTTTTATATCCTATGTTTTGATGACAATGATACCCGAAACATGACATCCGTGACCGATGGGAAATATTTTTAATCTGTTTATTTTACTTTGCTAAAAAATGATATTTGAATATGAGAAGGACAAATTGTACGCCCCTTTTGAAAAGGGGGACGTCTGCAATAGGAATCCGATCGGACTCACGGGAAGCCCTCGGCAATCTTATATCAAATAAAAGCAAATTCTTGCGACACATTTGGATAATTACAGACGAAAAAATGACCGATATAACTATTCTAACTTATTTAACGATGATATGTATAAAATAATTGCATAACTGACGGTGTATATCATAATAAATGTAAAAAATGTTCTTGTTTATTTTTGTTTTGAATTGAGACAATATGAGCATACATATTAATTTACTGAATTTTAATGCCGTTTTAACTTTTATTTTAATAGGCTCCAAATTGGTGCATACATATACAGAATTAGGGCTACACGTGTTGTGTATAATCGTTAATTTGACAGAAATGGTAAGGAAACAGTAAAAATTTGAGACTGTGTGATTTTGTTCAATTTGAGGATATTTCTTTTTAAACGTTCCAGCTCAAACTTTCACAAACAATGGCGTAGTTATGCCTGCATGAAATGTCAAGAGTCAAGGTAGAAACGATATATGACGCAGCGTTAATGAAGTATATAATCATTTTCTCTTTTTACATATACTTAAGCAAATTTATTTGACATTCTCCATCTTCAAAATATTTTAATCTTTAAGTATGCTCCCCATGTAGAATGAAGAAACAAATTACTTTCACGGTAGAAATGACACTTTTGTAGATTATTTTTCTCTAAAGATTTATTGTTTTTAAAACTAATATTTGGACACAGTATGGAAGTTAATATAACTTATTTAGGGTATAAATGTCATTCCAATTCGATGTCGATTTTATGTAGCTTATTGTGAAGTTGCAGTACATGAAAATCGGGCACATGACAAATCAGCGCATAAATAAAACATCCTAGTGTTCCGCGGTATACATCTTTTCTACGTGACATACCTCTTTTCCTTATTACAATGAAATTTTACTGGATTGGTATCCATCGCTGGTTTGTTTTTAGCAGAGAATGACCTGTGCATGTTCAGAGAGGGTACCGTTTCAGCAGATTTCGCAAAGAGGGTACCGATATGGATATGCACCGTGATATTGTTAGTGTTCTACAATCCTAAGAAATAATTAATTCATCAGTGGAAGTTCGTGGATCTGGACATTACAGTACTGCTGATTATACCCTGTTCAGCCATTAATAGTAGCATCGTGTCAAATGCCTAAACTGTAATGTACAACAATGTAATAAGAAGCATTCTTAATAAAAGACACAAACAATTGAAAGCGCGTTTAAGTGAGTTTCTTTCTAAGATACGTGCATTTCTTACCCTGTGATCCTCATTTTGTTAAGTTCCAATCATAGTGCACAAACACTTTATTTTTATTTGGGACCAGTTCGCCTTTTTTTTCATGGAATATCACTAACGTGTCAAATTAAATGTTCTATGATGATCAACGCTTATTATTTTGGCTTTTTTATTTCTGAGGCAATTATGATACCGGATACAAAAACAATTGTACGGCAATTAAAACGGTGATTGTAATGTTAATTACGGCATATTAATTAGATTTAATCGTCGTATACACCACGCGAAGCGGAAGACTACAGCTGATTTTAATTGCCTTTGATTAAAAGAAGTGTGTATGATTCGACATGATCTTTGGTTCATTCCATTATTTTAATTATCGAAGAATGTCCATATTTGCATCCAGCTAACGGTTTGTTTTTATAATACCTCTAGTTACTAATTTATTGTTTTGTCAATAGCCTTGTCGGTTAATAGAAATAACTTGAGAAAATTGAAAATAACGGAATAATATTTGCTGTCTTTAATTATAGTTAAACACAGTTAAATATTAAAAACGATGAGTATCAATTTATGAAGATACACTTTTGCTGCCCTGCATTTGACATAATAGTTTGTTTAATTGATACTTTGTACATATCAACATAAACATGGGGCTAACGTTCACCTCACCGGCCGGACAAACGATTAAGTTGCTCTTGATTCAGCCTTTTAAATTTTTGAATCTTGAAAAACCTGAAAAATTGCTTCTAATATGGCATAACGAAAATTCATAAGCCATATAAATGGCTATTTAAATATGAATATGAATGTTTTATCATAGATATCTAAAGCTATTGATGATATATTTATATATACATGTATATTTATCATACCATTAAAAAAAACGATAGTTTGGCTTCTTTTCTCCCAATGACATTTTCTATATTCATCATGTTTGTTCGAGCAGGTGATGTTGCATTTATAGCTTGCTGGCAAGTACTGTATTTTCTATTTTGAAGATTGGAAATCATGTTATGTTAAACTGGGATATTTTTAGGGTGAATTATGAAACTATATATAAACAACACAGGTACATGAAACACAACGAAAATAAAACCTCCCATTTATATATACATGTATATAGATAAAATAATTATGTTATAAAAGGGATTATTAAATTCAATATAGTTATACTTTCCCCTTATCTGATCCCACGTAGGGGAAAGTATAACTGTATTGAATTTAATAATCCCTTTATATATATACTTTATCTGTCTAAATTCATATTATCCTACGGATCTACTTGTTAATGATCTTACAGGATCCAGTTGACTTTCGGAAATAGATATATAGTTCTCTGGTCCCAATCAGTGAGGAAGACAATAAGACATCGTTGATTTGTGAGACATGATAACAGAGAACAAATTCTATATATGCGAATGATGAGCCTGTTTCAATGTGTAGTGCAGTTTGTGACTGTATATAAAGCTGTTCTGAAACCATCATTTTTTGATGGTGGAGGAGCAGTGGCTATGCTTTCATGACTGTTCTGCTAGGCATGTGACTTAATTGGACTGGCATACCGATGTGGTGGTATGTGTGTATACATTCTCTCATTTCTATATATATATTATATATTTTAAAATTATTAATGAATCGTTGATCATGTAAAACTATTGATTAGGTGCATTATTAACATAAACATGAAGATGAATTGCTGTTGTTACTTTTCTATAAAATTTACACGAACAGGGTTGTCACTGGTTCCTCACGCCAGTAACCAAAATTGTTCCACAACGAAAGCATATGAAGGTTGCGCATCGAAAGTTTGTTTACATTTCTCGGGTAGATGCGCATGTCCTGGTTTCTTAGATGTGTTGGATATGTTTACAAGGTTTGTGGATTGTTCTTAGAGCAACGTTTGTGTTGAAAGTGGTATAATGGTAAGTAGCTATTATTATTGTTTTGTTTGTCGTATTTATTGAACGTTAAACAGTCATAGTATGCAATATAAACACGTGTGGCGCTTGTTGATACTTTAATTTTAGTACAAGTTACATATTCCACGATAATATTCATTGTTCCTTGATGTTAGAAACATGTAGATATACTAATGATATACCACGTTTTATTCAATTTTTATGCTAGGCTTTTTCAAAAGCGTAATTCGTCACAGAGCTTATGAACACCCCGAAGGCTACCTGCCCTACACGATTGGGTCAGAACGGCTTTAAAGTGCAGTTAAAGCAAAGAGTGTAAGAACACTTCAAGTATTTGCCCGAGATTTTGCTTCGAAGGCAGACGAATTGACGTTTGATGAATAAGTGGTAAATTATTAACTTCTATGTCTCATATATTTGACATTCCTAAACATGAGACAAGGAAGCCCAAAATAATATAGGCCAACATATCCGTCTACAGAAAGCTATCACGAGGCACGCAGACAGTAAGACAGTTCAACAAAACAGATTCTTCGGCAGCATATGACATAGGCTTAATTATGAACAGTGGTTAGAAAAATAATTTATAAACACTTGAATGCCTCAAAGTTGTATAATATTATTAGTTAAACAATTTGCTTATCTGATGTACGGGAGAATATAAAATGGATGAGAGTAATATAGGCCAAGGTTCTAGCCGAAAATCAAATTTGTCAGTCAAGCTACGTTTTCCCGTTTAACGTCAGCAAATGTACTTTTTTCTCAAAGTATAATATAATGCTTCTTCTATTGAAACTCGATGAAGCAGTCTGATCAGGATCCATGTTGTTCACTTACAAACCCTATAACAAGTATAGAAACTGATAGCGAACAGCATGGATCCTGATCAGACTGCGCGGATGCGCAGGCTGGTCTGGATCCATGCTGGTCGCAAATGCACTATGTTGGTTTTGTCGTGACGCGGCTCAATTAAAGTATAATTATATTAATATGTTGCATTGTTAATTTTCATATATTTTAAAGGCATACTATTCCTCAGAAATAAATACAAATAATTTTCTCTAAAAAGGGCGGGAGTTGTTTTGTAATGTTTTAATGGTGTATTGTTTTGATTCAAGAGTAAATTTGTGTGCAAAAGATTTTTTATTTGAATTTGGGTATTATTATTTTTTAACATATTCATTTACATATTTATTGTTGTTGTCATTTATTTATTTTGTTGTTCTTGTTGATAATTTTATAATTCTACCTAAACAGGAGATAATGGATCAAAATAGTTGATAAAGTATATTTTAATTATATAATGCTATCAATTTGTTGTTCAAATATTCACATTGATCTTTTTTAGTTTATCATTTATTCTTTACTATGCAACGTCCAGTCTACACTCGAATTTGATAAGAGCATTCAACACCAGGATTTAACGTCATACAAAAATAAAAGAAAATTGATCTTTATGAATTGTGAATGATCAACTTCGGCCTTTTAAACACAATACCCTAAAACGATTACACGAAGCAATATAAAGTATTATTGAAAATGTCCAAGTATTTGTGGATTTCAAAGCAGTGCAATCATCACCTTTTTGATCAAAATAAATTTATATCAATGTATGAATTATAAATGCTGGTGAATGAAAACTGTCAGATGTTTTTGAACTAACGTTTAAGTCATGCTTCAGAAAAGACACATCGAAGTAATTTACCTCGAACGCTCCTTTAGATAACTTCAATTAAACTCAGGCAACATGATGAAATTGTCACAAAATATGTGATGTGATTCCTTGGATAATTCGAGTATTTTAACAATTCATTGTTATTTGTCTCTCGGTGAGATTAAAACAATTCTTTGTAACCACGTGACACTCAAATACAATCTTCAGGAAGAGATCAGGCAAATATGTAAGATTTCATTTGAATTTTACCTAAAGCTACTCTAATTCACAGCGCGTTTTGATATTATATTTTGTTCTTTTAAGAAACCTCTATCAATAATTTAAGATAGGTGAAAGTTTTATTTGCGTTTCCGCTTGTTGTTTATGGTTTTTTCATTTCACGATTAGGTTATATTGACGTGTTACTTAAAATACAAACTTCAGAGAGAAATTAGGCAAATGAGTACGATTTCATTTGGATATTTCCTAAAATAAAATAAAACATATATTGAAATTTAATTAAATAAAAAAAAACATAAACGTCTTCAAAATCAAATTTTAGCAACTTTATTGGAATAAATTTGCAATGAAATTATCTTTTTCCAATATTTTATGCAACAATGCCTATGCTTTTTTAAATGTGAGAGTTTTAAATGAATATTTTTCTTGCAAAAACAATACAATACTAACTCCAGGTAGCATCACACGAGATATATGTAACTGACTCAAATGCTTTAAAAATGTAAAAAAGACTTTTTGTTATCTAATATACGTCTCAAACAATATTTAATTTCGTACTTAGTCTAGTCTAACAGAATAAAGAATTAAGTATCAACAATGTATAAGTAACCTAGTCATATCAACAGTTTAAGCCTGTTTCACTAGAAATTCAAGAAAATGGTTTATTAATCTGGATTTTGTGTAATCGAGAGCATTGAAACAGCACAATTACATGAAAATTGCAGACTAGGTTTGATTGAGTCTGTACATGAGGGATAATTAAAATGTGCAACATAACTCAGCATGTTCTCCGTCGTTGTTAATGGAACCTTTTATGTATCACAGTCTATAATCGTAAACAGCAGCATGTAAGGAATGATGTTAAATGTACTATGTGATTCCTTACGTCAACAAAAATTCAGACATGAATAATAGTATAATTGACTGTAATGAGATAATTTCTCAAATTTACAAAGCTAAGAGAGTTTATTATATATTGATGCAATGACTGTATTTGTTTATTTTCCAAGAGATTTATTATTTTGATACTTATTGTGTGGTCTATAATTTTAATTAGGTTTCGTGCGTTGCTCTGTCATATTCAATGCTTTGATACTTGATATTCCTGGTATTTCGTTGACAGTGCAATTGATAATGTTCGCGACCAGTTACACCCATTTTCAAAAGAAGTAAATGGTATTTATATGGTTACAAAACCAAGCTTCAATATCAACTAATTATACACGAGTACGCTTAAACGCTATGCTCATTAACATTTCATTTTGATAAAAGGTTTATATTGAAAAGAAATGCTCTTACGAGGGGTTATCCAAAAATTCGTGGACTTTTTGAATAATATCTAAATATCTATTGAACGTCAACGTGTTTTGCAATGCAATTTTATCAGCATACCTTGTAGAATATTATCAACACGTTTTAAAAGGAACAGTTAACTGCTGCAACAATGAATAATGATTTTATATTGCTTTTAAATAAGCACATGCACGGCGCCCGGTAAAAGCGCAGTTAGTCATCGTATATTTTTTGTTAAAAAATTCTTATTAACGTAGAAAACCCGCTAAACATCGTATGTTTCTTCTGTGATGTCATTTAAGCAATTCTTTAGAATTATGATCGTCATTTCCGTTAATTTATTGTTGAAATCGCCAGAAATGCCAGACAACGATATTGTTTACAACGGGAAAATGACGGACACGCAGAAATTAGAAAAAAAACATGAACATAAAATTTTGTTACAAAAGCATTTGAAAAAGAAGCAGGCGAACGGAGAAAATTAAATTTCACGATAACTAGTGTATAAGTTGCATACAAAAAGCTCTTAGTGATGGACAATGCGTTTGATAACGGTTATTGACTGCGTAACGTTGAAGCATAAGTTTTATGTTAAATATTATGACGTTGACGTCAATAATTTTTTGGAGTGCGCCGCTGTCGCCGAAATGTGTTTATGTAAAATTAAATATTGTTGTAATATAAGAAGGTACTAACATGAATGTTTCTGTGTTAAGTTGTTATTTATTCTTTTAAGCAGTGTAATTTCAAATCAATACCTCAAATTTATTTTACAGAACAAAGAAAGTCCATAATTTTTTGGATAGCCACTCGTACATCGTTTAGTTTGCTTTAGTTAGTAAAAAATGCCGTAAATGATGAAACCTTTAACATTTTTGTGTTAACCATTAATTCTTTTAAGACGATATTTATGTAACAAACAAACTATCCAGTAAAAAACGAATGTTACTTATCAATATGTATTTTATGATCATTTTAGCAGTAAGGAAAATTGATTTTGGCTGCCATTTAAAGATAATATATCAAATATATCAAAGCAGCACTTCAGTGAAGATAAAATATTGACAGATTGATAATAAGGAACTAGACATTAATTTGTCCTAAATAATCAAATATATATATGCCGCTTTGATCATAGAAATGTATTCAAAATGTACGTAAATATATCTTTAATGGAAAACTAAATACGGCCGTGTTCTTTTGGGAGTTGTTTCAACAAATAATACACTAGTACGAAGATAATATATTCTGATTTCTGCATATTAGATGGCCACTTATTTCTTAAAATTTGAATGTATGGCACTCCTTAAAACTTCTGGACATTTCCCAATGGACATTTCCTTTGAGTTGTTGATTACCTTAAGTTATCAAAAGACGATTCGTAGATATCTTAAGATTTAACAGCTCGTTAAAGCTCTGAATGTATTCTGATTTCCAATTAAAGATTTTATATACAATTAAGTAAATTTATATACGTTGGTCTAATATAAATTGAGAGTAAAACAACCAAGTTTATTATTTTCACGAAGAATACGCATTCTTAAGAAATAAGTTTGAACGGGAGCATCATTACTACAAATTTCAATACAATAGTAACAATATTCTTCAACAATTACGTGTTGTTGTACGAAGTTAAATAATGATACCTGTGTTGGAATATAATCTGCTTTTTGTTGAAAAATGATAAATGATCATAAGAAAAGATCGTTAGCAAATTCATTTAAGAGAAGGCAGTCAACGGATAAAGTTTCTTCATACAAATCCCAACGAGAAAGCATTTAATTAGTACTAATGGCTAACACGATCATTACAATTCGGTATCATACATTTTCTGTCAGCTATTGTGTCGAGATACTTGATAATATCGTTATTGGTATGCACATAACGTATTCTTTCATTCTCAAGAGTATATCAAATTTGGACATATCACTTAGAGAGGGGCCACGAGGTTAACAGTGATAAATCATTAATAATTTGATAGGAAACTATCAAATCTTCAATTAATCTTACAATAACATATTTGTAAAACTTGTAGTTTTTATCCCTTCAAAATTTAAAATACTGTAGAAAATTCAATTAAATCAATATTTTGAATAATTTAAGGTCAGTACGATAAATCGTACGCTTATTAATTTTACAGCATGGCGTTTGGGCAACTTTTGCTTGTGTGGACATACGTCCTTCTGAATAAAATGTATTCTGGTTTAAAGGTATAATTTCATTGCACAATAAACTTTACATTCATTACTTAGTACTGGTTGGTTCCAGGAACGGATTCGAGAGTGTTTCAATAAGCTTATAGCGTCCAACACAATCCAACTAGAATAAATTTATAAAAACCAATGGTATTAGTTAAATTGCGTCACATTGATCGAATGATAAAAGTATCCCTTTCATGTGCGTTTGTTATTTTGAACGTCAATAGTGTAGTTTATTACATAAATCATGACACTACGGTGTTGGAAATTTTCTTTACACATTTTCATTTGCATCTGAAATAGGTGTCGGATAGAAAGTTATACAGGTGTATACATCGATTAGATCGATTTTATTTTGATTTTATCGTAGCCTCCTAGAAAAGGATATCGCTGACGCTCATTTAAAGCTATTTTTCCGCACATATTTTCACATTTTACTGTTCTAAATATATTCTGCTCTCATGGGCACATTAACGAATGTAAGTATTGCATCGTCATCTAATAATTCCTCTCAGATATGCAAATTTCGGGAAATATTTCCACAAGTCTATAATTTAAAAAAAAAACACTTTTTGATTATTCCATTTTATTTTTTTGTTGGGTTTCGCCACCCATTTTCCTTTAACCTTTATGCTTGACAAAAAAAAACTATAATTAGAATTTATTTAATTTTGAGTTACACCATTTAAACTTATAAATAACACTGGAATGGTGCTTAAACTGCTGATAAATATCGTTCTGACATAATAAAATATATATAACGTACTTCCGGTCAATGGTGGTCAGTTTTGTAAACAAAGGAAAATAGCTGAAATTTGTATCTAAGGAAGATAAAAAAGATATTTACTGGTAATAATAAGGCCATTGAAAGTTATTAACATTGATATTTTGAAAACATGAGTTTAGAGAGCAGCATATACGAAGAAAACATGATAAATACAAAGAACAGATTTGAGAGCCTAAATGACCTTGATGGGTGGGGTACGGAACCATGGAAAATTCAAGAGAGGAAAAGAAAGAAAAAGAACAGTAGTGTAGAGTGTGACGATTTCGCAAAACTTTCGACTGATGATAAATTAACAGCATTATTTGAAGGCATGAACAGAAATTTTGAAAAACTAGAGTCCTTAGAATCGAAACAATCCCAGTACATATTGAACTTTACTAGAGTAAATGAAAAAGCATCTGTAGCAAACGAAAGAGTTACATGGGTAGAACGATGTCTAGCTGTGCAAAATAAGAAACTTAAGATGCTGTCATACAAGTCACTGGATATTGAGGCAAGAAGCCGCCGAAATAATCTAATATTTTGGGGGTTGTCTGAAAACAGCAGCATTTCATCTGCAGAATTTATCTCAAATTTCCTAAGGGACAAACTAGATCTAAATCCGCCAACAGAAAATCCAAACGTTATAAAGAGAGCACATAGACTAGGCTCTCAAAGAAATCAAAAATATAGAAACATGTCAGATCCTAAAAGACCTTTGATTGTATTGCCTTCCCCTTGTGTACCTGCTCGTGACGACACGAAGCTGATCGTCTTCTATACGATTTGCCATAATGCCGATAAATATACACATAAGAAATTTCCAATCCCTGTAAAGATATTGAATTACTTAATATGGTGTGATGAAGTATTTAACGATAATATAAGCACAATTTTAAAATCTAATATATACATGTATATATTCCATAGATATACGTAAACATGCTTTTCATTTAAAGGAACCACTTTTTCTGCGTCTGAAATACAAAAAAACACAACATCAACAAACTTTATTTCCAAAATAATTGACAATTTTATGTATGTAATTGAAACATATATTTTGCTGGTGAAATAAATTCTATATAATGTACATGTTTGTATTTCATTTTTGTATTTTAAATACTTTTACGCTGATGTACACGTGTGTTATCAAAGCAAAATACTATTAAGATGAGAATTTATAGCAAGCAAATTGAATTCATTTAATTTAATACTTTTTACTTTCAAATATCATTTTTGTATAATTTCAAAGACAGGAAGCGAGAAACAAGCATAATTCAATGGAAAATTTGACGAAATAGGATAGGCAATAAAATTGTAGGGCCATTGTACTCGTTAAATTTTGTTCGGCCATTGTACCCGTTTTTAAAAAGATGCACATCTTCGTTATGCAACTTTACAAAGGATGGAAATTGTTCTTGACGGACAAACCTCCGATTGTGCACAAGATTTCATTGCTAATTTTGCTCAAAATGTGTTTCTTCTACTGAAAACAACGTATTTTAGTACCTGTTCGGCCATTGTACTAATCACCCAAAACAATTTTTTCGACTTTCAGGCCTAAACAGAGAGAGCTACAAAGTAACCAACAACAGAACAGTATGTGGTTTTTATACAGGGATTCCGTGGGGCCTAGTTTTACATATAAATTTAACGTTAACTGTATGCTCACCTCAATTTCACTGCTTCTACCAAGCGTTTAGGCCGCCATTTTATAAGCCCTTGTACGATTTTGGTCACGTGATCATCCGCAGTGAAATAGAGAAAATAAGAATCCCTAAAGAATGACCAACACGGTAAAAATGTTGCAGGCTCGGTTTGATTGAGCCTGTTCATGGAGCCTATTCAATACTTCATGTTTTACGAGAAATACGTCTGCAATTGAGGGCTACAAGTGGTAACACATATTTGATATTCAAGTTGATATCGAGGAAGTTTCATTTAGACTTGTTTTTATTCAAAATAAAAAAGATTTTTTGTGTGAAAGATGTTATTTCACTACTCGTGAGACAAATGGTTTTAAAGCTCGCTAAATGAATTAAAATTTCATCTTACACAAAAACAAACAGATATCCTCTTTTTAATTCACGCATCAGGAGTAAATCAGAAAGATATTGTTGTAGTTGTTTTGTTTTGATCTTTTTGGATTTTGCTTTTCAAACTGTTTGTTAGATTTTTTTCTTTCTGGTGTAAAACTTCCGATTTCTTCATTCCTTCAAACAGGACTTTTCCCCCTTGACTGAGTTTTGTTTATCCAATAATATAAACAGCTATATTATTTAACAATAATTAAAGTTTATAATTTAATTATTTTCAATGAAATAATACAAACAATAACTTTAATAAATGAAATCTAATTACATTTAAAGTACCTAAAGAATAAGACATGGTGTATAAAACACTGACGTTATTACTTGTAGCCCGGCCAATTTGCCTTTGTGAAAACTTGTTGTTTCTTATTATTCATGTTACCTTTCGTGTATTTATGTATACAATGGTTGCAAGAAAATAAAATTAATTCAAAACTAAAGTAATTAAAAACCAGAGGTTTTTCTTGGCCTATATCTAACATTGTATTGTTGAACGTCGATCTGGAATAAGTATACACACATAGAATGGAGACACATGTTTAACCTAAATATGGTAAACAAGATCAGCAAGGAAAGGCGGCGTTCAATGAACGCAACCCCACACGACGCTGCAACAAGGAACAGCGGCCAGGAGCCTAGGAGGACCCCAAACAAAAAACAATACATAAAAACTTAATGCTAAAATGCATCACCATACTGGAATCATGTTTGTTCATTTGCCCAAGAGGACAGTTCAATGCTAATGTTTTTATCGATCTTCTAAATTGTGCATAATGAATCGTTCTGTCATTTGTCATTGCATGGTTATCAATGAACACTGCAGTTTAATTTTCTTTACGTGATGCCCCTAAATTTTGTCACATTTTTTCTGATATCATATGTAAAGATCATGCAAGGTTTAAATACATGCCTTAAAACAATATTTATTCTGTTTGTAACATTTTTTGTTTTATTTGTTTTAATAAAAACTGTAGCGTTTGCCTTAAAGAGATATTCTCATTCTTTAAAAAAATGTTTTGAAAGATTAACCATGTATCATAATTACAAATCTGAGTACTTGTTACAAATCAAGTTTAATATTATGCTCTAATTCGTTGCACTCAAGTGAGAATAAATCATTTACATTCTTTAATAATATACTTTTGTAATAAACAACACAACACAGAGTTAAAAGAGGCTAGAGGGAGTATAAATTATGTAAGCCGTCTCCACTAACCGTTTATTTTCCCAACCAGCAAAGACAAAATTCTGGATATAAAGCAACATATCAATTTTGTTAGAACAAAAATCCAAAAAAGCGACCACATGACTGATAGTAAAGAATATTTTCTGTGCAAATTGTTAAAATATTTCAAATAATTCGTGTAAAAGTAAAGAAAGATTAACGTTCCAATATAACTGAATAAGAGAGTTTTGTTAAAACTGAAGTTTTTGAAAATGTTCGAAAAATCAGGTTACTGCGAGTGGGATACCCAACCCTACTCCAACATGAGAGGGGGGGGGGGGGGGTTACTGTTGAAGGATGAGTCCAGGCTCAAGACCAGCGACAAGCGGCTCCTTTGATTACCTACCTGTCATAAAATTCATAAAACTTAAATTAAGCAATCTAAAATTTTATGTCATAAGGAAAAAAGGAAACGAATTTTGAAAATTATAAATAGGCAAAGGCACAGATATAAATCACCCTGAAATAAACTCTTGTACATAATAATATGCAAACATAATAATAATTCACAGTGATTCAAAACAGAATTATATTAATATGCATCATCGATATTTGAAAGTCCATTGATAATATTTATTTCGCGTATTAAGACACATTTTTCCTTTGCTCCGAACTGTACATTATCCTGAAAAAGACAATTGTAAGAAACATTTGCCAATTTTTTTATGTGTAATAAAAGTCGAAAATATTTCAATATTTTCGGAAATTTTACATCTTTAAACGGCTTGACAAATAAACCTCGAATGCCCGCTTTACTAATTACAAGACACTCGTGCACAATTGCCGGAAAAAATAACCTCCCAACCTTCCGATTACTTTCTTATAAGGAAATACTAAGTCACAGTGTATGATTCCGATAATAAATACATAGATGGAGTGTCCACCAAAGCATGACAATGATAACATATTACAAAAAGCTCTAGGTATCGAATTTTGTCATATTTTGTCGTCTTAATCCGTCTATTTTTCTGACTGAACTTTTTCGGATATAAGGGTCGGAAACAAAATCATCAACAATATGTTCAAATCAATAATTTAGTTGCAAATTCAGATTTATTAAAATAGATGTTTAGTAAACAAATATCAAGGGACTAGGTATGAGGTGTTGATAAATTTTGATAGTGTAACTTTCCTTTTGTTTGGAATGAACTGTCAGTGAATTTTTATTTGTGTTCGTTTTAATCAATTTTAGGCTGAACATTTTCAAATTAGTGAAGTAAGGGTTGTTTAAATGCTTGCGAGGATTTTAATTGGATGTTGCTGTCATGATCGATCATATAAAATGTGGTAAAATGCATTGTTCTGCCATTTATACTTCTTTGGTAGTGGATTATCTCGGTATTTGAAATATGCATGGCGCATTATATAATTTCCTACAGCATAATCATCTTGTGTTCGAAGTATCATTCATTCATATATGCTAATTTTGTAATGTAATTTTACTGAATCCAAAATTATCCCAACCTTCATGACACTTTTTAATTGCAACGCTGAAAAGAATTCTCGACATTCAAAATAACATCTACTTTTTTCCAAGTAATTTCCATCAATCAGGACGGTGTTTTAAGTAGCATTTCTAGTTATACTAGATATCAGAAGGCGAAATATTTAGAATTTGAATAAACTACTTATATCTCTTTTATTGACAATGTCAGTTGAAAGTTTCGAAAAGAAAAAAAAACACTTCCCTATTGCAATTTTAAAGCTATTTTTCATAAGTGTAACTTTATCGAATTGATTATGCCATTCAGGCATTTTAATTTTTGAAAATATCGTAGTGTAGTTTTCAAAGATTTACAGCCTGCCTTTTTGCACATTGCACATGATACTCAAATTATTATTTACAGTCGAAACTGACTGAGTGACCGCTTTATTTCAACGACTCTCTGTCTAATCAGACCTAAATGATTGTTGATTAACTATACAGTACAAGTAAAAACTATTGTAAAAGAAATTTAATAAACAAAAGAAAAGAATTAATATTACTACCCTGCGAGTATTCTGTCTAAATCAGCGACATGCATTGTTCCTAAGCAAGAAAGATAACGTGAAAATATTTTGATTTGCTCGTATAAATCAGTAAATTGACTAGTGGCAGTGACCGAATACGACACAAACAAAAAAATACTTACACATGACAAAATCACTCTAGACTACCGTTTAAACATAGTTTATTTCAACCAAGTTAACATGTGTACAATTTACAAAAAAGACTTTACAACATTTGAAATGCATAAATAATGGATCAGAACAGAACGTCGATGCTTAAATTTGTAAACACTACGTAAAAGGTATTTGCAGATTTTAGTCGCAAACTTTGTTTGGAACATTTCTTAATTTTAATCGATACAGTTATTTTTATATATTGTTTTGTCTTTAGCGTAGATTTTAACTATTTTCTTCTTACAACAAATGGTATGTGTACAGAAAGAGCACTTAAATGCTTTCTTGTCACATTTGAAATAAACATGCAATGTTATGTAAGGGAATGAACGTTGTTTCCCTTTACCGTTAAAAGCTTCAGACCACAGCATAACAAGTAAGGGTACATAATCCATTTTGATGAAAATGATATCCAAAAATGATATCCGTGTACCGATGGAAATATTTCTAATTTGTTTACTTTGCTTCAAGTGATATTAAATATGACAAAGGACAAATGTACGCCCCTCTTGAGAATAAAGGGACGTTTGGCAAAAGGAATTCGATCGGACTCACGGGAATCCTCTAGCAATCGTTTTACCAAATAAAAGCAAATTCTTTGTCACATTTAGATGATTCAAACAAAAATCACCGATAGAATTGTTCTAACTCATTAAACGATGATGTATAACATAATTGCACAAGTGATGACTAGAGAGATACATGTGAATATCATAATACTTAAATGTAAAACTGCCATTATTTTTTTTGTTTTGAATTGAGAAAGTATGAACATAAATTTTAGTATACTGCAACTTATTGCTATTATGCCGTTTTAATTCATTTTATAGGCTCTGATTGTTTACATACTCATACAGTATAAGAGCTACGCGTGTTGTGTATTATCTTTAATTTGACAAACAAAAGTGATAAGGAAATAGCAAAGACAGGAGACTATGTGATGATGTTTAATTTGAGGATATTTCATTTAAAACGTTTGAGCTCAAAGTTTCACAAAGAATGGCTTAATTATTCCTGCATGAAAGGTCAATAGACAAAATAGGAACGATATATATCGCAAGGTTAACAATAAAGTATATAATTATTTTCTTTTTAACTTATACTTAAACTAATTTATTTGACATTGTAGAATGTAGAAACAAATTACTTTCACAGTAGAAATGACAGTTTTGTAGATAATTGTTCTCTAAAGATTTAATGTTTTTAAAACACGATTTGGACACAGTAAGGAAGTTAATATAACTTGTTTAGAGTATATATGTCATTCCAATGTTATACTGCCTGAGTTCAATGTTTAAACGTTTAAGACTTTAATACAGCAGGTAATAAATGCAATATGCTAGCTGTAAAAGCTCGTCTCACTTACATTGTTTAGACATGTGCGCTCACATATAATACTTTGTTAAGTATCGTAAATTGGATATAGCTCATGCTGGCGATATGGGGCGACATGGTTGGTGTACCTTTTATTTGAACTTACTTTTGAGTTCAATAGCCGAAGATAGAAGTATTCGCACAAAAATGCAATGTTTTTATATCGATATATAAAGTAATTTAAGATGTTAAAGTTAGCTTAATGTTTTATAGTCAAATAAAACAAGCCGGTGCTAGATGGTATGGAAGATATATATCGTCTAAGAAGTCGTTTCTCTTTTAAAGTATTATTTTTTGAATTTGAATATACTAGTAGCTCAATTGTTAAACAGAATATTCTCTCTGTTCAATTTTGTGTTATTATACCAAAATGAAAAAAGAAACACAGATGAAATTCCCTTTCTAGAGCACGAAAAGGATGCAAGAGTTTAACTATTTATTCAGATTAATTTATAGCTTAAATACAATTGTGTTGAATTATACAGAATGTCTTTTGTAATAAAAGACAGTCATATAGTTCTTACGTACTGTTGAATATATTGCCCGCACCGAAATTTAGTTATTGATAATGTTTGAATTTGAACTTTGTATAAATAATTTGACAATTTGACAACTGCGGAATACTTAGAGTATCAGTTATAATGGCTTTCATTATGTTACTTTTATGAATGATGAATGACGAAAGAGTGGGTAACTGTAGAATGTTAGATATTGAACAATATATTGATCGTTCTCTTTCATTGTCTGTAAAGAAGGTTCATGATTTCAGACGATGGTGATTTTCGGGACATAAAATATGAATGATTCAAAAAATTGCACATCTAATACATTTTGTTTTTTATTTCAAAGATCATTGAATAAAATTGGCACATTTCATGCAGATATTAAAAGAATGTGCAAAATGTTGAATGATTTGATAGACAAAAAACAAAACTATTATCTTTATTTGCCTTCAATGTTTTCTCCGAATACGGGTTTAAGATTGCAGTATAACGTTCATATTTCGTGTTTCTGAAATGTTCAATACGCATTCAGTTACTTAACTCATAAATATTACACTTACATAGAAGCAAGATTTGATTTTATTTCTTTGTTTAAGATGTAGTTTTCTAATATTTTTAACAATAATTTAGTTGAATGTATCAATTTTCAATCCATATCAACTCTAGACATACACGCATTGCTTGGGACCAGATTAATTAATTGTTGACCAAGACTTACTATTGAGGTTTCAGGACATGTCAACCTGAGAATGTTTATTGTTACAGTAATAAAACAAAGAAAAAATTAACTAAAAAACTCTAAACAATGACATAAAATGCAAAAGTTATAACGTCCTCTTTTATTTATTTCCGAAATATTAAGCAGGCATTTCCGAAAAGGGTTTTAATTAATTGTTCATGATGATTCACATAAAAATATTCGGTGCTTTCTTCAATATATATTTAAAAAAATCCGTAAAGACGCCAATGTTTCACATTCAACCCTTTCTAAATTCGATACATGACAATTATTTGATATTGCATTTATGTAAGGGAAATCCATGGAATTGTGATTAAAATGAAAAACAGAAAAGCCTAGACAGTATATAATTGCATACATATTTGAACAAGAAAGGTGTGATTTATATTGTATATAATATATATAAAGGTGAAAAAAAAATTCAATTTTCAAGACATAGCGTCTTTATATTTAGTTAGTCGTTTATGTTAGTTTATTTTTGGGTTTTCTTTTAAATTGTCTATGTTACTGCTGTTTCTAAAATGAATATTAATATATTACTTTACAGTATGGCATGTTTGTATGGAAAATATTTTGAAGGACAACTATCTTATTTCCATACGGATTGGAAATCATATACATGACATAATCTAATTCAATACTTTTATAATATCGTTAGGGATTAGTAAAAATAATGCAATTTTGGTATACCCATTATTTAGGCTTTATACATAAGGGTTATGTTTCAATTACAAATTGATAAGATTATCAGAAAACATGATGGTTAAATTAATGTAAAATAATCTAATTTCTAATTAAATTTAAAGAACATGTGTTTCAAATAAACAAAATATAACACAAACAAGTATTTAACCCTTTCCCCCATGAGCATATTGTGAAAAATGGCCGTTTTCACTGAAAAGCCTCCTGTTACAAGTTCAAACTGCTATGAAACTATGAAAAATGCTTCAATACTAATCAAACTTGGCACAAATGTTGACTAGACCATTGCCTTTGTAACGACATGCTCAGTCTTAAATTTCCTGTTACCATGGCAACGAGGGGACATCTCAAAATTGCCAAAAATCACTATTTTGCCTCGATTTTTTCCATCAAAATTTATTTCAAAGTGCTGCAACTGCTCAAGGGATTGAGATAGAGTCAAAGGCTTTTCAGCGTTGGTTAAACGTTACATTATGATTGATCTGGGGTCATTTTTAGCCTCTCACAAGTCCAAAATTTTCTTGGCGATGAGGGGGACTCCGCCCCCTTCAAACCCCCCTAACAGAAGGGGGCACATCCCCCTTCTGGCAACCCCCTGATGTATCTTTTGGATGGGGGCGGCGCCGAAAAAGTGCTCAATTTTTTAAGCAACATTTCTCAAACGGAAACTTATGTTTGGGGCCCAAATAGGACCATTTTTTCACTATTTGAGGCCTAAAAAGGGGGGGGGGTCGAAAGTGCGTTGTTTTGCGTATATATGTGGTAAAGGGTTAACAAAAAATGATGAAAAACTTTGGAATCACCTAAAAACTAGTTTTTCCATGTTAGCATGTCGTATTTCACCTAATTGTGGTGAAAAATTGTTGTTTTGTAACATTTATAATTTTTTTAGTTAACCCTTTCCCCCATGAGCATATTGAGAAAAATGGCCGTTTTCACTGAAAAGCCTCCTGTTACAAGTTCAAACTGCTATGAAACTATGAAAAATGCTTCAATACTAATCAAACTTGGCACAAATGTTGACTAGACCATTGCCTTTGTAACGACATGCTCAGTCTTAAATTTCCTGTTACCATGGCAACGAGGGGACATCTCAAAATTGCCAAAAATCACTATTTTGCCTCGATTTTTTCCATCAAAATTTATTTCAAAGTGCTGCAACTGCTCAAGGGATTGAGATAGAGTCAAAGGCTTTTCAGCGTTGGTTAAACGTTACATTATGATCGACCTGGGGTCATTTTTAGCCTCTCACAAGTCCAAAATTTTCTTGGCGATGAGGGGGACTCCGCCCCCCTTCAAACCCCCCTAACAGAAGGGGGCACATCCCCCTTCTGGCAACCCCCTGATGTATCTTTTGGATGGGGGGCGGCGCCGAAAAAGTGCTCAATTTTTTAAGCAACATTTCTCAAACGAAAACTTATGTTTGGGGCCCAAATAGGACCATTTTTTCACTATTTGAGGCTTAAAAGGGGGGGGGTCGAAAGTGCGTTGTTTCGCGTATATATGTGGTAAAGGGTTAACAAAAAATGATGAAAAACTTTGAATCAACTAAAAACTAGTGTTTTCATG
Source organism: Ruditapes philippinarum (assembly GCF_026571515.1). Lineage (NCBI taxonomy): Eukaryota > Metazoa > Mollusca > Bivalvia > Venerida > Veneridae > Ruditapes > Ruditapes philippinarum. Next base: position 302,689 of record NW_026859530.1, read on the forward strand.
TTAGCATGTCGTATTTCACCTAATTGTGGTGAAAAATTGTTGTTTTGTAACATTTATAATTTTTTTAATTAACAAAAAATGATGAAAAACTTTGGAATCACCTAAAAACTAGTGTTTCCATGTTAGCATGTCGTATTTCACCTAATTGTGGTGAAAAATTGTTGTTTTGTAACATTTATAATTTTTTTAATTAACAAAAAATGATGAAAAACTTTGGAATCACCTAAAAACTAGTGTTTCCATGTTAGCATGTCGTATTTCACCTAATTGTGGTGAAAAATTGTTGTTTTGTAACATTTATGATTTTTTTAGTTAACCCTTTCCCCCATGAGCATATTGTGAAAAATGGCCGTTTTCACTGAAAAGCCTCCTGTTACAAGTTCAATCTGCTATGAAACTATGAAAAATGCTTCAATACTAATCAAACTTGGCACAAATGTTGACTAAACCATTGCCTTTGTAACGACATGCTCAGTCTTAAATTTCCTGTTACCATGGCAACGAGGGGACATCTCAAAATTGCCAAAAATCACTATTTTGCCTCGATTTTTTCCATCAAAATTTATTTCAAAGTGCTGCAACTGCTCAAGGGATTGAGATAGAGTCAAAGGCTTTTCAGCGTTGGTAAAACGTTACATTATGATTGATCTGGGGTCATTTTTAGCCTCTCACAAGTCCAAAATTTTCTTGGAGATGAGGGGGACTCCGCCCCCTTCAAACCCCCCTAACACAAGGGGGCACATCCCCCTTCTGGCAACCCCCTGATGTATCTTTTGGATGGGGGCGGCGCCGAAAAAGTGCTCAATTTTTTAAACAACATTTCTCAAACGAAAACTTATGTTTGGGGCCCAAATAGGACCATTTTTTCACTATTTGAGGCCTAAAAAGGGGGGGGGGTCGAAAGTGCGTTGTTTTGCGTATATATGTGGTAAAGGGTTAACAAAAAATGATGAAAAACTTTGGAATCACCTAAAAACTAGTGTTTTCATGTTGGCATGTCGTATTTCACCTAATTGTGGTGAAAAATTGTTGTTTTGTAACATTTATAATTTTTTTAGTTAACCCTTTCCCCCATGAGCATATTGTGAAAAATGGCCGTTTTCACTGAAAAGCCTCCTGTTACAAGTTCAAACTGCTATGAAACTATGAAAAATGCTTCAATACTAATCAAACTTGGCACAAATGTTGACTAGACCATTGCCTTTGTAACGACATGCTCAGTCTTAAATTTCCTGTTACCATGGCAACGAGGGGACATCTCAAAATTGCCAAAAATCACTATTTTGCCTCGATTTTTTCCATCAAAATTTATTTCAAAGTGCTGCAACTGCTCAAGGGATTGAGATAGAGTCAAAGGCTTTTTTCAGCGTTGGTAAAACGTTACATTATGATTGATCTGGGGTCATTTTTAGCCTCTCACAAGTCCAAAATTTTCTTGGCGATGAGGGGGACTCAGCCCCCCTTCAAACCCCCCTAACACAAAGGGGCACATCCCCCTTCTGGCAACCCCCTGATGTATCTTTTGGATGGGGGGCGGCGCCGAAAAAGTGCTCAATTTTTTAAGCAACATTTCTCAAACGAAAACTTATGTTTGGGGCCCAAATAGGACCATTTTTTCACTATTTGAGGCCTAAAAAGGGGGGGGGTCGAAAGTGCGTTGTTTTGCGTATATATGTGGTAAAGGGTTAACAAAAAATGATGAAAAACTTTGGAATCACCTAAAAACTAGTGTTTTCATGTTAGCATGTCGTATTTCACCTAATTGTGGTGAAAAATTGTTGTTTTGTAACATTTATAATTTTTTTAATTAACAAAAAATGATGAAAAACTTTGGAATTACCTAAAAACTAGTGTTTCCATGTTAGCATGTCGTATTTCACCTAATTGTGGTGAAAAATTGTTGTTTTGTAACATTTATAATTTTTTTAGTTAACCCTTTCCCCCATGAGCATATTGTGAAAAATGGCCGTTTTCACTGAAAAGCCTCCTGTTACAAGTTCAAACTGCTATGAAACTATGAAAAATGCTTCAATACTAATCAAACTTGGCACAAATGTTGACTGGACCATTGCCTTTGTAACGACATGCTCAGTCTTAAATTTCCTGTTACCATGGCAACGAGGGGACATCTCAAAATTGCCAAAAATCACTATTTTGCCTCGATTTTTTCCATCAAAATTTATTTCAAAGTGCTGCAACTGCTCAAGGGATTGAGATAGAGTCAAAGGCTTTTCAGCGTTGGTTAAAACGTTACATTATGATTGATCTGGGGTCATTTTTAGCCTCTCACAAGTCCAAAATTTTCTTGGCGATGATGGGGACTCCGCCCCCCTTCAAACCCCCCTAACACAAGGGGGCACATCCCCCTTCTGGCAACCCCCTGATGTATCTTTTGGATGGGGGCGGCGCCGAAAAAGTGCTCAATTTTTTAAGCAACATTTCTCAAACGAAAACTTATGTTTGGGGCCCAAATAGGACCATTTTTTCACTATTTGAGGCCTAAAAAGGGGGGGGGGTCGAAAGTGCGTTGTTTTGCGTATATATGTGGTAAAGGGTTAACAAAAAATGATGAAAAACTTTGGAATCACCTAAAAACTAGTGTTTTCATGTTGGCATGTCGTATTTCACCTAATTGTGGTGAAAAATTGTTGTTTTGTAACATTTATAATTTTTTTAGTTAACCCTTTCCCCCATGAGCATATTGTGAAAAATGGCCGTTTTCACTGAAAAGCCTCCTGTTACAAGTTCAAACTGCTATGAAACTATGAAAAATGCTTCAATACTAATCAAACTTGGCACAAATGTTGACTAGACCATTGCCTTTGTAACGACATGCTCAGTCTTAAATTTCCTGTTACCATGGCAACGAGGGGACATCTCAAAATTGCCAAAAATCACTATTTTGCCTCGATTTTTTCCATCAAAATTTATTTTAAAGTGCTGCAACTGCTCAAGGGATTGAGATAGAGTCAAAGGCTTTTTTCAGCGTTGGTAAAACGTTACATTATGATTGATCTGGGGTCATTTTTAGCCTCTCACAAGTCCAAAATTTTCTTGGCGATGAGGGGGACTCCGCCCCCTTCAAACCCCCCTAACACAAGGGGGCACATCCCCCTTCTGGCAACCCCCTGATGTATCTTTTGGATGGGGGCGGCGCCGAAAAAGTGCTCAATTTTTTAAGCAACATTTCTCAAACGAAAACTTATGTTTGGGGCCCAAATAGGACCATTTTTTCACTATTTGAGGCCTAAAAAGGGGGGGGGGGTCGAAAGTGCGTTGTTTCGCGTATATATGTGGTAAAGGGTTATCAAAAAATGATGAAAAACTTTGGAATCACCTAAAAACTAGTGTTTTCATGTTAGCATGTCGTATTTCACCTAATTGTGGTGAAAAATTGTTGTTTTGTAACATTTATAATTTTTTTAATTAACAAAAAATGATGAAAAACTTTGGAATCATCTAAAAACTAGTGTTTCCATGTTAGCATGTCGTATTTCACCTAATTGTGGTGAAAAATTGTTGTTTTGTAACATTTATAATTTTTTTAGTTAACCCTTTCCCCCATGAGCATATTGTGAAAAATGGCCGTTTTCACTGAAAAGCCTCCTGTTACAAGTTCAATCTGCTATGAAACTATGAAAAATGCTTCAATACTAATCAAACTTGGCACAAATGTTGACTAGACCATTGCCTTTCTAACGACATGCTCAGTCTTAAATTTCCTGTTACCATGGCAACGAGGGGACATCTCAAAATTGCCAAAAATCACTATTTTGCCTCGATTTTTTCCATCAAAATTTATTTCAAAGTGCTGCAACTGCTCAAGGGATTGAGATAGAGTCAAAGGCTTTTTTCAGCGTTGGTAAAACGTTACATTATGATTGATCTGGGGTCATTTTTAGCCTCTCACAAGTCCAAAATTTTCTTGGCGATGAGGGGGACTCAGCCCCCCTTCAAACCCCCCTAACACAAAGGGGCACATCCCCCTTTTGGCAACCCCCTGATGTATCTTTTGGATGGGGGTGGCGGCGCCGAAAAAGTGCTCAATTTTTTAAGCAACATTTCTCAAACGAAAACTTATGTTTGGGGCCCAAATAGGACATTTTTTCACTTTTTGAGGCCTAAAAAAGGGGGGGGGGTCGAAAGTGCGTTGTTTCGCGTATATATGTGGTAAAGGGTTAACAAAAAATGATGAAAAACTTTGAAATCAACTAAAAACTAGTTTTTCCATGTTAATATGTGGTCTTTCACCTAATTTTGGTGAAAAATTGTTGTTTTGTAACATTTATATTTTTTATTAACAAAAAATGATGAAAAACTTTGGAAATCACCTAAAAACTAGTGTTTCCATGTTAGCATGTCGTATTTCACTTAAATGTGGTGAAAAATTGTTGTTTTGTAACATTTATAATTTTTTTAGTTAACCCTTTCCCCCATGAGCATATTGTGAAAAATGGCCGTTTTCACTGAAAAGCCTCCTGTTACAAGTTCAATCTGCTATGAAACTATGAAAAATGCTTCAATACTAATCAAACTTGGCACAAATGTTGACTGGACCATTGCCTTTGTAACGACATGCTCAGTCTTAAATTTCCTCTTACCATGGCAACGAGGGGACATCTCAAAATTGCCAAAAATCACTATTTTGCCTCGATTTTTTCCATCAAACTTTATTTCAAAGTGCTGCAACTTCTCAAGGGATTGAGATAGAGTCAAAGGCTTTTCAGCGTTGGTTAAACGTTACATTATGATCGACCTGGGGTCATTTTTAGCCTCTCACAAGTCCAAAATTTTCTTGGCGATGAGGGGGACTCCGCCCCCATTCAAACCCCCCTAACAGAAGGGGGCACATCCCCCTTCTGGCAACCCCCTGATGTATCTTTTGGATGGGGGGCGGCGCCGAAAAAGTGCTCAATTTTTTTAGCAACATTTCTCAAACGAAAACTTATGTTTGGGGCCCAAATAGGACATTTTTTCACTTTTTGAGGCCTAAAAAAGGGGGGGGGGTCGAAAGTGCGTTGTTTCGCGTATATATGTGGTAAAGGGTTAACAAAAAATGATGAAAAACTTTGAAATCAACTAAAAACTAGTTTTTCCATGTTAATATGTGGTCTTTCACCTAATTTTGGTGAAAAATTGTTGTTTTGTAACATTTATATTTTTTTTAGTTAACCCTTTCCCCCATGAGCATATTGTGAAAAATGGCCGTTTTCACTGAAAAGCCTCCTGTTACAAGTTCAAACTGCTATGAAACTATGAAAAATGCTTCAATACTAATCAAACTTGGCACAAATGTTGACTAGACCATTGCCTTTGTAACGACATGCTCAGTCTTAAATTTCCTGTTACCATGGCAACGAGGGGACATCTCAAAATTGCCAAAAATCACTATTTTGCCTCGATTTTTTCCATCAAAATTTATTTCAAAGTGCTGCAACTGCTCAAGGGATTGAGATAGAGTCAAAGGCTTTTCAGCGTTGGTAAAACGTTACATTATGATTGATCTGGGGTCATTTTTAGCGTCTCACAAGTCCAAAATTTTCTTGGCGATGAGGGGGACTCCGCCCCCCTTCAAACCCCCCTAACACAAGGGGGCACATCCCCCTTCTGGCAACCCCCTGATGTATCTTTTGGATGGGGGCGGCGCCGAAAAAGTGCTCAATTTTTTAAGCAACATTTCTCAAACGAAAACTTATGTTTGGGGCCCAAATAGGACATTTTTTCACTTTTTGAGGCCTAAAAAGGGGGGGGGGTCGAAAGTGCGTTGTTTCGCGTATATATGTGGTAAAGGGTTAACAAAAAATGATGAAAAACTTTGAAATCAACTAAAAACTAGTTTTTCCATGTTAATATGTGGTCTTTCACCTAATTTTGGTGAAAAATTGTTGTTTTGTAACATTTATATTTTTTTTAGTTAACAAAAAATGATGAAAAACTTTGAAATCAACTAAAAACTAGTTTTTCCATGTTAATATGTGGTCTTTCACCTAATTTTGGTGAATTGTTGTTTTGTAACATTTATATTTTTTTTAGTTAACCCTTTCCCCCATGAGCATATTGTGAAAAATGGCCGTTTTCACTGAAAAGCCTCCTGTTACAAGTTCAAACTGCTATGAAACTATGAAAAATGCTTCAATACTAATCAAACTTGGCACAAATGTTGACTGGACCATTGCCTTTGTAACGACATGCTCCAGTCTTAAATTTCCTCTTACCATGGCAACGAGGGGACATCTCAAAATTGCCAAAAAATCACTATTTTGCCTCGATGTCCCCTCGTTTTGCCAACAACAGTAGAACACAAGAGTTGGTGAAGAGCTACAGAGCATTGCTCGTCAGAAAGGCTCTCAATTGGGCATACCTACGTCAACATTTGCTGTGCCAATGTGTTATTGTTATTAGTTATGGATTGGGGGAACGGCACGCATTTTGCCTGAAATAAGCGCATCAATTTTTATAGTTTACCAGGTCAGAACCATTAGTCATCTAGAAGACTATCGGTAAAACAGAACTTATTGATAGGTTGTGTGGCCCAAATAGGACATTTTTCAGCTATTTGAGTTGCTAATAGGGGGGGTGGGTCGGAGAGTGTGCGTTTGTTTTGACTGTATTTGGAGTTCATATTGTATGCAGTTGGATGAAGGGTTACAGCAGACTAAATGGAGTAATAGTTTTTGGATTTGGAATAAATTAGTTTTTTTTTCGTTTAGGTATTCTTACCTTAAATAATCTTAGTTACTGTATTTACACTTATTGTAGCGCTTAGGTATGTTGATTCGCTATTCACGGCTATTGTGGTATTAGAGATTGTTCTGTCTTGGTTAACATTTTTTGAGTATTGATTTTATGGTTTTAATGTTTCTTAATACTCCTTTGGGCATTCCCACATCCTGTAGCATATTTATAGTTGACAAGAACAATCGGCCGTTTCTAATCAGGGCTGCAACAGTCTTCTTGCGCTCTTAGCCGGTAGATTACATGAGTTTGGGCGGAAACATCATTGCGTTTTAGTTGTTGAGGACCATGTTAGTCGAAATATAATTTGAGGCACTTCTTATATCCGGAGGGCCGTCAATTCACCTTGAGCTACATCACAGGGGAGGTTTGTGAGGGGGTCTTGCAGATTGCCGTTAGGGGGGATTGTGGTGCGCGCAGTTTGCCTAAACGACCATGCTCAGTCTTAAATCTTCCCTGTTACAGCGCAACCGAGGCGCGATCATTCACATTGCCAGAAATCATTCTTAGTGGTTGGTCTGCGATTTTGTTTCTCCATCAAAATCAGATTTATCTTTGACTAGTTCGGTAGTGACTCGCACTGAAGTTTGACTGACTTCTCCACTCAGTGGATATAGGTTGAGGATAATGTAAGTATATCTTATGAGGTCGTTGATATCGAGTGATATGGGTCAGCGTTTGGGGTATAAATATGCGGTTCTACCCATCGTTTGCTCATTGGGATTTAGTGCGAGTTGATAAGACTGGAGAGTTTTGTTAAGTGTCACCTCGCTGGTCTCGCCCAGTTTTGCGTGATTTATTTGATTTATGCTCTTTTTGATATTGAGTGCAGTTGGGACTACTAGCGCCCTGCACTCTTGCGTAAACACGGGCCCCTGATTGACCACAAGGGGCATCTTATCCTCTCCTTATTGGCAACCCTGATGTATCTCTTTTGGATGGGGGGCGGACAGCCGGCGAATACTAGATGACTTTATACTGAATTTTATTTAAGGCTATACATTTCTCATCGGCTACGGACTGCTACTTGATGACTGTTTAGGGTGGGAGTTCTCACCAAAGTTTCATCATTTTTGTTAACCCGCTTACCACTGATATAAACGCCCGGCCCTTTCGAATTCTCTCCCTTTTTAGGCTCTCCCACCAATAGCTACACATGGTTCTCTATTTGGCCCACTATAGTGTCGATTGGTGAGACTTGTTGCTTCATTGAGCACTTTTTCGGCGCCGCCCCCATCCAAAGTACATCGGGGGTTTGCCAGAAGGGGGATGTGCCCCCTTGTTGTTTGGAGAGGATTTGAAAGGGGGCGGAGTCCCAGCTCAATCGGCCAGAAGAAAATTAGGTTGTTGACTTGGTGGACGCTTATAAAAGGACAAAGAAATCATAAATGTAACGTTTTAGACCTAGGTAGGATATGGCTTCTTTTTGAGACGCTATCATATAATTACCCTTGAGCTAGTGTGCAGCACTTTGGAAATGTTTGGAAATGGGAAAATCGAGGGCAAAATAGTGGAAGTTATTTGGCAATTTGAAGATGTCCCCTCGTTGCCAAAGGAACAGGAATAAGACTGAGCATGATCGTTAAAAAGGCATAGGTCATAGTCACAATTTGTGGCAGTTTGATTAGTATTGAAAGTTTTCCTAGTTCATAGCAGATTGACTTGTACAATGGAGAGCATTTATCACATAGTGATAAGACGGCCATTGAATTTTCAAAACACAAATAATGCTAAAAACTATGGGGGGATAGGGTTATAATTCTTACATGTATTATGGATGTTTGCCTCAAGCCTAATATTTTCCACTTTTACAAGTGAATATGTTAGCGGAATACAGTGGCATAACAATGAAAAAAACTAGTTTAGGTGATTCTCGAAAGTTTTTCATCATTTTTTGTTAGTTAATAAAAAATATGATAATGTATACAAAACAAAAAATTTTTTCTAACAACTATAGGATGAATTACGGTTAACATGCTAACATGCATAACATAAGTTTTTATGGTGATCAATTTTTTCATATTCATTTTGTTTAACCTTTATCATACATTGATTTCAGAACGAAACACAACGTCACTTTCGACCGCCCCGCCTTTTTAGGGCCCTCAATAGTGAATAAATACTAGGTCCTACTCTAGGGCCCAAATAGTTAAAGTTTTTCGTTTGCAGTAAATTGTTTGTTTGGCTATAAAAAAAAAATTGTGGCAGCAGCTTTTTTTTTCACGCGGCGACCACCCTCAATGAAACGATAGTAACATCAGGGGTTCTGCATAAAGATAGGGGGATGTGCCCCTTGTGTTTCAGGGGGTTTGAAAGGGGGACTGAAGTGCCCTCTCATCGTCCAAGAAACAATATTTGGACCTGTGAAGAGGCTAAAATGACCATAGATCTTCATGATGTACATCGTTAACCACGCATGAAAAAAGCCTTTGTACTGCTATCTCAATCCCTTGAGGCAGTTGCAGCACTTTGAATAAATTTTGATGGAAAAATCGAGGCAAAATAGTGATTATTTTATCGGCAATTTTGGGATGTCCCTCTGTTGACCATGTATTACGGAGAGAAAAATTATTAGAGACTGAATGTCGTTAGAACAGGCAATTGGTCAATCTAGTCCACAATTCTTTGAATGCCAAGTCTTGAATTTATTGAAAGATTTTCTATAGTTAGTAGCCAGATTTGCAAAATTGATTAACAGGAGGCTTTTTTAGTGAAAACGGCCATTTTTTCACAATCTAATTCGCTCTAGGAGGGCGGCATCTAACAATATATATGTTACGCAAAACATATATGATTATATCACCACAACATATTGGGTGAAACTTACCATAGACATGACTAACTCGGAAGCCACTAGTTTAAGATGATTCTCTAAGGTTTTCATCAAAATTTGTTTAATTTAAAAAATATAAATGTCAAACAAAGTTTTCACCACCACAAATGGGTGAAATCACATGCTAAACTGAGATGAAAAACGAACGGGTGTATAATTTAGGTGATATAATTGGACAAAATTTTTCATCATTTTTTTTACAAACTTTTTCCCTATATTACAGGCTCCTATCTGGCCGACCACCTTATGTCTCCTCTATATTCACTCTTCCTTTGTGCAGAACTCAATACAGATATTTTCGGTTTGGAGCAGTACTGGTTATCCTCCTTGGGCTTTCGGGAGACAGGTCCCTCGCACCAGTCTACCAATAAGAGGGTAGCTAGCAAGGGGGCATGGCTCACTTGTGTGGGGGGATTTGGTTCCGGGGAGTGGGATACGTCCCACCCGTCCCGTACTAATGAGACATGTGGCGCGAGCCACTTGTCTTCTAAACGTACACTCGTGGTCTTGCCGTTTTTCAGACTGAGCCCAGACTGTTGCCTCTCTTAACCTATCCCGACAGCCTTCATATCTTTGGCTGGAGACTGATGAGGGTCTTATGATGATTTTTGGGACATATGGTGGGTTCCCTTGCCTCACTAAATAGGTTATACTGTGGCATTGTAGCGTTGCCAGGGGTCTGTAAATTTTCGTTTGAATTCAAACATAGTTTCATAACAGTTTGCACCTTGTTCCAAGGGGAATTTGTTTCTCAAACGAAAACTTATGTTTGGGGCCCAAATAGGACCATTTTTTCACTATTTGAGGCCTAAAAAGGGGGGGGGGTCGAAAGTGCGTTGTTTCGCGTATATATGTGGTAAAGGGTTAACAGAATGATAAGTTTAAATAATGTTGTAAAACGTGAGAGATGCTCATTACCTGAATAAAACAATGTTGAATGTGAAATCAATTATGATCAGTTGCAAAATGTAAACAGAGAGGTATTTAATAATATGAAATGTAAAACAAACAAAAGATGACTCAGAAATATGACCCATGAGTAAAAAACAAAACATGAAAATGTTGTACAATATAACTTATGAGACATAATCGGCCTTTAAAAAGAAAACACTTTTTAAAGTCAATGGAACGACAGACAGAGTCTGTCACTGTGAGGTAATATTAAGAAAATGTAATGCAAAAGGGGTAACACTCATTACTTTTAGTGCAATATATTATATAATATTTTTGTGACTTTACTTTATTTGATATTATGGTTACTTTAAAGTGTCATATACCACAAAGTGGCAAGCAATTTACGTATCAGAACTCACACGTTAATAAGAATCTATTTTGCAATCATATATAACATTTTCAGAAGGAAAACAAACACTCCCAATCAGGTAAAAAAAATCGGTAAAGGGATGTTACTTCTTCTAAATTGAAAATAAAAGATAATATAAATGCAAATACATTCATTTGCAACTATTTTCATCACGGTGCATATCCATATCGGTACCCTCTTTCCGAAATCTGCTGAAACGGTACCCTCTTGTACATGCACAGGTCATTCTCTGCTCAAAACAAACCAGCGATGGATAACAAGCCAGTAAAAATTCATTGTAATATGGAAAGGAGGTATGACACTGCAACTTCAAAATAAGCTACAAAAAATCAACATGTCTTGCTTCGCCCATCACCTCGACATACTTTTAAGGCTGAAATGAACCTGTGGCTCGATTATATATGCATTATACATATTTAATATGTTCATTTACATATCATCTTCGGACAAATGGCAGTATATTGTCAAAAATAAATGTAAAATTTATAAAAACATCCTTCTTTCGGTTTTGCAGCGGCACGGGCTACCTCTCTTCATATGAATGTTTACATATATCACAGGTCCCCTCTCATTTTTTAACACATAGGTACCCTCAAGGCACGACATATGCTTTTATTTGCGTTAATCGTTAAGTATGTAATATTTACATAAAAGTAAGAAATATTACATACCTTACGATTAACGCAAATAAAAGCATATGCCGTGCCTTGATGGTACCTATGTGTTAAAAAATGAGAGGATGCCTGTGATATAAAAATTCAAATGAAGAGAGGTAGCCCGTGCCGCTGCAAAACCGAAAGTAGGGTGTTTTATGAATTTTACATTTATTTTTGACAATATACTGCCATTTATCCGAAGATGATATGTAAATGAACATGCTTAATATGTATGATGCATATATAATCAAGCCGCATGTTCATTTCAGCCCAAAAGTATGTCAAGCAAGACATGTTGATTTTTTGTAGCTTATTGTGAAGTTGTAGTACATGAAAAACGGGCACATGACAATTCAGCACATAGATAAAACATTCTAGTGTTCCGTGGTATACATCTTTTTCACGTGTCATACCTCCTTTCCTTATTATAATGAAATGTTACTGGATTGTTATCCATTGCTGGTTTGATTTTAGCAGAAATGGCCTGTGCATGTGCAAAGAGGGTACCGTTTCAGCAGATTTCGCAAAGAGGGTACCGATATGGATATGCACCGTGTACATGTTCATTTGGCAAGGTTTTATTTAACAAATAACTGCATTACATTAGAGAAATAAAGAATTAAATTGGTTTTAACATTCTGTTGTTAAACTTAAAATTAATGCAACTGTTTGTGCTTTGTTTGACATTTATAAACCGTGTTTTCTCTATATCTATCATTGTTATATCAAAATAAAACTAGGCTGGATAATATTATTCCAGTTTGTTTGTCTCCTAATTAAAATCAAAAACATTTAAGTTTGGTATAAAAACGTGCATGAATGAGTCTGTTGCAGTTTATTTTCATAATAATTCACTGTAAGAATAAAACATTATAACAGTTTATGAGAATAAACTTTCATTATAGCTTATAAGTTCTCGAAAATTTCATTCAAGTTTCAGTGTTTGTTGTTTCCTTTTTATGATTAGTCTTTGTTGTTTAGATTACACATTTTTAAAATTAAACTGTAAAAATAAGCAGTAAAAATATGTCAATCAACATTTTAAGTAATGTGTCATGGTGAACATATAAATAATGATAATAGTATTATGGGAAAGAGAAAAAGATCAAACGAAAAAATACTCATTTATTTAAAAAAAGAATTAATAAACAAACAAAAAAATCACTGAATGATTTTCATCAAAGAACATTATATATTATGTCCAAATTTTCTATTTCAGATACTAGTTTTCAAGTGCAAAACTTTTACATTCGTGACATGATGCATCATTAAACAAAAGAGTGTGCCATAAAGGCGTTGAAATCCTTAGTATAATTATCTATAAGGAACTATCAGTAAAATGTTCGAAAAGACTAAGCAAGACTATCACTTTGAAAAATGAGAAACTTTAATTGCGAACAAATTTCCGATTGTCCTTGACAATTTATTCTTTCATATCAGACTGGCGTTTCCGTGAGTTTTACCCATGACGGAAATTTCATTTGGCATGGGGGGGGGGGTGCCAGATGAGTCGCGTGCTGTACAATGGCACGCTTAGGATGACGTCATTTTACCGTTATGAATGAAGTTGTTAAGAAAGTAGTTACGGTTGTAATGATATAAATTTCCATTGAAATTAAGGATAAAGAATTTAAAATATAATGGAATATGGTAGAATATGCAAGAAAAAATATCTGACATATGTTTGCGGTTCGGCAAGCCTCGTTACAGCCCATTGGGCGGATCACCTCGGGACGGATATTCCGATCTGAACCGCAAAATATGACAGATATTATTATTGACAAACGTAACTACCATCGATTATACAAGTCTATATTTGGTATTTCTATCTAACATTGTAATTGTCATAAAAGATGACAAAAACCTTTATGAAACTCAATAAAAACAAAATTAGTATATGTCTTTATTTCTAAGGTACAGACACCAAATAAAGGCTATCAAAACAATCGAGACCTGCATCTTCACTTATGGCAATGATTTACATCCCCCTTCTGGCAAATAGGGCATTTTCCCACCATTTGAGACAACAAAAAGGGGGGTGAAAAAGGCGTTTAAAGGCGTGCATATAACGTAATGGGTTAAATATGTAAACACTAAGTGAAAGGTCTTTGCAGATTTTAGTCGCAAGATTTCAAAATTTTAATCGATACAGTTATTTACATTTCTTGCTTTGTCTATAGCTTAGAATTTAACTATTTTCTTCTTACAACAAATGGTATGTGTAAAGAATGAGCACTAAAATACTTCCTTGTCACATTTGATATAAACATGTAATGATATTTATAAGGGAATGACCGTTGTTTTCCCTAATCGTTAAAAGCTTATGTCCACAGCATAACAAGTAAGGCCACATAATCCATTTTGATGAAAATGATATCCAAAAATGATATCCGTGTACCGATGGAAATATTTCTAATTTGTTTACTTTGCTTCAAGTGATATTAAATATGACAAAGGAATAATATACGCCCCTCTTGAGAATAAAGGGACGTCTGGCAAAAGGAATTTGATCGGACTCACGGGAACCCTCTAGCAATCGTTATATCAAATAAAAGCAAATTCTTTGGCACATTTAGATGATTACAGACAAAAATGACCGATATAATTGCTCTAACTTATCTAACGATGATGTATAAGATAATTGAACAATTGATGACTAAAGAGATACATGTGAATATCATAATACTTAATTGTAAAAATGTTCTTGTTTTTTTTTTTTGAATAGAGAAAATATGAGCATATATTTTAATACTCGTACATGTATACTGCAACTTATTGCTATTATGCCGTTTTAATTCATTTTATAGGCTCTGATTGTTTACATACTAATACAGGATTAGGGTTACGCGTGTTGTATATAATCTTTAATTTGACAGAAATGGTAAGGAAACAACAAAGATGGGACACTATGTGATGATGTTTACTTTGAGGATATTTCATCTTCAACGTTTGAGCTCAAAATCTCACAAAAATGGGCTTGTCTGCATGAAATGTCAAGAGTCAAAATAGAAACGATACAGATCGCAGGGTTAACAATAAAGTATATAATCATTTTCTCTTTTAACTTATACTTAAACTAATTCATTTGACATTCTCAATCTTCAAAATATTTAAATCTTTTAGTATGCTCATCACGTAGAATGTAAAACAGATTACTTTCACAGCAGAAAAGACAGTTTTGTAGATTATTGATCTCGAAAGATTTATTGTTTTTAAAACTAATATTTGGACACAGAAAGGAAGTTATAAATGTTATTTAGAGTATATATGTCATTTCAATGTTATACCGCCTACTTTTGAATGCTTAAACGTTTAAGACTTTTGTTCTCACAACATCAGGTAATAAATGCAGTATAGTGGCTGTAAAGGCTCGTCTAATTTACTTTGTTTAGACATGTGCGCTCACATATTATACTTTGTTTAGTATTGTAAATTGAATATAGCTTATGCTGGCGATAGGAAACAAACGAAATGGTTGGTGTATCTTTTATTTGATCTTTATTTTGAGTTCAATAACCTAAGACAGAAATATTCTCACAGAAATGCAATGTTTCCATATCAATATATAAAATAATTACAGGTGTTTATGTGTTTGGATCCAGTCTATGTGTTAAATTTGCCATATTTTCAGTCTATTTGATGCCATAGCAACCAGAATGTTGAACATAGGAAGAAAAGAAAAAGAGGTGCATAATCTCCATACTGCCATTTATCCATATATCAAGTTTCATAAAAATATTGTCAGTACTTTTTGCGTTATCGCGGGATTCAGATTTGTGGACGGAAAACTGACAGACAGACAGATAGATAGATAGACAGACAGACGGACAGACGGGCGGAGGGTAAACCTAAAGTCCCCTCCGGTTAAACCGGTAGGGGACTAATAAAATCAGGATCATCTGATCCTGATCCTGATCTTTTCTCTGTGAACACGGGGCCAGAGCTGTCTCATCCGAGCAAGTATTTATATGTCGCTACTTTAAGTGTTAGTTGTAATATTTTTATTTTGGATGAAGATTTGATTTAAGTTTCCAGGAAACGTAAGGTTGGTGAATTTATGTTTGACCTATAATTGTGGTGGCGTTTTCAAGTTATCGAATGTAGCGATGAAACGCTCTGTTTCACCACGAAAGATATGTTATTGTCGCATAATTTCATTTAAACAGCAAAAGCCAGTTATTAAAGAAGTAAAGGTATTTTTCTTCGAGACAGTTATGCCGCGTAGGAGTTAAAGGAGGCAGTTTTAGCCTACATATTTACTATATTCCTTCATTTTTTTCCTTGCAAAGTGCAACGATCCGGTATATATTTTGTTGACTATCATCGGTACATCCTGCTACCAAATACCAGTTTTCTACGGGTTAGGATTGGGACCATCGTGGTTATACTTTATAGTACAAAGGGCGACAGTGGGATGACGACAATACGACAGTGCAATGACGACAGTGCAATAATGCGATGGCGACAATACGATAGTGCGATAATACTTTCGACCTGTCGCCATAGCGGTATCATACTGTCGCCATAGCGTTATCGCACTATCATCATCGCGTTGTAGCACTGTCGCATTATTTGTTATTGCATATTCGCAGTGTCGTCATCGCGTTATCGCACTGTCGTCACCGCACTATCGTATTCTCGCCATCGTCTTATCGCATTGTCGACTTTCACCTTCCGGTCTGATTTGGAGGCTATAAACTGCTGACGAATAATCTGACGATATAGAAAATGGGAAAACAATTTTACTTTTGTAAATAGGTTTTTTTTTGGGGGGGGGGGGGGGGTTCTCTTTTTCCTTTTCTTTTATTCTTTCTTTTTCTCTTTTGTATACTTAAAACGTCTAAATAAAATTATCAATGAATAATAAGTAACATTTTATATCCAAAGATATGAGAAATACACGGAAAATGTAATAAATTGTGTAAAACTTTGATATACGGAGTGCAGGCAGGAACTTGTATTTCAAAAGAGACAAATAGCAGTCACCGTTGATTGTCTCGGTATTTCCGTCTTGGTCTTGGAAAAAGAATGTAGGCGAATGCTTTCAGATGGAAAAGATGTTATGTTGATATTTAAAAGATGCAAAAATGTAAAAATAATTGGTATTACTTATATAAAATACATACAAATCATATTCATAGATCATATTAAAAATATGTATAAAAATAAAAATTTGTAATGGAAAATGATAATGATGATTATGTAAATTTGAACAGTCTGTGTAAAACACAAAAAGAAAAGATTCCCTATATTTAACTTGTCGAAAGTACATAGGTTTTCTGGACAAATACATAGAAAGTTCATTAATAACTTGTCAGCACTGATCACTATAAAAAAAAACTTGTTTGTTTGTTTTGGGTTTTACGTCACATCGACATATATCGCGACGTTCCAGCTTTACTGGTGGAGGAAGACCTCAGGTTCCCTTCTGTGCATATTTCAGGCACGAACGGTCACCTGAGTAGAAGCACCGACTAGCTGGATAGCTTCCTCACATGAAAGAATCCAAAGTCCCTGTCGGGATTCGAATCCACTATAAATACTGATAAACCACTTAGTAATAAATGTACCTATTAAATTGAAATTGGTCATCGGTGGTTTTATTGTTGTGTTAGATATAGAATGTGTTGTATTACTAATAGTGTTATAAAAAAGAAATGTACGTCAAAACATAATATTGTCTATATATCTAATATAAGTGTTCAGCAATTTTCACTAGTCAGCATTGGTGGACATAGTGAGACAAGGTGTTTCAATCTTGAAAAAAACATCTATCTACCTCTATTTCTATTACATTGTATATTCTTTCCGGAAAAGTGGAAAAGTACTTTCTGTTTTGAGGGGAAAACATGCAAAGTTCAAATTACCGACTACCTGCTGGTAGGTAGTTTGGGATAACGAATGACCAACTACCAGCTAGTTTAGCTGCTGAGCAACTAAAATATAAAAGAAATTACTTTTTTGAAAGTGTTTTTTTTTGCCGTACACTATATGGTCAGCAGACTTAATGTACTGTACGTCAAAACCGAAGACCAGTTAAACGTATAGTAGAACCTGCTAACCAGTTCAACTTAAAATGAAAATTGCTGACCACTTATTTTAGATCCAATGAGAAAATTATGTCTTGACGTAAATTTCTTTAATTACAATGTTAGTCAATAGAATAAATTCTACATCTTCAATAAATAATTTCTACATCTTACAAAACAATAAAACCTCTGATGACTAATTCAAAATCTATTAGAAATAAATCAAGTGAGTTTAGCAGAAATTTTAAGTGAACAATGTTGACCAGTTAGATTTATCTCAATGAACTATATTTAGACTTATAGATAATACTTCATTGCAGTGAAACATGTTTTTCGTATTTTCACTTGTGTCTTGCCGGGCTACTTCCTTCTAAATTCAGCCAATATACACAATTTTAGGGCAAGTCTTTCAAATTGTTATGTCATAAAGAGAAACATCTATCAAATAATACAGCAACTCATGAAATATGTTTCATACCACTCGATAAGAAATAAATCCTGTTTTTATGGGGGAAAACTTGAATATCCTCTATGTACTACTGACCATTAAATATTTTGTTTTATTACCTGATACCTTACATAAATGTAATTTGGTATTTTTTTTACTGTTTTCTGAAATTCTAAAAACGTCAACGTTCGCGAACTGTACCGGTCAATAGTTTCGACTGTTTCCCTTGCGTGTTCTGACGTCATTGACGTCATAGAGGATTCCCACTTGAAGAGTCCATCGATCTTGATCATGAACCAGACGTGACGTGACATAGTTAAAGTATTAAGTTTAATTATGAACATATGAGCAAAACTATGTTCTTGTTCCTTTTTTCTTCTGCAAGTACTGTTAAAACAGTAATTGATCAGGTAATAAAACAGTTATTTCATATGTGATTTGGGAACAGTCAAACAGTTGTCCCTCGGTGTCGGGGATAGTGTTTTGAACTGTTGCCCTCGGCCTACGGCCTTGGGCAACAGTTCTAAACACTACCCCCTCCACCTCGGGCCAACAGTTTGACTGTTCCCAAATTACATATGAAATAACTGTATAATCTTTTATGTCAACATAATACCATTTTTTTCATCTGAAATCTTTCGACTTTTTAAAAAGTTTCACACAGTTTATTACATTTCCCAGTGATGTTATATACTAGTATAAACTCTTTAAGTATTTCCCCTATATTATTTCACTTTTTATTTAATTTATTTTTCATCTAGACGTTTTGTAACAAAAAAGAAAAAAAAGGACACAAAAAAGAAGAAAGAAATACTATTGACAAAAAGTAAAATTATTTTCCCAAATGTTTCAACAGAGGGCGACAATGCTTAGTGCGATGACGACAATACGACAGTTCGATGACAAACAACTGCCAATAGTCAATTGGTGACAGTACGATTTAAAACGCCCATGGCACAACGCGATTGTACTATCCACTTTAGTATTGTCACCATCGCATTTATCGCACTGCGCCATCGGCGTTATCGCACTGTTGTCATCGTACCATCGCACTGTCGCATTATCGTTTAACTGTCGTCATCGCGTTTTCCCTCGCTGTCGCCATCGCCACTATCGCACTGTCTGGAATTAAAAAGTATAACAACGATGACCCTAACAGCATTCGGTAGTTTTAAACTGTATTGTAACGTAAATACATGTACAATGAAATAAAATAGAACAGTACTTCTGAAAACTTTATTTTACATAGCTAAACTAATAAAATGACCTTGTACGAGCTATGATGTTTACAAAATTCTCTGTTTACAGTAACATTGTTTAACAATACAATTTCAATACAATATAATATTTTTTTTACTATTTGCAATGACACTTTATTGTCAATGTGTTACTGAAGCATAGAAGGTGCTTCAGTTTGTGGGATACAATACTGCTACAACCCGCAACCAAATGCATAAAACAAGGATAATAAAAAGATGTGTGATGCTTGCACTCGATAAACTGATGGCTGAAAATTGCTCTTAATAAAATCATGTATGATACTTGTACTCGATAAATACATATATGATACTTGCACTCTGTACAAATAATTATGTGTTATCCATGTCATCAATAAAAACACGTGTAATACTTGTTCTCAATGAAACATGCGTGATTCTTGCACTTAATAACAATATGTGCGATACTAGCACTCAATAAATCACGTGTAATACTTCTTCTCAATGAAACACGCACGATTCTTGCACTCAATAAAAACATGATTGTGTGATACTTGAACTCATTATCAGATGTTTAATACATGCATTCAATAAATATCTGTATGATAATTGCACTCAATAAAAACACTTGTAATACTTGCACTTCATAAAACGCGTAAAATTTTTAGGGTGGTAAAGTTTACGGTACATATGTGTAAATGAAATAAAACAAACGTTTTGCGTAAGAATTAAAGTTATTTTAGAGAAATACAGTTTGCAATATGTTCATGAGTTACGTTTTACAATTGTTGATGTAGTTTGTTTTAATTTGCCGACGGGGATGCGTTCATGAGTGACGTAGCTACGAGTAAAAACAATAACTGATATACGCGAGTGCAATGTTATGTGAGCTGACATGTAAAGCATAAACAATGTTTTCATTCATTTTTTATGATATCAAATCATTTTACTATTTTCCCCGGATATCGTGAAACATTTTCTTTGAAGCTGTCTTAAAATCATCAAGTCGCAAAATATATTTATATCAGATTTTCTTAAACTTTTAAATATTAGTGCCTTCGTCATTATCTTCTAGTTTTTTTCTGCCGTCGCAATGCCACACAGCAAAATACCTCGCGAACGACAATACATGACTATGGCAACAGATGTTTATTTATGATAATTTTAAATAAGTAGTGTGAAAGATAACGCATGTAATAACTTAGTTAAAATAAAGATAAGTATTAATAATGTGTAGTGATTAATGATATGATGACATTTCTGCTAGTTAATTGTTATAGCTAGTATAGGAGTTACTGTAGTAAAACGAATACAACATGCCAAAATATAAAAGTTCAAGTATCTAATGAGTCACGTGTTCCTGCCTAAAGTCATGTTTTAAAACACTTAAACAAATGCAATTATGTTGTTTTTTCTATGTTTAAGTTTAGAAGTTGTCAGTAATTAGCAGACAAACAGACTGGAACTGGTACAAAATATCAGAAAATGTATGTGGTAAGTAGTGGTAGATACAAGTGAACTTTTGTGAAGCAAAGAAGCGAAAAGATAAAAAGTGTTAAAAATCTTGTATCCCGGGAAAAGTTTGACAATTTTCCATAAACAATGTAGTCTTCAACATGTAAAATCATTTTTTAGATACATGGATTTTTCCAACCTTGCATAAGTATTACGGAAATTTTAAAAAATTTTAAAATTTTTTTTCCCCTCCTGATAAAGGGTAAAACCAATTATTACTGGGCAAAAACCAAATGAATAAACCCCTAAACCCTTCAACCCCGAAATTAAGCAAAACCATAGACATTTTTTTTGGCCGGGGGTTCCAGGACTTATTGTTAAATATAAGTCCGGGCCCTGTCCCTTTTTTCATTCCCTTTTAAACTTTCTTAAAAAGCCCGTTTTCACCTAATTTCGAAAAATGAAACCTTGATCATCTACACATAACCCATTTCCGTAAATACCAAATTCTTCAAAATCAGGTATATCTAACGTGAATAAATGGTTACCGGAGCTATCAATAGTAGTCAGCTTATATTGTTTGTTCATGATATATATCATACTACCGTCATTACTCACTGCGATGTCAGTATAAGTATACATGGAATATTTGTCTTCTGGTGTGTAAAGATGTTTTATATATTCACCATCAGTTGAATAAATATGTACGGAAAAATAGTCTACAACATATAGTTTGTCACTATGACAGGTTAATGTATAACAATCATGATATGTGCTGACTGATCTAATCAATGACATATCTCCTGTTACATCAACAAAGTGCAGCTTGTTATAACCTGATACTACAGCAATATTATTACCAATGTGACACACATTGTTTAGACAGCGGTCAATATTTATTGATAAGGTACTGATAACTTTATATTGTTTGTTCACTTTTATAAGCTGTCTGTTGAGTCCGTCAGCTAATAAAATATCTCCTGTAGGTAAAACCGATACATCAATAATATCACAATCATCCTCGAGTGTATCGTGTATCTTATAGTTCCGAACATTTATTACACGCCTTAATCTCTGCTCATCAACATTTGTATCATCACGTGCGGTATTTCCTTCATGTAATACCTTTGAACTGTAAAATAAAATCTTCAACAATATAGAAAAAATACCTAAACATTTCACTAAAAAGTACAGTATTTAATTTTCAAAAATCATTAAATAACATTTTCTTGGATATTCATGTACATGTATAGTGAAACTTGATTCTTGATGACATTCAAAATGCTAAGCTTAATGCAATAAAATCTCTTTATTTAAAATAAAGTGTTCCTGACATACCAGTGATATTTTGGTAAATTAAAACACCTTTCATATACTTCATAGATACAC
This sequence comes from Ruditapes philippinarum, assembly GCF_026571515.1. Lineage (NCBI taxonomy): Eukaryota > Metazoa > Mollusca > Bivalvia > Venerida > Veneridae > Ruditapes > Ruditapes philippinarum. Next base: position 324,775 of record NW_026859530.1, read on the forward strand.
AGATAACGACACTTAATATCCCCGAATCCATCTTTAAATATTTGTATTATTATCATTTTGTTGGAAATTGAGGTATAACTTTTTTATTTAAAAACTTTTTGCGATATCGTGTGCTTCAACTGTAGACTTGTGACAGTTAAATTTGGGAAATTGATAAGTACCACTATTATCATGAAAGAATAATAACAGAGTGACCCGTCTTAAAATAATCAATTAATGTGAATCACCACGTGCGAATGCTTCATGTACTTTTTTATAACTGAAATTATTGGTTACTTCGTTCAAAAGTGAAAAGTCCGATACATAAATGTAGAACATTTTTCAAGATTTAATGTTTATCAAGACACCCCGGAAAATACCAGAAGTTAGGGATGTCAAGTAAATGAAGTATGGGGTGTATACGTAAGCGGAATTTTAGCAATGGACTGTTTGCAAATATTGCTTATAATTAAAGATTAACAAAATTTAGTAAATTAAAAGTAGATTGCCATTCATCATTCCTCTGTACTGCTTTTTGGATTAATTGATGTTTTACTTTTAAAAGCTTGTTACCTTTTGTTAAATAATACCATTACCTTGTGCCATCAGTCTTTACATCAAAATCAATTCTTTCTGTAATACAAACATAAAATTACACTTAATAATCCGTGACATAATAAATCAACATGCATTTAAAAAATTGGAGGTGGTTTTGGGAAATTTTTTTGGGGTTGGGTTTTAAAAAAT